>NC_072853.1:53417271-53723789 GCF_028858705.1 Grus americana
AGCCCCTCTTTGTTGGTGAGAACAAGGTCCAGCATGGCACCTCTCCTCCTTGGCTCCTCTGTCACTTGGAGAAGGAAGTTCTCATCAATGCATTCCAGGAACCTCCTGGACTGGTTGTGCCCTGCTGTGTTGTCCCTCCAACAGATATTTTACTGGCTGAAGTCCCCCATGAGGACCAAGGCTTGCAAATGTGAAGCTGTCTATAGAGGTCCTCATCGGCTTGGTCTTCCTGGCTGAGTGGCTTGTAGCATAGCCCCACTATAGTGTCACCTGTCCCCGTCCACCCTTTAATCCTGACCTATAAGCTCTCGGTCAGCTCCTCATCCATCCCCAGATGGTACTCCATGCACTCCAGCTTGTCATTGACATAGAGGACAACACTCTCTCCTTGTGTCCCCTGCTTGTCTTTCCTGAAGAGCCTGTATCCTTCCATTCCAACACTCCAGTCATAGAAGCCATCCCACCACATCTCTGTGATGACAATAAGATCACAGCCCTGCAGGCGTGCACACATCTCTAGCTTCTCTTGTTTATTCCCCATGCTATGTGCATTTGCATAAAGGCATTTAAGTTTGGCCCCCAATGAAGCTGACTTACTGGCTGGAGCGGTTGGAATTCCTTTGTGCTGCACTTCAGGTGCTCTCCTGCTGACCTGTGACCTTTTCCCTGCTCTGGGCATCTGTTGCTGGCATTGGTATCAAACTGGTAGGAGCATGATGTCATGGTATTGAATATCTCTTTGGCTAGTTTGGATCACCTGCCCTGACCATGTCCCCTCCTTCTTGTGAAAATTAACTCTATCCAAGCTGAAAACCAGGACATATGGATACTGGCACAATTGAAACTGTTTTCATTTCATAATTAACTGTGTTTCTGTTTTTATTACGTGGTTGTGATAACAAATTTACAGTTAAGAAAGAAGCGTGCCTTTCATCAAACACCTGATTTTCACACTCATAGGGAGATAATTTTCCAGAAAGTCTCTCTCAGCCAGTGTTGAATTTTTCTAGGGGGATTAGAAAAATCAAACTGAGAACGCGTCAGTCACTGGGATAACTCAGCCTGGCTCCCTTGACTTCAGTGAAGGACTTGGTCTAATATCTTGTCCAGATAAATCTTTACTTTCATACCGTAATTTTTTTTAAAACCCAGGTGATCTCAGATTTAGCATTGGATAGCATTGGATCTTGGAAAGCATTTCTTTTTTTTCTTTTTTTTTTTCTTTTTTTTTTTTTTTGGTGGGAATGTTGGAGAAAGAAAATTTGGAAAGAAGAGGGGGAAACAAAGGCAATATTACAGAACAATGGAAGCAGGAGCACATATGGTCGTATACTGGGGAGAGAAAGTGGGGTTTGCATAAAGCTATGACCTGAACCATTACATTCATGTAGGAATTTTGCAACTGAAATAGTACCACAGAAAATTCATGACATATGGAAGAAAGGATATATGAGAGCAAGGAAATCCTCTCTGATCTCAGATCAACTGAGAAATGCTTCAATTGTTTATTTTGTCCTTATTACAAATATCTTGTACCATTCATTTAACGGAGACTTTTTAAAAAAAAGACTGAATATGTGTTAAAAAATATGCATTTAACATACCAGAACCCTAATGAAATTTCTTTAAGCCTCCCCTGAAATGTGCCATTTTGTTATTGCAAACAATAGAATGTCTAGAGATGAAACACTAAAGGATCCAGCCAACTCTTCACTGCCATATAATCTTTCATGCCTCATTAAACCCAATATAATTTACATAAACTACTGAACCTTAACACTGCCTCCAATAAAATTTGAAAAAATACATGTAAAGGTCAAGATAACAAATTACAAGAATATAAAATCAATTTCCTATTCAAAGGATACTTTGCCAATAATCTCATGGTAATTTTCTTGCCATGGGAGAAGACAAATATCACATGAATGAAATTACTCTGTCCCTTAATTGTTCACTTGCAGATTTTCATGTACTGTATTTTTGTATCAGAGAAATGTTCTGTATAAGCTAGCAGACATTTTCTAGGTGTTGTGTGGTCTGTATTATGACTTCAGTGTTACATACTCTTTGATGGAGTATGCCACTTCCTTGGTGAGGAGTAAGTGAAAGAAGGTATGTTATGAACAAGTACTATGAATTGTTTGGCTTGGAGTAACACTGGGTTAGTGACATTCATGCCAGAGTTCACCTGGTGGAAATACATTAAAGTAAATATTTTTCAGTAACAAAGCTGAAAATGACATCTTCCGCCTTTTTATACTATATTGTCATCTACACGGGATCTAAAAAAATAAAAAAAAAAAAGCAAGATTTTTTGGTAGATGATTTACTTCTCAATATGGTTCTTACTGTAATTGATTTCAAAATCCAATCCCTGTCAAATGCAAACACAAAAGTAAATGTCAAGTTATTTTTAGAACTTTTCTAAAACATTCTGGGACCAGAAAAGCAAACATTTTTCAGGCTCCAGATCTTGCAAACATCAGAAGTTAAATTTTCACTAAGGTAATGACCTACTGTTTAGCCCGTATGTTTTTTTTCTTAAAATTGTTGAAAAATAGGATTACATAATGAAAATTTTAGACACCACTGCCTAGTCTGGCTGTTTATTTGAACTGATATTTTGAGACAGTTTCTTAGGGACCAGCCTCCTGTTGTTTCCTGTTTGCATGCAGTATGACTCAGTCTTCATGCCAACTTGATGCTTTTCTACTTAATTTGGAAAGTTCAAGAATAAGACTGCCGTTTTGAAAAGGTTGCGCGTACCTTGTATGCAACAATGCTTGCTTTATCTTTGAATTAGCACAAAACAAACAAGTGCCAAACCAGTTGCTGCTGCTGTTGGACATACTTGAGGCATTTTACTTTCATACATTAATTTTTTTTTAAATTCAGGTGATCTCAGATTTAACATTGGATAGCATTGGATCTCAGAGAGCAGTTTTTTTTCTTTTTTTTTTTCTTTTTTTTCGTGGGAATGTTGGAGAAAGAAAATTTGGAAAGAAGAGGGGGAAATAAAGGCAACCTCTGTCACCATTCAAGAGGGTTACTTCCACCTGCATTAACGGGATCTGGGTGGTTTGGTTGGGTGGAGGATGGAGAGTCTGAAAGGTCATACCCTTTCCTGCTAGGAAAAATGGTCAGTATTATACTAAGTATACGGACCTGCCTAACTTCGACAAAACACCAGGACTGAAGGACTATGCATGTATGGACAACAAGGTAATAAGCGATCTCAGTTTCCGTTGAAGGGTTAACAAATGTGTGACTCAAATAGTATTTTGTCTTTGTTGAGTGTGATGTGCCTCCCAAGCAGTTAATAAAAGGGAAGGATATTACTGTTGTCTCTGAAAGCCATTCACTCCATTTTGGTCTGCAGAGAAGCTGCTGTACTAAAAAACGGAAAAAGAGAATGGAAGCAAAGGATGTGATTCAAAAAGCTGTCCACACTGCCCAAAAGTCTTGGAGAAGGGAATATTTCCCAGGCAGCACAGTTACAGATCTGTGCCTCGTCTCTGATCATCTCCAGCTACAAGCTAATGGCACAGCAGACATTGGCATGCCCAACACTTCTCACCCCCCCAGGGAGCCAGGATGTAGCCCAGGACCTTGCAAGTCACCTGTGCTCCCGTATCCTACAGCGTAGAAACAGCCTGCCATCACAGCCATAACCTGGAAGTTCACAAGCCGTACACAAACCCTTTTTCAGTATTCCAGACATCCATAAAGACTTTTGTTTCACTGGACTGTTGGTGCCTAACGAAGTGAGACACCATACTGTAATATCTGCGTGTCAGAGACCTCACCAAAGCCTCATATCACCTTGCTTCCAGTGACATAGTTGTCTTCTATACTTCTTTCATTCTGCCAAGTGTGGCTGAAAGCAGCCAAAGGGTTGGGAACATACAGGGCAGAGGTAAGAGTGAGACAGATGGACAGATATACAGGAATCGCTTTTTGTAGAAGGCATGTGTCTATAAGAGACGATTTAAAAACGGTTGAAGTAAAAGCACAGCAAGGTAAGTAGAAGTGGGCTAAGGCAGCACAAAAACCTGACTCTGGTTCTTTGTCTTTTTTGAAGAGGAAAAAAAAAGTCAGGTTGTGATAAAATGCGATTTATTAAAAAATATTGTGAAAGCATTTTACATGAAATTTTTTTTCATTCATTTTGCAGTGAGATCTTTTAACTTAAAGGGTTTTTTTAACTTCTTAAAATAAATAAAAGTTTCAAATTAAAGTAGAAAATTATTTTATTTAAATATTTTTCAGAGTGAAATATTTTTGCTTCTGAATTTTGGTGGTGTTTAGTCAGAAGCCTGGGTGGTGAAATTACAGGAATTCATGGGGGAAAAAAGCTTAGAATAGATCTGGATTTCCAGATACATCAAAATGGACCACACACCTTATAAAAGTACCAGAAAGGAACTGCATATCACTATTCTGTTCCCTTGTGGGACACTGTCTCATTCTGGAAGCAACGGTCTGTTAAACTACGCTTACTGATGATAGAATTTGAGGTACTGTCCTCACAAGCCTGGGTTTTCAGTCGATTAAAAAAATCAATTTTAAATGGCTTTTCTTTTCTTTGTGCTATTTACCCAACACTGTCCTGCAATAGAACATGATACAGTCAATTATAGCTGGAACTCTAAATATTCCTCTTCAAGCCTCTCTAAGGTTTGTTTTATTAAACAAAGTTCATAAAGTTTGTATCAACAAAAATAGTACTCTGCCCCACTTTATTTATCTATTCTAATAGTGACTCTCAGAAAGATTCTCTCTATTTCTGATCACTATTTTAACTTTTCTTAGTATCCATCATGATTTTATTTTCAACTCTGTAAGGATGGATTTTTTTTCTTTTTTTTTTGTTTGTTTTATGGAGAAGCTAGCTTCATCATTGCATCATGAGTGTAACAGGATTGATACTTTAAAGAATATGTTATGTATTAATATTTTCCAGTACAGTGTTTCCACTTTCAAAATGCTTTCTTTGGTTTTTAGCTGGAGAAAAATGCTTGCACATCTTCCTCCTGGAAACAACTGAAAGCTCAGCTTGTTAAAACTACAAAAGCTTGGGATGCTCCTGTATCCTTGTCTGCTCTGTCTTAGAGCACTATCCTGTAAATGAATGCTTCTTTTTCCTTCTGCTCCTTACCAGACCTCTGAGCTCTGCCATTGTCATCTTGTCATCTTGCTTCACCTTGAAGCAGAGCTTGGAAGTGTGATGTAATACATTTTGCTATTGATGAGCTATTTAGTGAGACAGAGGGGATTACAGATACAAGGAGAACTGTGTTTTGCAGCCCTTGTTTAATTTTCTTCCTTACAATGAAGTTGATGTTTCTTCAGATTAAACATAAGCCTCAGGTGGACCCGTAAGTAGAAGAAAAAACATACAAATGAGCAATCTAATTAGAAATAAATAAAATTCAAAGGAGTGTGTCCACATCTAATTCAGATCATACATACTTTAACCTTTTCTCATATGCCTCAGACATTTGAGTCATTCATTTTATCTCAAAATTTTAATATGATGTATTATAAACCCATATCCATTATCAAAGCTGTTTCTTCATTGTACTTCCTTAGTAGTTCTGATCTTGGAAAGGCAAAGGTGGAAATGATGAGATTCTCTCTAATTAGAGCTCGTTGAACTGTTGTCTGCTCTGTGTGTGGCCTAAACAGCTGAGCAGTGTTTTCTCTCCATTTTGTGCTTGCAGATAACATACACCTTAGTGAGCAGGCCATAGGAATCTTTTAGAAGGGTTCTAAAGAGGTTAGTTAAAAAAATACAAAGAACATTGTCTTATTTTTACACTGTTAATTTCACCCTTGATTAGAGTCTTACAAAGGCTGTAAATCAGCACTGGAAACAATCAGAGCTTTCTTTCATTGCAATAATTTCACAGTGGTTTTAACTCTTATTTAGTCTCCAAGGTAAGCAGGAAACAATGAAGCTAAAAGATTTTTGGTTTTGGGTTTTTTTGTGAGAACATAATGTTCTTTCCATTTCTACCAGCTGTTGTGATAACCAGGGATTAATTAAGGAGTCACTTGTTGCTTCTTCTTATATTTCAAATAGCTTTAATCCCTGAAGTTCCAAAGTAATAAAGACAGCAATATCATCCTGCACACACGGGACAAGAAGAACAGTCCACCTTTCGTCTCATGTCATGTTAAACCACAGAAAATAATAAACCCATAACTTACATAATTCCCTTGCAAGCAGTACTGTACGTAGAGAAAAGCTGGGGATTCTCTTTCTCCATGGCTTCTCCACAGGACTCTGGCTGTAGACAGCCAATGCTTCACTGCAGAGAGTGGCACAGAACCAGCTGAAAATCTGGCCTCAGCAGCAAAACAAAGATCTCTGATCAGCAATTCCAAATAGCTTGTCTTGGAAGGAAGTCACATGTATTTCAGCCAGCAGAAAGAATGCAGGGCTAAATAAAAAATAGCAATAAAAAAAAATCCAAACCAAGCAAAGCAAACCAACCCCACCCCCCAAAAAAAACGCCAAATGAACAAAAAACCCACCCAAAACAAAACAAACCAAAAAAAAACCCCAACCAACCTGCTGAAAGTTGTTAAAGATGTCGATTTCTGAATGTGAGTGAACACATGTAGCAGACTGGCAGTCCGATGTTTTCACTACGGCCATTTACTGCAGCGTGTGAACTTCTTTCTTCATCCTACTAACATGAAGGAACCGCCATAAGAGGAAACAGGACACCTCAGGTGTGAGATATCTCAAGAGTTATTCTAACCCCCTCAGTTCAAATACACACTTTGGGTCTATCTAGCCTGGGATCAGATCCCAGTCCATGGCATGTAGTATCCCTGCCTGCTCTCAGTCATGGGAATAAGAGCCCAGCAAACAAGTTATAAAGGAGCTTTGACACTCAAAGACCAATTCCCTGATCTAGACACCTGGGCGGCTGAATCTCAGTGGAGGACCTCAAAGCACAGCTGCCTGTATTTTGTCTTACATCTATCCTAAGACTTCAAACCCCTCGAGTTTCTTAACTTGTGATCTGGAGACTACTGGAAAGGTTGTGATCTACCAGGTGCAAGGCATTGAGCAGAAAGAGGGGGAAGAAGAGAAAATTCCTCAAACAGATCCTCTTTCCAATCATTTAGAAGCAATTCACAAGACTCTGGAGAATCCTGTGTGTGCAGAACTGATGTCCTTCGGATATGACAACACAGTATTGCAGAGTGCTGTGTAGGCAAATCTTACGCATCAAACTGGAAATAACAGAAGGAGGAAGCAAGCTAAATAAAGGGTGTTAATTTGGTGTCTCAGGTAGCATTATGCCAAGAAGTCAGAAGATTTTTCCAGTTACATAATCAGCAGCAAATTAAAACATTTAGATTCATGGCTTTGAAAATGGTTTTGCTAGGCCACCCTTCAAAACCTCACTAGAGGGGTTATTGATGAAGATAACTCATACAAAATACTTCGCAGTATCTCTCCTGATTTTAACTCAGAGAGAAATGTTTTTGATCGTGACTGGAAGTGGTATGAACTGGCTTAATTTCCTGCACTATTCACTGCTCATTGATCAAATATTTTAACATGGAGATCGACACAGAAAAATCCCTCTCTGGAAATAGCCAAGAAGCCAACGTCTGGGAAAAATGCTGATGTTAAAGAAAGAGAGGAACATTGTGAATCCTTCCAATCTTCCTCTCATCTAATACAAAGTCTTGCTGGTAAACAGAATCATGGAAAGAGTGAATATCATTTGGCAAACAAATGTGTCCTAAATGCATTAGATGAGAACGGTTCTAAGCCAAATTCTCTGTACCTATAAATGGACCACACACTATCAAAATTGATGGGAGAATGGAAGTTTGGCTGTCCCTAAAATTAAATCAGCTATAAAGAAGTAGTACCCAGCATCAGCTTATGTAAACCAAACCAAGGACACAATGTGGGAAGGTCTTTTAGAGAGTCTCAGTCATCAATCTATATTTGTAAATTCCAGTAAAACAACAACAGCAAAAAAAAGGTAAGAGGATTCTCAAAAATGGTTTTGAAATCTCTCTGAAGTCATTTCTGTTTACCAGAGGATGCAGCAGCATTCAGAAAGAGGCAAATTCATCTCCTTTCAATTTAGTGGTGAAGCTTAGTTTTCCAGTGCACTAGTGTTATCACCCAGTCTTTTGGTAGCATGAGTTGTGTTGATGAGTTTGCTGGCCTAGGATTTATGTTTGTCTTCCCAGCAGGTAATGTATGAGACAGTCACTTCTAGATGTACCTGACCAATACTTTCTATAGAAACATTTGTATTAATGACTTCAGAGCTCTTTCATCATACTGCATACCCAAAAGGAGACCTGGCAGGACAGAACATTTAGATTAAATGATGTCAGTTTGAAGAGTCAGACCAAGAGGGCTGAAACCACTGCTGCCTGAACTATTACTCTTGCAGAATGATAATATCTTATTTTTAGAACATTGAAGCATGTCTCGCCCTGGAACTCAAACAGCACTCTAATAGTTATTAATGGCAGCTGGCAGGTATGCATCTATTGACCAAGAATGAGTCACGCTGGCTGTACTAGAAGCCCCAGTTAGCTGGAAAGCTGGGACTTTTTTTTCCTTATTTTCTTTTTATTTTCTTTTTTTTTTCTTTTATTAGCTCATTTTTCTGTAGGCAGCATGATAATGAAATATCAGAGTGTTTATGTGCAGTAGCCATTAGGACAAACTAATGAACTTGTTCTGGAGATACAAGCAGGTCGTCACCTGCTTTGTCAGTAAATAATACTGTTAAGGAGGCAATCTCCATCACTGTAGGTACTCACAAGTTAATTTAGAAACTACCAGCTTTTAATTAGTAGTGCAGCCAGCATACTGTGTGGCAAAACCTTGCAGAAAGCCCTTCAATTTGTTAGGAAGCTTAAGGAAATACATTAAAAATATCCTTCTCCTCCACTAAAGAGTGATTTGAAGGACTCTAATACCAATATGATTGACAGTAATGGTTAAAAGGACATAATTTAAAATTTTATATTTCTTTGTCTCCCAAAATTAAATTACTTTCAGACACATTTTCATTTTTATCAGGCTATTTGTATTTGCAAATTTAATTTCAAAGCATGATTTTTACATGCATAAGTTTGACAAATCAGCTGCTGCAGCTGTCTTACAATAATTAGTATAGGCATTTAATTAATGCTTTCCAAACCAAATAAGGCAACTACAAGTAGTATAAAATCGGCAGCAACAGTGCCTGTGAACCCTCAAGATCAAGCAAAGTCTGCTGGTGAGATTTTATGCAGGAAAGGTCTGCAAGGGCATGAGAGCTGCACAGAAAATTCAGCATATAGCTGCCTGCCTGTTAAACAAAGAGACAGATACGGTGTAGGTCTGCATCCTTCATTTCAGAATGCAATTAAAAATCCTAGCCCTTGCCTAAAAATCTGTCAGAGAGAAACTGCTCTGAGGAGAAAATGACACTGACAGAGCCAAGGGGAGATGTCTCAGGAGACCAAGCTGAAGCCCAGAGGAAAGTACTTTTTGTGACTGAAGACATCCCCCACGTCCTCATTCTTGCAGGACTCTTCTAAGGTTTGCTGTTTTCAGGTCGCCGTTTAGTGGCCATACATTTGCAAATACCTTCGCAGTAATAAAATGGTACTTTAATGAGGGAGAAAAGTCAGGAAAGAGAAGGAAAAATGCCAGTGGAGGAAAAGAGAGAGAGAGGAGACAGAAAAAGAAATCATTAAATGAGGGAGCATGAAGTTCCTTTGTTCAGTGTTGTGCTACCCTTAGCCTGATTCACTACCAAGATGGTCTGATAGATTGGACACGCCTAAATACATTAGACAAGAAAAGACACAAGGTGTGCCTGAGCCACAAACCAGCACATATTCATTGTTATTTAATTGTGCTAGGCAATGCCCGCTAAAGTGTAAACAAAGTGCATACCAGGACCTCTGGACGTGAGGATATACTCTTCTCCCTCCTGGCAAACAAGCTGATGTCATGCTTAATCATGCTCTTGTGAATGACCAGATTGGCTTCTGCACCTGACCTGTCCTCACCACTACACTGGCAGTGCTTGCTCGTGAGCCATCTCCTTCTTTGAACATGGTGTGGTGCAAAGCAAAGCAATCTCTCTCCTCCAGTCCCTGCTTCTGCACATTAACAACCAGCAGTCTGGGATGGGATCCACTTTTCCCACCTGAAAGCTATGGAAAGCATAAGCAATTACATTTTTTGCTCTGCTGCTTGTCAACTTTTCTTTTGTCTACATGCATGTCCCAGTCTGATTTCCAAATCTCAGCTGTGGTGTGGCTTTGTTTTAGCTGTCTGGAAGCTTCTTGGTATTCCATGTCCCGAGAAATGGCTGGTGTATGCACTTCTGACCTCTGCCCCCCCTTTCTTTGATATTATGACAGTTAATATGAAAAGTAGTGCTGCTACCTTGGAACAGTCTTTGATGAATCACTAGTAATAACCCAACATTTAATCCTAAAAATTGGGCTACCTGTCACTTTTGTCTGCAAAGCAATTTCTTTAATTTCCACTGATGGTCCTCTTCTAACAGGGTCATCTCCCCCAGATCAATATCAGCTGAAATGTGATTTGGCTTTGTGATCTCTAGGGGCATTAGCCTGTCCACTTACTCTGCTCAAGATATTCCATCTTTTTCTAATGCTTCAGCTGAACACAAATAACGACCTGTCCAAGGTGGATGTTATTATTGCCTTGCTTCCTAAGCTTCGTGCTGGATTGAAGCTGTTGAACATCAGTGGACAGGCAATCCTATCTTGAATAAATTTTTCTTAGCTTTTCCAATGAGTCCATGGTGTGCCATTCTCATCTTTTGCAGCAAAAGTTCCTTGCCCTTGGTACATTGCTGGGTCATGTATCTCTTCCTGCCATCCTGTAATTCAGTTGTCTTTCTCCAGGTATAGGTATTTACAACATTTCTCCTGTAAGCAAAGATGTGTCTGAAATGTTTTGGTGAATGAGGCCACAAAGCTCTTTCCTATCTCTGCACTGTGCAGGATGGTCTTCTCTTTTGTCACAAAGCCCTTTACAGAGCAGCTGGTTAAACTCAAGAGGAAACGCTTGTTTTCCTTGTGTAAAATCCACTTTTTAAATGTAGGATAGTTTCTCCACAACAGCTGTTACAGTCTTTGGAATTCTTGAGACAAATAGGAGACATATTTTGTTCTTAGATTTATGTCAGGGGCTTGAAGTTGGTGTTTGTGAGTTCAGTTATCCCTCAAGGATCTTTTCGTTTGTATGTGAGTTATGGACGGGTGACAGAAAGAAAGATTTTTCCTCCTGCTATTCGTTTATATTGTCAGTTCTGTGGGCCATTTATTCATTTATTCATATATTTTTGTAACTCTACCTGAGGTTGCTCACAAGTACAAAATGTTCTTCTTATATCATGGTGCAGTAGCTGTCTTGCCACATTCCATGGCTGTTTGCTCCTAGATGTTCCCAGATTGCTTTAAAATGCCCTTCCTGCCCTGGGGAATCCCACTGGGATTCTTGACTATGAGTCAAGTGGGGTTTTTTCTTGCCTGTTTTCTAATATAAACAATCCAACCATGCACATTTGGCGCTGCTGCTCTTCCACAAAGATATTACGAGGCCATAAATGAGCACTGACTATATGTAAACCTACTCCTAACTCATTTAGCACTAGTCCGGAAGGCAAAATAGCTCCATTACCACAGCATGTAGCTCAATCTCTCCTGAGACCTAGTAAGCCATAGGTACCATTGTCACATAACCAAGGCTGTACAGTGCCTGCAATGCTGGGTAATGTCTCTGCATGGTGGTACACCACAGAGTTAGACAGACTAGCCTACCAGGTGGGATGCAGGCAGGGTTCAAACTTGAGTGCATAGCTCTGATTCTCTTATTAAGAATATATCTGACAGCTTTGAAGAGCAGACTTGCAGTGTTTCCTATGCTGATTTTTTTAATGCTGATTAAATACCTCAGAAGCACAGGACATATTCCCTATATGAATCAGGAATTCCTGATTTGTTCCTTCCATGTAATGAATCAGGCAAAAAAATCTAAAAATCAAGACTGAATTTCAGGGAAGGTCAGCAAGTTCTGTTAAAACTCAGGCATGAAGATACAGATTTCAGAATGATAACTATTAATACATAAATATATGGAGAGAGGGAAAGAATATGCTATCTTACAAGAAAGTTGGAGTTTCAGATTGTCTTTAAAATGTAAGAGATGAGAGTGGCTTTAGCTTAGCTCCAAAGCTGAAAGAAAGCAACAGTTGCATTTCATGGCAACGTTTGATTTTTCCAAATCCTCTTTTTATTCCAATGTTGAACTTCTGCAGTGCTTTTATGGAGATGGGATTGTGCTGGACTACCCTGGGATCCAAAGCTGTACTTTAAAAACGTTTGGAAAAGGCTTATGAAACTCAAGACCCTTTTGTCTTGGGGGTTTTCAAAGTGATTATGGTGTCAACTGAATTGTGATGACCCTGACTGGGAGCCCTTGACTCCTTCCTTTAGGGCTGAGCATCTCCTGGTAGTTCTCTCTGAAATGGATGGTCAAACTGAAGCCTCAACTTGCAATGACTCTAGTGCTAAAAATGTGAGCTAGTCTCTCATGCTGGTCATTTCTGAGTTGAGAAACCGGACTAAAAAATTTTCCTCTTAAAAACATCCATTTCAACTCTTATACTTCTCTGAAATGTTTTGGCCTCGGCACAATGAAATCATATGAAAAATGTTTCAATCAGTTCTTTTTGGAGGCATTATGATGTAGTCTTTAATTATACACGTTCTTTTTCTGTTCCCCGGAGCCCTAGCCCATTTTGAAATGATTTGTATTTTATTCATACTTTTATTGTTAGAATGTTTTCCAGTCTGGAAAGCAGCTTTTTAAAGAAAAAACAGAATAAATAAGGGGAAATGGCTGTTCTTTGTTTAATGTATTTTACATAATGGCAGTTGGTATATTTTTAAATAAAAATAAAATACTGGCATTTTTCACACACAGAATTACAGGAAAGTTGCATTGTATCTTTGTTTTTAAGCTCAAATTTGTTATATTTAATAAAATCCACCCTTTTCCTTTGTACAGGTATAAGAGCACAATAAATCAAAAGTAATGTTACTGAATTATAAGCATTTATAACAACAATCCCATTCATCTGAAAGTCATTGGATTTTTACTTTGTTGGAGGTATTTCTGTTGTGACTATATATATCAATAGGTATTATCATGTGAATAGATATGAAGCATTAGTCTACTTTGTATTGTGCACATAAATATGGATATGTGAACATATATGCACATCTGCAGTATTTGGGATAAAATTAATCTACATGCCCACCTACATTTATACTTACACATTTATAATACACATTTATACTTAGAATCTACCTTGCATACACAGAGGTATTTTTATGTAATGATACCTCCAACCACGATGCAAAAAAAGAAAGTCATATTTGACTTTTAATGATAGTGAAAAAGACAATAAACAAGATGTAGCTTTTAATGTCATTTAAGACACACATACCCCTTCCTATAAAGTCCCACTGCTGGGCAGGAATCTGCTAATGCCAAGACTTTTGCCATTTCAGGGCATAAGTTCGGTATTAAACAGACTTTGGTATCAAAGTCTGTACATTGTCAGCAATTGTTTGGCAGTGATAAACACGGCTTCACACTGACCACCTCAGCTGAGTGGATGGGACACGCTCTCAGGTCCATGCATTCCGTGTTGCGTCAGTGCCAGGGCGAGGGGGATCCAGGCAGGGAGATCCTAGACTTCACAAATGGATGGGCAAACTCCAGGGACTTACTGGAGCTGCAATTACAGATGCCCGGATTCATCTGTCCAAAATGGTTTGCAACCAAGACTGAGGGATGTTAGAACCAGTTGGCCACTTGTGGGGGAAAGAGACACTGGAGAGCAGGCCAAAGAAACTAGTGGTACCTCTTACTTTCCTGACTCCCCTGGCCCCTCACACTGGGGTTGTGCGAGCGCTGACGGCACACCCTCCATCCTGCCAGCCACCAGTGCTCTACTACTCACCTTTCTCCTTCTGCTTCAGTGCCTCTGGCCAGTTCATGTGCAATAGACTTGTGTAGCTTTGTGTTACTGGGCTTTTCTACGCCAGCTGGGTACAAAAGTCTCTGCTCCTCATGGTGCCAGATCATAGATATTTAGTCATCAAATCCATGATATAACAAGTTTCTCTATGTAGATATTATATATGGGGTCAAAATTTCCTGAGATCTTCTAGAAGAAATGTGGCACCATTGTTACAGTGTAGAATACAGAAATATCTAGAGGCCCAATTCTAGAGGACTGGGGTGCTGTGGGAGGCTGGGTCTACTGGTAACGGCACAAAGTGAGAAGGTGTCCTTGGCTACAGAGAGCTTGCAAACTCAATGGACAAGATATGTCTTATACCACAAGTGTGGAACCGAGGCACAGGTGGCCTATGAGGCCCTGAAAGATCATACATGAAACATGGTAGAAACAGGAACTAAATTCTGGATACCCCAGTGCTATTTAATGTCAGACCAGCATGCCTTGCTTAACCTTTGCAGTCAGAATACTTTTTTGTATTTCTGATGCAAAAAGAGAGAAAGGGATGAAACTGAGAAAGAAACAAGTATTCCAGAATAAATAAAACAGGAAGAAGACACTTTAAAAGACTCTGAGGAAAGGATACCTTTTCTTTCCTTCCTTGCCCTTTACTGTCAGAAAAAACATGATTTTATGAATGCCTTCATGCTGATCTTCATGCAAACTCTCATGTTGTTTTGCGTGCTCTGAGAGTAATGCACTTTCAGTCTGGGACCAGTGATCCCTTTGAACTCCCTTGCAATACAGAAAGACAAATGGAGAAACAGATTTTAATCTTGGCATCTTGGCAGTAGATGATGATGGGTATTGAAAAATGAAGGATGAACTGTGAAAATAAGAATTGTGTTTTCCTTTGTCTGGAGCTCCTTGGTCCCAGAATTATTCATATTCTGAGGCTGATTCATCGTCTTCCTCCTTTTGTTTAATTTTCTTCTCACTGTCTGAATCCAATGGGAAAGAGAAAGAACACCTTTAAGAATTTCCTTCCTTCATTAATTCTAACTTTTAATGGGATAGAACGAATAAGCCAGTTTTCCCAGATGCCTTTATTTTGCATTCTTTCTCTAGGAGCAAAGCCACACTCATAATAGTGTGAATATATAGGGATTTTTTTCAGAACTAAATACGCAGTCGTTGCATGTGAGATGTTGGTCCCTGGTGGGACTGGTCATCAGTGCTATCAAGTCATTCCCTTGATAGCACTTCATCCTGCTGAGAGTTTTGCTCATAGTAATACATCCTTGATCATACTAAAAGAGTACTGTAAAAAGTGTTGTGTCCCAAAGCTTTCTTCAGGAGAGAAAGATAGGTCAGTTTAGAACCAACTCTGAAATATGTTCCACATGCTCTCCTACTACAGTTTGCACTTTCCTTGAACTGACCATTTCTACCACAGTTTTGTCAACACTCCCTCTTCAGGAATTCTCAAATCCAAGTCATTTGAAGTGTGACCTATTGCCTTCTTATCAGTCATAAGGAAGAACAAAAGGATCATCCCCACCCTCACAATTTTATTGGTGTCTCCTTCATGCCAAAAGCTGGTTAACAACTGCCATAATTAATTCATGGCTTCTATGGTTTACCTCTACTTATTACAAGAACTACATCTCGGTACAGCAGCTTGCCTTCACTTTTTTTGAGAAAATATTACCTTATTTTTATATGTGTATATATGTATGTATACATACAAATGTATACTTTGCACCTTGTGCTGTTAATATCTTTTCTTGCTTACCTTATTGGTAAGTGGTCTGTACATAGTGGTTTGGAAATATTCTGCAGAAAGGGTTCTATCCCATGTAATAACCTTGCCAGAAAAAAAAGTATATTCTAACTTTTCCACAGATGTCTGAAGTGGATGATACCAATGGTAGATAATGTTATTTGTCTTTTGGGACAAAGCAGGATAGTGGAAATGTGTACACTGCTTTATAATCAGTCTAATCCATATAGTTTCATTTTTCTCACTTGCAAATTCACTTCCTTATTTGATCTTTGAAACATTATAAGCCCAACCCATATTAGTCCCTGAGCTTGTTGCAGGTAAACTCAAGGCATTTAAAATAAAAGAGGAACAGTGCCATGGCTAGCTAAGTGTCTCCCATATTCCCCTCCATGCCTTCTTGTCACCAGCACTGTTCATCAGTTCTGCTCCATGGTGTGGCATGGGAGAGAAATGCAAGAGATAAACATCTCAAGTTCATTTATGTGTGTGATGTTTTAGCTAAATGAAAACATTTTCACTACTGTGTGAAGCTGGACTTCAGTTTCCAGATTTTGTGTGTTCTGCTGGGGGTGAGATGTGCTTAAAGCAAAAATACCAACCTTGAAACAGAAAACTACTGGTTGCTGATCTATCTACTCAGTGCATGTCACCAGGGCTTTTCAGTGAAAGTCTTAGAAGTGAAAAACTGATCTTCTTCTCAATTATCAGCATGTCAGGGTGTTTTAGGCATATGAAAAGCATCTACATTAAGTCAACAGCTTTTCTTGAGATTTAGCGTGCACAGTTAAGCAGTTTACAAATTAACATTTGAAAAGCTGATTTGACCAATGGCAATGCTAACATCAGTTTATTTTTTCTTCATTTGAACAAAATTCATAGGAAATTTTATGCAACAGCTATTCAAATCCAGTAAGGAAAGAGATTTTCTCTGTGGCTTTGTATTTGTAAATATAACTCACCATGGCGTGCTTTAATTTTACATTTCAAAAGTCATCCATTTTCTTTATATGCAACATTTTTGGGCAATACATTAGAACTTTTAGATTTCAAGATTAGGCACTTAGCACCTGTTCTGCTCCAAAACCATCCTGGTATCTCTTGTTGGGTGGCCTTCCAAAACTGCCTTGGAAATCAGTGCCTACTCTTCTACAAACTCTCTATGCACTCAAAACATTTTGTGTGGCTTTTTTTGGTAAGTCTAATTTTAAGTCTTCTGATCTTTGATGGATGTACAAATTCATTTAATCAGTCAGTTATCCTGCAATATAGGCATCTGAGTCATATGCTCTCCACCAGCCTTTGCTTGGTTAAACACCAGATGGATGAAACAGCTGTATAAATCTTTAATCTCTATGACAGCCTTTCCTTCATTTATTCTTTGACTTATGTGGTTAGTTTCACTTGTGTGTTCTTCCAATTAGGGAGTTAACCAATCTCTGTCATTTAGATCTATTTAACACACTTTGCTTGTCTTTAGCTTAGGGAATTTTACTTTTACATTGATTTTTCAACATATACATTAAATATTTAGCCTGCTTTTGAAGTAATATTGATGTCTTTGGTATCTTTGTTCATTATTTGTTAATCTATCAACATTGCTGGTATAATTAAAAACACACATTATCATGACACTTTGTAGTTAGAGTCTCTTTCTTTGATATAGTACTTTCGTGTAAGATAATCCTCTCCTCCAAAACTGTGGAATTTATAATCAATGGCTTTTTTTCACATCATTTTGTTTTGCAGTTGCACTGTTTCTGCAATCTCACTATTCTGATAAAATAATATAAATCTAAATGGAAAGACAACAGCTGAATTGTCCACTGAAGTGTACATCCTTTTAAAGCATTCGACTTTTTTTCTAAATTACCATCTTTTATGAATAGAAATTTTGGAACTCATTTGAGCTCTGTCTAGAAGAAACCAGACTTAAAACAAGACTCTGTTACCATGATTAAAGGAGCTGATTGTAAGAAAGTTTGTGGGGTACTAAACCCTGAGGAGATCCCCCCGGATCAGATGGTGTCAAGAGTGTTTACAAGTCCAGAAGTACTGTGCTCAACTAAACTTAAAAAGATCTGGGATAAGACTCTTAAAGAGACACATAATACATGAAGTGAATCTAGAGACTGTAATTTTGTGCAAAGGCAGAAAACTGTTTAATGCATCTGACTATTGGGAAGTCTTATAGGAGGGGGATATGAGCTCCTCCAACCACACACCTTAGAGAGAGGGTAGAAAAAATCCCCTGTAAAGAATTATTTTTTTTTTTTTTTAGGAAAAAAGCATGTTCAACTAGTTGGTCTGGTTAGAGCCAAGACTACTTTGTTCATCTCTCCCCTCAAAAAAAAAAAGAAAAAAAAATGTTTTGTTTTGGCTAGGATCACAGTAATACTGTAATCATTTTGCTACTTAAGCAAAAAGGGAATTGAGAGGCAAGTGGTGAATATTGATGCTGAGTTAGGAAAGGCTATTCTGGTACCATCGTTCTGTAGGGTGCACCCGCAAGCTTTGTTGGCTGATTTTACCACTGCACCCAGAAATGTCATTTCTGAGTTCCAAAAACATTCCAGTCTGCATCATCAAGGGCACAACCTAAGTCCTGAGGTTTTGCAATCGGAAAGGAAATATGTATATGGAAAAGAGTGGATATAAAAGGTGATAGGAAAGCAAAAGCTTTCATATCTTATATGAAAAACATACCTCTGTCATATATGAAATAAATCTAAAACTCTAGGATGTCACTAGAGATGCTGAGATGCCACAGAGACTCTAGAAGCTATCTGATGCCACTGAAGGCTTTAATACTACTAAGTCCTAAAAGATGCTTGAAACCATTTCATTTTCAAATGTTATTCTTTATGTTTGCTCTTTCTTTTGTGCATGTGTGTGTTTAAAGTCTGTGGAATAGAACAGGAGTTGAGAACAACCTTTCTTAGCTAGCTCTTTTCTGCATGTGAAAATACACTGTCTAAATGAAGTAAAAGGAGTGCAAGTGTAAGGACACATGAGGTTTCTCCCTTCTCCTTGGTATTTCAAGGGTATGATTTATAATAGCCCCATCATTTCAAGGTTGGCACTTGACTGAGTTCATGCTCTCTTTCTAATAGCTTTTTAACTCTGTGTGCTTTTGTTATCACATTTCATATCCATGCACACTGGGATTTTTATCAAGGTAAAAGGAATCAGAGTGACCACAGTGTAAAGTAATTTTGTTCAGAGTAGACACTCTTAGTGATTTCTCCCTTGCACAGTAGCACAAAATATAGAGTGGTTCATATCTCTGTATAGAAATACAATCTTATAGTGACCAGTGCTTTGATGTGTTTGATGTGTTTCAAGCATTTCTGAAGTATTTCTAAGCGTATTAGCAATGAAATATGAATGCATTCTTAATATAAGGAAATAACCTTGAACTTCAATTAAATTTCTGCAAGAAAAGATCTTCTCCTCCTTCCAAGGTGTGTATGAGTTGATTAAGGAGTTTTTCTGACTTCAGCTCTGTGGGAACGTAAATTGTCTATGTCTGTATAGAAATCTCCTTTTGAACTGCCAGCTTGATATCGATACCTATTTTGCTTGCAGTGTGATTCCAGTTACATCTCCCTTGTTTATTGTACCCTTCATCTGCATGCAAAAAAGTCCTTCCTGTCAATATCAGTTACCCACATGTAGCTGGAAGTGATTGGGTCTCACCCCATTCCAGCAGCATTTTTCAAACTGCTATAGCTATGAGATGAAATCTCATTTATTTTACGGCCACAAATTCCAACAGGGAATATGAATAATTCCTTCTTCATAGAAAGAATTTTTAAGCCTTTAAGACCATCCAACACTGTCTTTCTCAAGGAAGTTAGTGTAAAAGGTTCTTAAAGATGTTAACTTAAAAGAGAAAGAGTTTTTAAGTGACTTAAAAATTTGAATATATGGTTGACAGTAGAGTTTAGCATGTCTGGTCCTCTGTTGCTATGGAACTAGGAAGAATCTGCAAGCTTTCCCTTTACTTGATCTCACTGATGTAAAAGACAGCCGGTGGTGTATGGGAACACACTTTCTGCATTATGACTTCTAGAATTTTCCTCAAGTTTTACCTGTGCATTTTGAACTAATCACTGTTTTGTTGTTGTTTTAGCATAGACAGAAGGATGATGAAATATTTCACGAGATTTGGGAAATCCTCATTAAGCAAGACAGACTGCTGTACTTCTACTCCACACATAAAGATGTACTTGCAATTCAGTATTACTTTCCCTGCATATTTTCTGCTTTTAAATTTGGTGGCTTTTAAATTGTTATGAAGGAATCAACATTAAATACATTTTTAATAAGCCCATTCTGATTATCTTTGGGCAACATATCTTATATAGCAACCATATTTCATTCAAGTTTTTTATATCCTAAAGGACTGACAGGCTTCTTTCCAAGAAAACCAACCCCCAAAACTCCGATAATATCTCCAAACAGAGAGGAGACTTCAATCCAATTTGTTTAGGGTTACATTTTGCAGGAGTCAATCATGTTTATTATTATCTACAAGTCAATGGCAGGTATCCAGCCATAGCATTCTGTATGTTTTGAGTATATATGTATATGCGTATTGTTGTATACACACACATATATATAGTGCACACACCTATAGGTTGTTATGTGAAAACTTTCATGACTATGACTTGCTGATTGTTAATGAAAGACAGTCTAAAAGATTCATTCCAATATTTTGTCATATCCTGCTGAATACATGTATATGTGCAAAATGTTTCTGAGGTTGCAGAGCATTTCAGTATGGCACAGCTGGAAGAATAGTTTCCATAGACATTCAGCATTAAAATAAAACAACTTTATTCAGCGGATGGAATAAAGCATTGTACTGCATAGTAATTCCTTGGAGGGACACTTCATACTTTAGTTTCAAGGAAGTAATTTAGAAGACAACAGTACACTTTATTTGGGAATCTTTTGAGTCTTGTCTGTGGATCTGAGAGCACTGCAGGTCAGTAGTGGGACAGCAAGTTTTTCATTTGCCATTAAATAGATTTTCCATACTAGGAAAAAAAAGAAGAAAAAAAAAAAGAAAAAGAAAAAATAAAGTTTCAGTGTTAGTTCTGTCCTGGAGTTCTTGCTATAACTGAGAAGAGGTTCAAATGAAACACCTAAAGAGTCTAGGGCAGCCCAGACACAGCCTGTTACCTGATTACCTTCAACTGTCTACTAACAGAAAATCACATATTTATACAGTGAACTGAACTTGTGCTTCAGGTGAGTAGAACTAGGGTACTCCTGCTCTGTTTCATGATCAACTGATCTAAGTCACTTAAGGTCCACTTGCTACCCCAAACGACTTAAGTCTCTGAATTTCTTGCTGCATATGTAAAGGAATTAATGTCTACATGTGCAAAAGTACCTGCCTTGTACAACTATTTATTGCCCTGCTGCAGGAAGACTATGTGACGAATACTACTGTTTACCTATGAAAAATACTGTTTACCTTTGAAATCAGTTGTCAAAAGAGTGAAATAGTTGATACAGGTACAAATGGAAGCAAATTATTAGATGATCAGCTATCCCTATTTGTTGTTTATTATGAGTTACTTAAAATTTCATTCTATAGCTAGCCTAAACCACCTAACTTACATCAACTTGAGTAGGAATTATGAGCAAAGAGTTGCTACAAAATAACTTATTTTCATGACAGTAGATGTATTTTAGCATAAAGGTTAACTGTCATCATGCAGGAACAATTCAACTAGAGCCACACATGTGATATAAGTGCACAAAACACAAAGAAGAATGGTGGCAAACACCACCTGAAGTCCATTTATCATATAGCCAAATGGAATGACTACAGATCATTTTGAAAACACCTCGCAGAGACAGAAAATCCATTTGAAGATCAGCTTAACTAGACCGTATATAGCAACAGGAATCTTATCCACGCTCCCTTTACTATAGCCACCACCATCTTTCTGCAGAGTCTATATTTGCTCTAGTCCATGGTGGGCTTGTCCATGTTACAGTAAGCCTACCTTACCTTTAGCTATGACTGTGAAGATCTTTCAGTGATGATAAGGAAATTTGTAAAACTGACAACAATTTTCCAAAAAGAAAAACATCTGAAATATCTTTTAAAGAATTAATATTATTAGCTACGGTGGTCAGACTCCTCTTTCAAAAATATCTCAGTCTGAGTAATATTTCCTCAGACCTGCTGAGTCACTGCAGATAAATCCCTCCAATAATCAGGGTTTCATGAAAATAAGGTAATGATGTTAATTTGATTTGAAAGGTATGTTGTGATTTTCTGATGAAATGTATTCTGTAATAAGCAGAGAGTTTATTATTCAGAAAGAATAATATTCTTTCAATCTAGCAGTATACTTGAAAATGAAAAAAACTTTCAAGACACACCTTTCTGAAAATCAGGAACAGAGTGTTTCTCCTTTCCCTTGTTTTATCTTGCCTTTTTGAGCCTGTAAGAACCAAAACAAAACCAGGGTGGACCACGGTATCCACAAAAGCTGAAAGGCCATTCACACAGGAAGAAGCACGATGAAGAGGGGAGGCAAAAGGACTCCTGAGGAAGTAAATGGAAAGTCAAAGAGATCAAATAGAAACAAACTGCAAGTGCTGCTCACTCCAGCTAAATAAATAGTAGCAATACGTATGACAGATGATACCAGTCTGGATGAAACAAAGAGTGGCATTTTTTCACTCCTTGTTTTTTTCAAAACTCACTTCTCAGCCAAAGCAGATAACACTCCAACTGAGAAAAACTGATTTGCTGAGAGTTTGCCAATATGAAGAGGGGATTTTACATAGCAAAATTCTTGGCAGAACCTCTTATTTCCCCTTAAGGCACGTTACTGGGCTCTAGGCTGAGATGATATGGGTGAGGGAAAGACAATAAAACAGTAGATGATGAAAAGGGAAAAGGAGAAGCAAAAGTAAAAATAAAAAAATCCAAAGGGATTTCAGTATTACTTATATATTTGTAATTGTGCAGATTGTCTGCCTTGTAAATAATACATATACACTAAATTAACTTTCTATGCAAGTGTAAAACCTATACTGACCTGCATTTTACCAAGAAAGGTCTTCTCTATGTTCGTCCATTTTCAAAACTGGAGGAAGTGTTAGTCTGTAAAGTCTTTAGGCCACAGACTGATCTCTCTGCCCTGGCTGCTTAGGGAGAGCCATACACATCCTAAGCCCTATTTACTGTGATAAAAATGAAGTCTCTGAATGACACTGAAGAAACTGTTCACTCAAAAAGAAGCGGGCAATTCATACACGGGATTATTGTATTATGATCATTTAGGCTTCAATTCAGGAAAGTACTTGAGTATGTGCTTTCGATCCGTTAATTGTTGTTAATTAGTTGAGACCCTCCTTGTAAAACTGACAGCTTACCTTTGAAGACACAGTATCCAAATTCACTGCAATGTACAATGAATAAGATTTTTTCATGGGCTTCATTTTCCTGTCTTCTCTGTCTTTTGTTCTTTCATGCCCCGAGTGAGGACTGCTGCAGCATGGATGCACAAGCTTAGAGGTAGAAAGAGTCCCTAACCTGCACCCTTTAGCAATCGCCTTCAGTTTTATTGTTGAATTTCTGGGTTTCAGTTCTGTGAAGTGCCTGGGCTGGGCTGAAATTAATTGTGACTGAAAGAATGGCATTTTCAAAGTTGTTATGACAATCTGCTTCCTACATTGAGATGCATAAGACCTAGATATTCCATTTTTTTTCCAAGGCCACTTGCGTAATCCTTAGAAAATATATTGGCTACGTGGCGGATGACTCAATTGTCCTGGAATAAAATACTGCTTTGACAAATCTACTTGTACTTCTGAGTGTTACTGAATAAGTGATATTCATTCTTAAAGCAGGCATTTCCTGCCAAATCCCCAATTGAAATTATTAGTTATAGTTAATAAAAACAGTTCTATGGGGATATAATTACCATTATCCATTTTCAAGTCGCCTTTTTAGAAAGGCTTTGAGTTAAAAGATCAATTCTCCCTATTCCAGAGCACCTATCACTGGTAGGTCAGGTTAACAAACAGGTCAAAAGTTTCTAGTTCTTCTGAAAGCAATACAGCTTTTTCAAAGACCAGCTTTTCATTTTGTTCCTTTGTTTCCTTTATTCTTTGAGGGAAAGGAGCCCAAAGAAAGTTAGTGAACTTTCTTATCCCAGTTTGAGCACATGCGAACTGGAAACTTAAACTTGAAGCATTCACAGTGAACAAAAAGGCACTTGCACAATTCTTCAGTGCTATCTATTAAAATACAGCCTTAACTTGTACTAGCCACGGCTTTTATGTGGGCTGTCCTGGTTTTAGCTGAGAGGGTTGATTTTCTTCATAGTAGCTAGTGTGAGGATATGTTTTGGATTTGTGCTGGAGACAGTGTTGATAATATAGAGATGTTTTTGTTCTATGGACTTATTGTTGAGCAGTGTTTACACAGGGCCAAGGCCTTTTCTGCTCCTTGCACTGCCCTGCCAGTGGGATGGCTGGGAGTGCACAAGAAGTTGGGAGGGGACAGACAGGACAGGTGACCCAAACTGACCAAAGGGATATTCCATACCATATGACGTCATGCTCAGTTTATAAGGAGCTTGGGGGGAAGAGAAGGGGGGGGCGGCGGCGTTCGGAGTGATGGCGTTTGTCTTCCCAAGTAACCGTTACGCGTGACAGGGCCCTGCTTTCCTGGAGATGGCTGAACACCTGCCTGCCCATGGGGAGTGGTGAATGAATTCCTTGCTTTGCTTTGCTTGTGCGCGCGGCTTTTGCTTTACCTATTACACTGTCTTCATCTCAACCTACGAGTTTTCTCACTTTAACTTTTCCAATTCTCTCCCCCATCCCGATGCGGGGGGGAGCGAGTGAGCGGCTGCGTGGTGCTTAGCTGCCGGCTGGGGTAAAACCACGACAGTGGGCATAGGCTTGTTTCTTGTCCTCTTTTCCTCCAAAGCAGGCATACCACAATAATTTTGTAAGCACTGTGTTTCTTCTAAAGCTAGAAGACAAAACAATGCTTTAATAGCTACTGTGAAAATATAGGGCTACTGTGTATCTTGTTTGACTTGCTTTTCTTTTTTTTCTTTCTCTTCTTCTTCAGCAAAGTCATCTTTTCCAGCCAACAGAGTAGATGTGGATGGATTTGTTTTAAAAGGTGCCTATATTTAGTGTCTTAAATAGCAGTCAGACCTGGATCCATTGTTAGAGCCTACAGAAAGAGTCAGAAGGATGGAGAGTTTCGGTAGGCTGCAGCAGTCAAAAGAAAGAAATGTATTCAGCCTGGGACAACGGAGGAGACTGGCAGCAGGGATTTTTGGGTAGGCTGAACAAGAATAGCCAGATAGGGACCATACCAAAGCAGAGCCACAGTGGGAGGAATGAGAATGGGGACTGAAGGACTACAGAAATGTGGAGAACTTGAAGCTCTTGGGTGGCTGTGCAGGTCAAATCAGAAAGACAGGAAGATTTGGGCAGGGCTTGGAAAGACTCAAGGCGTGAGCTTTAGAGTTGGAGAAGTTGAGCTCTCAAGGATAACTGAGGGTTTAGGAGGGAAGGGATTTGGCACTGAGTGAAGGATCCCTGGTCAGGGCAAGTCCAAAAAAAGAAATATAGGGTAAGAAAGCTCTAGCTGGCAGCAACTTGAAAAGCCTGTGTTTTGCCTGCTAGCCAGTTTTATTAGCTCTCCTAATATACAATGACAACTGCTACCAAAGCCATAATATATACAGACCATAGTCGTCTTTGAATAGATACAAGCATAACCCTGACAGCTCTGAGGTAAGAGGTTGAATGACTGGTGAGCAGGTGCAACCGTGGACTGGGAAATGTGGAGACCTCTTGTTGTGTTTTAAAATGAACTGATAATGCAGAGACTAACTGGAAATGGAAACCAAAACACTTTAATTACAGATAAATAAAATTTTACAAATTATTGGATTTGTCAGCTCTACAGGTGAGACAATGTCTAGGAAAGAAGTTGGTTGAGTTAGGCTAGATTGTAGACATGCCATGCATAGACCTTATTCAGGGCTTGGGGGTCTTTGGGTCCTCTTCTGATGATAACCTGATGATAACCTGGGCATCATCAATTATTGGATTTGGTAAAGAAAATCAGATTCTTGATTGTCTCATTGAAATTCACACAGTACCCTATGACTGTCTGTCACCATCCCTTGGCACTCACAATCTGCTTTTCTCAAAGATTACGCAACAAGCATTAGGTTGCTCACATTGGCATTACTCGTCTATTCTTAAAACTAAGCTACTTCCTTTTCCTATGGAGTTAACTAAAGTCCATATGTTAATAGTATTGTCAACTAGAACTAACATGTTAACTGCTACACAGCCCATCCCTTATATAGATGTTCCTATAAATATCCATACAGGTTAGTTCCATGCATTGCTATTTGTGAGATTACATATAAACGTTGAGACATTCTCCAGATCTTAACATACAAACTAATTGTTAATGCCACTAATGTGAAAATTTGTCCAAGCAAAATTACTCATTACAAATGCAGCATTATTCACATATTCAATCGTCCAATTATGTGCAACATGCTTATCATGATTTGGTCTTTTGTGGAAGACACTGCTTGCCCATAGGTTGTTATACCTGTATTGTTGTACTCCTGCCCTACTGCAAAGCTTCCCACCACTCATTTTCCAGCAGTCTGTTGTGAGAGTCATGGTAGCAGAAGTGTTTGTGGGTGGATGGCATATGCTGGCACTACGTGTCGCACATAGCAGTCCTCTAAGTGCAACTAAACAGATTTGATATGTCATGATGTCTTTTTTGACCTTGGTGGCCCAGATGGGTTACCCAAATATTTCCACCTGCGTTTTTTCCATTGTTTCATCTATCCCCACACAGCAGTGGCTGCCCTCCAGGACTCAATATGGGCATCCAGTGCAGTACTGGCAATTAGGGCACTAACTTAAGTGGTTATTCTGTTCCTGGTATTTCAGACGCTTCTTGGACTCTAGTGCAGGTGTTATAGATCACTTTCTTTGTGGCTCTGTGGCCAGCTTCTCCTCCCAAATACCTGTGGTTTCAAAATCCCAGTGGTTGGCCTCAGAGTTCATCAGGGCCCTTTCACCGCATACTCCAGGAGACTCCACCTAAGGATGTATGCAGGATACTTTGTACCCTACCACCAGCTCAGACAGGGCACAGAGTCATGCTGTGCTGCATCTTGTTTTACTTGTTGAAATGCTTACTGTTATTTGCGTGCCCCTGTGATCCTGATTTTGTGCACAGATCACGGTGATTCCAGCAGCTGGCTACACCCAGGAATGAGAACCCACCAGAATCCTGCCATTCCAAAAAAGGCTTCTGGAGGAAGGCCAGATGTCACTTGTTTCTGTGCTCCAGATCCCAACAGGGAGCACTTGTTACTGTGAACTTAGAGACCAAGATCTCAGCCCTTTTGATCAGCAGCGCAGCTGTCCTGCCTTTTGACAAGCCAACCCCACCGCTGCTTTGCTCTGTGTTTTGTTGTGCTGTATCGCTATCCCCCTGAGCAGCTCTCAGAACTTCTCTTATCTGCCCATTACTGTACTCTAATGTGCTTGCTTTATTTTCCAAAGCATCTTTCTCTTCCTCTAGTTTCCATACTTCTTCCAACAAAAACCAATATGCAAAGGCATAACCCCACTTTAAGGCAATGCTTATCTCCCCATACCCCTCACACATGTTGAACCCTTTCCGTATTAGGCTCCCAATATCCCAGCAGTCTCCGTCTTCACCTTCACGTAACACCTGACAAATGGTGAAGTGCCATCAGGTCAAATGCTGTGCCAGGGGGCCCATTCATCGTCCATCCAAGGGACAAGGATTTCTCTTGGTTTTACACTTAAACATTTAACAAAGTTTTAACATTGATTCACACCTCAGCATTTAGGGGTTGATGAATATAGCATGGGCTTACTCCAGTTATCCTGACCTTGAGCAAAGGCTGCAGCGCATGCAACCTGCGCTGTGCCAACCCCATCCCTGGAGCAAGGTTTTGCCATAACCTCACGTCCAGGGACCTAGTGCCCATCTATCCCCATGTTAGAGATATCTGTGATTCGTGTAATTGGTATCCCACTACTGACAACACCAAATTGCAGTGTGCATATTAGCTGGACTCAGATAAGGAAACAATTTAATTACAGGTACATGTAATTTTATGAATTACATGACTCACTTGTTCTGTAGGAGTGTTGATGGGCAGTGGCTCCTATTGTTCCAGGCATAGTCCTGGTGCAGTGCTGGGGGACCCTGGTCCTCTCCCCAAGCAGCCCTGGGCACTGTCAGTTATAGGACTAGGTAGGGAATACCCTATTCTTGATTGTCTTGCTCAAATTCAAAGGTGCTCAGCATCTTCACAACTCCCACAGTGACTGACACAACAGCACCTTTCACAGTCATGAACAGGGTGCTTAGCCCCAAGGTGGGTCCTCTGTTGTTACTCCTTTGTCCTATGGGGTTAGCTAAAGTCCACACTTTTCAGCTAGGCCTAATTTACTCTAACTGCTGTTCCCTGGGGTTGAAAGCAAGAGGTATTTTCAGCCATGTGCAAGGCTGAGGATTCGTGAGCCATCTGTAAGGCAGAGAGAGGGGTTTGAGTCCAGAGAAGATGATTAGATCAGGTGTAGTTCCTCTGGAAATGGGAATTTACTGCCAGGACTCTGGTTTCAGGAAAGTGATGCAGAGAGGAGTTCTCCCCTTTCCCTCTACAATGTGCAGGAGGACTGAAACCTCCCAGTTCCTTCATCTTTTCTAAAACATACACGTAAACTTGGAAATACAATAGCCTAATGGAAATTAAGAATTGGCAGTAATACATTGCACACATAGATTACATATTAGGAAGAAATTCTTTACTTTGAGGGTGGTGAGACACTGGAACAGGTTGCCCAGAGAAGGTGTGGATGCCCCATCCCTGGGTCTAGTGGAGGGTGTCCCTGCCCATGGCAGGGGGGTTGGAACTAGACAATCTTTGAGGTTCCTTCCAACCCAAACCATTCCGTGATTCTATCCCTTCCAGAGAAAGTACTCTTGCAGTTGAAACTGGTTGGAGACAAAGCATGATATATTATGGATACCAGAAACCTCAAAGAAAAAAATAGAGCTACTTTGAAACATTCGCAGGGTATGGTAGAGCAAAGCTAAAGAAGTCCTCTCAGTGAGTAGGGAAATTAAAGTTTTGGAAGAGGAAAAAACTGAAAAAAAACCTGTTTTCATCAGTTTAAGTGCAAAAGACATTTTGCCTCGTGAATTGCAAACACGTACTTAAAGAAAAGTTTTGATCAGGTTTGGCTCCAGTGCTTCCTTGGGTCCTCATCTAAATTCTTCACTGCAGCCCACACTTTATTGCAAATACAGAGTCATGCAAGCCATTATTAGCAGAAAACTAGAAAGTTTTGCTCTTCAATAAAATAAGTGACAATTTCAGTTAGATTTCCCAGGCATTTTCCCCAAGACTCATGGTATTATAGTAAAAAAAGATTGAATAGTTTATTGGATTCAGCTACCATATATCTTTCGGTGTGTCAGTCTAGATTTTTAAAAGGCACAAAATAGAGAAAACCTGATGAGAAAATGGTGAAAATTTCTGTATTATTCTTCGCATTGTGGTGAACTCATAGATTTGCCGTACGTTCACTATAACTTAGTTTAAAATCTGAAATTCTCCCCCTGTGTGCAAGACTGATCAATTTACCATTGACAAAAGGCAAGTGTTTGCGATCCACTGTAGTAAACAAAATATTGTCATTCCACATTTAAAATATCAGGTGCCATTTCAGTGTAACAGTATCTTCACACAGAGTCCTTGTGAATTAGTCATTTTCTTTATATGTTGAACCACTGAAGGGAATATTCTTGTAAGGAGGCTGATGATCTACTTTGGCTAGTAATTAATGCCACTCCCTCCTGGCCTTCCACGAGGGCCTCAATAGAGGCAGGTGACAATTCTTAGAGTTATTGCAAAAAAAACTCCACAGCTTTTTAAAGTTCTTTATCAAATAAATGAATACTTTGTATCTGTAAAGGCCTGCTTGTTACCATCAAACAAATTTTGACTTCTGAGGACTGATGATAATTCTGCACTCAGAGGAATCACTGGTGCTATGAAGAAGGTAATGCATTCTAAGATCTCCACTGGTACCTGCGGTATTTTCCTGAAACTCAAGTTTGGTCTCACAGGTGAGAGACACCCAGGTATTTTGCTTATTTATTTGTCTTCTCCAACACTATTCTGGTGAGAAAACATCTTTATGGCAGGCACTATAACAAGGTTAATGGAGATAAATTGAATTTTCTAGCAGCCAGCTTCTTTCTCATTATATATATAGCATACACAACATGCTACAGGACTGCTCATGTTCAAGCTGGGAGGAATCTCAGGCACCAATGCACATTGGGTATGTATGTGCAATAACCAAGGGCTCACAAACAACCCTCTGCAAAACTCCATCTGAGTGCATTGCACAGCCACTAAAAATGTGGTTGGTTTATGCTGTTTTTTCTAGAAGATGGTCTAATTATTCCTTCTTGCTTTTTAAGCTATTAAATAGCAAAAATATGAGATGGATATATAAATTCTTATTAACATTTTGTTCTTATATGCCTCCATTTTTACCATCCTATATTGTCTTTGGTATAGACAATATTTTTATCCCAGTTTTTATAGTTTCTGTGGTCAAAAACTCCACTGCCTTCAGAGCAGTGTGTGAATCAATGTATTGGTATGACACTGATGGAGGAGGTTCAATCCCATGGTGCATACAAGCTCACCAAAACTGCTTTTAGTCATCAACAGATTTTATTTGGTGAGAGGACTTTAGAAAGGGAAAATCAGCCAAGGTATAATATAACTGAAATAAAATGCTGTTAAAAATCCCATAAGAATAGACAGGGAATTTAAGGACAGTGCTCTTCCGCAAGAACAAACATGCTTCAAAACTATTTGCCCTAACTAATCCATCCAAACTGAGAGTACTTTTTTTACAAAGCATTTTACAGGGGCATTGTGACTGGAATGTTTTAGACTGTGAGACTGATGAAGACTATGGAAATTTATACACATTATTCAAGGCCAAAACTAATAGAGGAAGCATACAACAGAGATATAGTTGAATCTGAGTTTTCACATGATATTACCACAAATTTGTCATGTTGCTGTCATTATGAAATAATTATTTTATTCCATCAGCTTCCCAAAGACCAGTTTCAGTCCTCCTGTTCTTGCCCACACAGTAACTTAAAAAGCATCTCTGTGGGATTAAATTAATTACATTTATCTACAATCCCTTCATTATTCACTTTGTAAGTTTTCTAAAAGGTAAACCAAGTTCACTAGACTGGACAAACCACTTCTTCAATCACGATAAGAAATACTAATTAAATCCCTTGCTGCAAATGAACAGTATTTCATTGTCTTTGTAAATGTTACTGTTAGGAGTCTACAACTGCAGTAGTCAAGATAGATGCTTCTAATTCTTCCTTGCTATTTATACGCAGGCAGCCTGGGATCTTACTTTCCTTACAGTCTCCAAGATTAAATTATTTTTTGGTCATTATGAGTCAAGGTGGCATTACTCACCTGGAATTTAGAGTGATTTTTTAATATTGTTTAATGTGCCTATGGAATAAACTTTGGGTTTATTCTGTACTTTTATTGGGATAAGGCTTAGAGTTCTGATTAAGATAGATGCTCTATGTTCTAAAAATTGACCGAACACATACAAATCTCTGACAAAGTTTAAAATATCAAAGAGAGTAACTCAGCCACTGAATATAGCTGAAAGATCAGGAGAATTTGCAGAAGTTTCCATTCCTGTGTCCTGAACTAATACATCAACTTAAAACATAGACCAGATAGACACACAAATGAGAACCTGTGACCCACATAGCACCAGTAACATCACTTAACGGGACCTTTTGCAAGAGGCTGAACATTTAGTGGATGAGGGAAAGGCTGTAGATGTTGTCTGCCTGGACATTAGTACAGCCTTTGGCACTGTTTCCCACAGCATTCTCCTGCAGAAACCAGCTGCTCATGGCTTGGATGGGCATACTCTTCACTGGGTAAAACACTGGCTGGGATGGCTGGGCCCAAAGAATTGCAGTGAATGGAGTTAAATCCAGTTGGTGGCTGGTCACAAGTGGTGTTCCCCAGGGCTCAGTATTGGGGCCAGTTCTGTTTAGTATTTTTATCAATGATCTGGACGTGGGCATTGAGTGCACCCTCAGTCAGTTTGCAGACATCACCAAGTCAGGCAGGACTGTTGATCTGCTGGGGGGCAGGAAGGCTCTACAGAGGGATCTGGCCAGGCTGGATCAATGGGCCAAGGCCAACTGTATGAGGTTCAACAAGGCTCGGTGCCAGGTCCTGCACTTGGGTCACAACAACCCCCCAGGCAATGCTACAGGCTTGGGGAAGAGTGGCTGGAAAGCTGCCTGTTGGAAAAGGACCTGGGTATGTTGGTCAATAGCTGGCTGAATATGAGCCAGCAGCGTGCCCAGGTGGCCAAGAAGGCCAACAGGACCCTGGCTTGTATCAGGAATAGTGTGGCCAGCAGGACTAGGGAAGTGATCGTCCCCCTGTACTCAGCTCTGGTGAGGCTGCACCTCGAGTCCTGTGTTCAGATTTGGGCCCCTCACTATAAGAAAGTCATTGAGGGGCTGGAGTGCGTCCAAAGAAGAGCAATGAAGCTGGTGAAGGGTCTGGAGCACGAGTCTTATGAGGAGCGGCTGAGGGAACTGGAGTTGTTTAGCCTGGAGAAAAGGAGGCTGAGGGGAGACCTTATTGCTCTCTACAACTCCCTGAAAGGAGGTTGTAGCCAGGTGGGTGTTGGTCTCTTCTCCCAAGTAACAAGTGACAGGACAAGAGGAAATGGCCTCAAGTTGTGCTAGGGGAGGTTTAGATTGGATATATGGAAGAATTTCTTCACCAAAAGGGTTGTCAATCATTGGAAGAGGCTGCCCATGGAAGTGGTTGAGTCACCATGCCTGGAGGTATTTAAAACACATGTAGATGTGGCACTTAGGGACATGGTTTAGTGGTGGACTTGGCAGTCCTAAGTTAATGGTTGGACTTGATGATCTTCAAGGTCTTTTCCACCTAAATGATTCTATGATTTAGGAATCATGTTTTTAAAATTTAGATAGACAGAACTTGCTTAATTGAATGTTCTTTCATTCCACTGACATCTTCATTACAGAAATACATTCTGTTGCAGCTTAAATGGTTTTCCTTTCCATTTGAACAGGGCCTAAGAGGCGTGCAAAATTATTCCTTTTAATTGATCCTTTTTTCCCAGTTAGACAATATTTTTCATTCAGGACTTTTGAAACAGTTTGTATAAAAAAAAAAAGCCTAGATAATGCTTAGAATTTGGCAGATGTGCTAGACTCTTCCTATCCAATTTCTTTTCTATTTCACAAAGCTGTATTTACTTGTAAGTACCTGAATGGAAAGGGAAACAGTATATTTTTTTATTTTTTATTTGCTTACAGCTAATATTCTGTGACTCTGCAAAGTATTAAAAGGGCTCTAATTTTACTTGAAAATTCAAAGACTCTTCCCATGGAATTCCTTTGGAAGTCAATAGAAATTCTGTATCCACATTGCTAGTAGACCCAGAGGGAATGGTCTAAAGACCTCTGATGCCAAATAATGTCCCATTAATGTTGGTAGGTCTTGAAGCAACTTTTAATGCAGTAAATGCCATCATTAGGTCTTGTATAAAAATATTAGGCATTTGAATATTAATGCTTTTAAAGTTATTGCACTTGGAATGAGATCAAATATAAATAGTTCTTTCAGATCTTTTAGATATTAAATACTGATAAACAGTAGTGAGAAATCTATTATTTAAAGTTCTGCATTGTGTATTTTTCAGGAAATATATAGAGGATGTTTCCAGACTATCAGATTTTTTTTTTTTTCAAACTTCAGAAGAGGTAAACATGTTTGACCAATTATGCTGGTTATGCTGAATGTCATGTGAAGGTTATTGCACAAAGTGAAAGATTGTCTTCATCTTAGCAACTCTATTTATGTTCAGCAATACTTGGAATACCTTCTTTATATTCATGAATTAATTGTCTCAAAAGATAAAGTAGAGTGGGCGAGACTGATATGTGTTTATAGGCTAGGCTTCAAGAGTGCTGGCAATCTGGATTCATATTTCTTTGGAGAAGGAGTACAAAATCACTTGAATTTTCTGCAACTGTAAATTGACAGTCTTAATCCAGCCCTATTTATTTTAAACCTTTAGATATATAACAGAAATAACTTTAGAAGCCATGTAATAAAAAAGCTTATCTTGATGGCGAGCCCTGAGTATGCAACTCTTAAATTAAATATCCAACTTTGATATGCAGCCAAATAATGAATATTTAATCTACAAAAAATACTGTATTCTACCCTTCTCACACGTATAAATTGTAACTCCAAAGAAGATAAGAGAGTTAAAATAGAGTAAAATTGATGTAAGAAAAGACTTGAAATTATAGATGTAACACTGCCATCCACATAAGTATTTTCTTGTAATTTAATTACATCTTATAATAGTGATCTCTTCTCTGTATGGATATCAAAAGTTTATCTAAAGAGACTGCAAATACATGCTAACGGAGTACAAAAGTCGAGTCTATGCATTTGTGGAGAGTAATGATAAAGCTCATAAGTGCGGAAGCTGGAACGCATGGAGTGAAAGATGTTCTTCCACTAGACAGAATTCAGATGCCCATTAAAATCTCAGCAACACAGAGGAAACAACAAGAAGTGTTTTTCTTACACTATTTTACCCTGACAGCTTGCAACATCATGGAATATTCTGAAGTGTACATTATAGAATGAGTCATTCCCATTGAAAATTTTGGCCTGGTCTCCCTTTTCATGGCTGCACCACTCAGTATTTCCTTTAAGATCTATCCATAAAGAGTTTGATTCATTCATTCCAAGTTACCTGACCTTGGCTTCAAGTCATTAGGTATTGTGATTTACCAGTAAAATAGAACTACAAATAAAAGTCTCCTAGAAAAGTCAACATTAAAGGGAGCTGAGGTAACAGTGATGAGATTAATTAAATGAAAAACTCTTTACAAGAAAATACGACAAGAGAGATAAATGAAAGGCTGGTCATTACCAAGAGATTTATAAGAAAATTGGACATTTTTAGAAAAATCTATAAAATAAAGGACTAAGGTATCTTATCACTACCAGAGTAAAAAGGAAAGCAATCAACCTATGAACGTTACATGCTGCGGAATTAATTACCCACGTCTACCACCTTGTGGAGGCAAAATTTTAATTAATATGACAAGTCTGTGCAGGACAGAAGAGCCATCAAGTGACTATACAACAGGCTGGCACCTGACAAAGAGGTTTTATGAGTTATTATAACCTTCCTGTGAGGAAGGGACTCTTCAGGAGTATCATTCTGCAGGGTAAATATGGACAGCTGTGGGATTCTTACACTGATTAAGTGCAGTGCATCATTCAGTATGCATTTTATTCTCAATAATAACGCCTTTGCAGTTAAATACAAACATCTTTTAAGAGATAGCGGACACTTAATTCTGTGACACAGGAAGAAAAGTATCTGCTACCATCTTATCACAACTGTACCTGGAAGAGATAACAGCTGTGGAGGACAGATAACAGGATTGATGTTTGTTTGTACATTGTCATCAGTCACAAAGTTCTGTAGTCAGGTCTATTAATGCAAAGCTTGATGGCCATACAAGCAACAGTAAAGACAATACAGTTTTGGGTGATTTTGTGTTTTGAGAGTTAGTATTGATAAATTGGGTTTTAAACTCTGGGCCTGATCTTGTCAAATGATGTTATATAAGTATCGAACCTCACAAACTGAATCAATGGGAAGAGGAGGGAAAGTTGATGTCCCCTTCTCATTTTACTGTCCTGGGTTATGTGTAGTCCACTATCTATCATTTCAGGCCTCATGGGCTTAATTCAAAGTTGCATCCAGTATATACAGCAGTTCCAAGAATGTTTTCTGAGGTCAGTGTTGGCTATCCCATTACACAGAAGAGTTAGACTATATTATAATGGAAAGCAGTGTTGAATTCAGGGTGGGAAGGTGGGGTTTTTTGTTTGGTTGGTTTTTATCATTGGGCAAGCTCTAGTCTTCTCTTGGGGAAAAATGTCCATTTCTGAATGGAGTGTTCATGGAAAGCATCTTCCATTTTAGTTTCATCTGAAATGAACTGAGTTCATGATCTCTCAGACAACATCATGCTGTGAACCACAGCATGGTTACCGGGGACAGTCAGAAAATACACTGCAGAAGGGCACTCCTAGAATCATAGAATGATAGAATGGTTTGGGTTGGAAGGGATCTCAAAGATCATCTAGTTCCAACCCCCATGCTGCAGGCAGGGACACCCTCCACTAGACCACGTTGCCCAAAGCCTCATCCAACCTGGTCTTAAACACTTCCAGGGAGGGCGCATCCACAACCTCTCTGGGCAGCCTGTTCCAGTGCATCACCACTCCAACAGTAAAGAATTTCTTTCTAACATCTAATCTAAATCGACCCTCCTTCAGCTTAAAGCCATTACCCCTTGTCCTGTCACTACACTCCCTGATAAACAGTACCTCTTCAGCTTTCCTGTAGGCTCCCTTCAGAAAATGGTAAGCCGCAATTAGATCTCCCCAGAGCCTTCTCTTCTCCAGGCTGAACAACCCCAACTCTCTCAGCTTCATGGCCCTCCTCTGGACTCGCTCCAACAGGTCTATGTCTCTCCTGTACTGGGGCCCCCACAGCTGGATGCAGTACTCCAGGTGGGGTCTCACAAGAGCGGAGTAGAGGGGCAGGATCACCTCCCTCGACCTGCTGGTCACGCTTCTTTTGATGCAGCCCAGGACACGGTTGGCTTTCTGGGCTGCAAGCGCACACTGCTGGCTCATGTTGAGCTTCTCGTCAATCAACACCCCCAAGTCCTTCTCCTCGGGGCTGCTTTCAATCCATTCCTCGCCCAGCCTGTAGTTGTGCTTGGGATTGTGCCGACCCACGTGCAGGACCTTGCCCTTGGCCTTGTTGAACTTCATGCGGTTCGCACAGTCACACCTCTCCAGCCTGTCCAGGTCCCTCTGGATGGCATCCCTTCCCTCCAGCGTGTTGACCACACCACACAGCTTGGTGTCGTCGGCAAACTTGCTGAGGGTGCACTCGATCCCACTGTCCATGTTGCCGACAAAGATGTTGAACAGTGCCGGTCCCGGTACCGACCCCTGACGAACACCACTTGTCACTGTTCTCTACTTGGACATTGAGCCGTTGATCACAACTCTTTGAGTGCGACCATCCGGCCAATTCCTTATCCACCACATGGTCCATTCATCGAATCCATGTCTCTCCAATTTAGAGACAAGGATGTCGTGCGGGACAGTGTCAAATGCCTTGCACAAGTCCAGGTAGATGATGTCAGTTGCCCTTCCCTTGTCCACGGATGCTGTAACCCCATCATAGAAGGCCACCAAATTTGTCAGGCATGATTTGCCCTTAGTGAAGCTGTGTTGGCTGTCACCAATCACCTCCTTGTTTTCCATGTGCCTGAGCATAGTCTCCAGGAGGGTCTGCTCCATAATCTTGCCAGGCACAGAGGTGAGACTAACCTCCCGAGCAGAAGAAAAGTTGTACACATGCACTAGAGCAATCTTCTGGATCCCAGGAGGCTTTCAACATCAGAAGAAGAATGTCACCACTACAGGATCTCAAAAAGAACAGTTTGCACACAGAATTCAGGGTACCTCAAAATGTCACATGCTCTAAGGAATTTAAAGGAAACCTGAATATGTTATGTGAATAAAGGTTAATCCCAGCTTCTAATTATCTCCAGAGCACTGGTGCTGCAACCTCAGTATGACTTCTCGTATCAATCCCATTTTTAGTTCAGTTAGCCTGTTTTTAAAATCTACAGGTATTGCTCAATACTCTTTTTTCATGCTTGTTATAAGATTGCACTACCAATATTTTGCCAAGTCTTTCACAAAGCAATTGAACAATAAGTTCATATTTAGTATCTGTCATAAGAGATCTCCCCACCTGTGACAGCTTTAATGAGATTGCATCTCCTTTTAGATTAAGTAATCTGTCATCTAAACCCAGCATCATTTGTATGATGAAAGTCCTTCATGCCATCTAATTTTCATACTTCAGACAAACTGTATTCCAGCCTTGTAATAGGTTGTGAAAAATTCATCAAGTGTTTAACCAGCAGGTGGTTAACTGTCCCCTCCAAGATACAGAAAAGGTAAGAGCTCAGAGTAAGGACTAGAACGAAATCTATTTGTGAGGAAAGTATGTCTAGGTTCAGGTATGCTGAATTAGTTAACTCCCTGGTTCTTTGCAAGGATGTGCTTGAAGAAGGTGAAGGAAGCATCAGGTTCAGTTTGTGGATGGAGGAAGGGGAGAGGAGGTGTGCTCTCTGAAGAGACTCAAGCTAATGCGGGCAAGAGAGGGGATGGGTTTTTCCTGTAGTTTGTCTCAGAAAAAAGAAGTTGAGGAGAAAGTTTTGGAAGCAAGGTTGAAAATTCATATTTGATGCAGTTGTAATAAGATTTAATATCATCAGTGAGTTAAAGTTCCCTATATAATTTTGCTGTCCTCACAGGTTCCCTAAAAGGAAACTCTTGCTTAGAAATCTCATTTTGTTGCTTTTTGAAGTGTTGCTAGATCTTCAGAGTCTTGCTGCAAAGTGCTATGGAAGAACCAGTTCTTACACATGATGGTCTCTGGTGGAGGAAAAAACTTAAGAAATTAATGTGGTTTTTCACTATTTTACCTTTCAGTTTTGATCTTGCACAGAACAATAAGTTGAATAAAAAAAATAGAGCTGGTATACTCAAAAACCCAACAAGGTGTTATACATTTAAAAAAAAAAAAAAAAAATCAGTGTTATACTTTAGAAAAAGAAGACTACATGCTCCGCTTCATCTCAGGAGTGATAAGGCAATGACAGGCTAGGGTAAATAAGGAAGTCCTACCATTATTTTATGGCATTTCCAATAGTACTCTTCTTTTTTCCACTACAATTTGTCAGCTGGATCTCCTAGCTACTCTTGGTTTACACTATTGTACAGTTTCTTAAACTGCACTAAATACTTGGTGCTAGAAATAAACAAAACTCCATTCACATTTACTACATTTCTCAATCTCCATCTATTTGGTCATTTGATCTGGTCTTTCTCCTCAACACCTCTCACTCTTCTTAGGGTCTCTTGGTCATGGTGGAAGGTTCTGATATGCTGTAATTCCTCACCATGCTTTCTTCCTAACACCCTTCCTTTTTTTTTTTTTTTTTACTCTTCCATGAAGTTTGCTGCAATGCCATGCAACAAGAATTCTTGAAAACTCTAGTTTTTTCTTTTATGTTTAGGTTCAGTCTCTGGATTCTGGGATTCACATGAATAAAGGTCTATATCTGACATCATTCTGGTAAAAAGTACACAATCTTTTACAGCAGTGTTAAAGATCTGTACTCAGGGACATTGCAAGGCTAATCACACTGAGATCCTGCAAACTTCTTGGTGTTTTGGGGTTGGAAAACTGTGTGAAAATCTCTGCACTTCTGTGCTAAAGGAGATATTGGAAAACTAAAGACATTAAAGGCAAAAACAAAAGGGAAGCTTTGATCTCTTAATATGAAGCATTTATTAGATAGAAAGGTTTCGAATAACGAGCTCTTTATTATGTTTTGATGAAAGTCCATATTTACATAAATTGAGATGTATCTGTAGCTTTCTATGTGAGAAGCCAATTTATTTCCCTAAAACTAATATTCCACTTTGCTTAATGAGAAGACTGTTCTTAAGGATAACAGCTGACAAGCTGGGCTAATTTTAAGATGTTCTAATGTGTATCTCAGTGAAAGCTTACTGGGAATTTTTCATCATGGAAATTATTGTAGAGGCAGATGATAAGCTTTTAAATAATGTTTAACAACAAAATCACTTAGATCACCTCAGGAAATTTCTTCATGATAAGTTTCATGATAAAGAAAAATTAAACCAAATATTTTTCTCAACCTACTAATTTTACTACAATAGCATAGACTTCAATTTAAGATTTTAAAATACCTAATTGCTGATTAACATGAGGAATAAAAAACTTGGAAATCAAATTTTATTGAAAATAATCATAGTAGGGCAACTTTATTCTGTATTTGAATTGAATCATTACATTGGTGTAATTGTCACGGTAGCAATTTTGAAAACATGATATGTATTATTCTAGATATGTCTTTCAATAAAATTCTATTTATCCTAAAGCCATGATTAATCAGATTCGGTCAAATGAATTTGTGTTTCATTTTCCACCAAGTATACAGACTGCGGCAGCTATCTAGCAAAACAAAATGAATATTTTTTTGGACTATTATGTGGAGTAGAGATGTGAATAGCATCAGCTTTCCTAGGTAATGTTGAAGGGTGATTCTGACTGTGAACTGATTTGGAAAAAAAAAAATTAAAAACCTGATTGTAAATTATTAGTTCGCTATGGGAAGAAGGTTTGGGTGGTTTTGTTTTGTTTTGTTTTGCCTTAGGAGCAAACTATATCCAGCTTTTATATACTAACTGAAAGTTTAAACAGCTGTTCTCAAAAAGGTACATCAGTAATGAAAAGTTTTCTATTCCTATTTACTCATGCATCTTTTCACCCACAAGCTTTCCATTCTGAATTATTCCTGATACTACTTCTAGAAATGAATCATAACAACTTTACTTTTCTCAAGTCAAGTACCTGGGTATTTTGCCTTTTGCGCTACAATCACAGGTGACTTTTACAATTGAATGTCAACAAAACTACAAGCCAACAGTCAATTTGTGGCTATCTCATCAAAAACAGTATGAAAATTAACTTTGATTTAAGAGTGAGTGATTAGGGAATGACAGAGATCAAACAATCCTCTTGCTTATGAAGCAGCCTGCCCAAAACCAATACAGCAATTACACAGCACAAGGATGTCTGACCCGTATTTCCTGGCAAGATTTTAGTTTCCAAGGTTTTCAGCCCTAACCTCTAAAATACACCTGAAAAAAAGGCCTCCACTCCCAGCCTATTATTTTAACCTGGTGTTCATGAAAACAGTTTTTTAAGATTGCTTTATCTTTTTACACTAGTAAATGCAAACTGGAGGTAAATTAAATAAATAATCTGCTAAAACCAGATATGCCAACCAAGTGACGAGAGCATTAAAAGGAATGTAACTGTTCTGAAGCACAGGATTCAAGCCCTGCTGAAGTTCTGGTCATCTGTTCTCACCACTTCCAACCCAGGGAGAGGCGTGAGTGGCAGAAAGAATCTCATTCATCCCACAGTTCTCCAGTTCATCAGTAATATTTTGAATCATAGAATCATAGAATACGAAGTCGGAAGGGACCTCAAGGATCATCCAGTCCTACCTTTCTTGGCAAAAGCCCCATCTAGACAAAAACTCTGTCTAGACAAGGTGGCCCAGCACACTGTCCAGCTGAAATGGTATTCTGTAATGGTCAAAGAGACCACACAAGGCCACAGAAACCATAAACTTCACACTAATAAGAAAACAGCCATTCTAAACTCCCTGAAACTTTTGTTTATTTTTGATGTGATAAACTTTACAGCAGACTAAGCAGAGGATGGGGGAATGTTTTAATGCAACTTCAGGGAGTGCTATGTATAAAAATCAAGGGGCAGTAAAGGTGAAGACTAGGTGGTTTCCTGGTCAAGAACCTACATGGCTGTAGAGCTCTTTATTTGAGACTCCTGAGGCATGCAAGGTACATCACCTGTCATCTGATCTTGCTAAAAAGTTCCAGACAGTCAGTTCTTCCTTGCACTGAATAAGCAGTTTGCTTTGACAGACGTTACACCACTATTTTATAATTACCTTCCCTTTCCTTGTGCCTCACAGGGAAGCTTCCTGCAACTTTCTCGTTGCAAGAGGACCTGATTTCCTATTTGAAGCTCTAAAGCTAAGGAGGCAATTTACATTATTTACAACCTGCCTCCCTGATAGGTAACTAAGAAAAATAGGGACCACCACTAAAAGTGGCCTGTTTCTAGGTCAGATTGAAAAACTGTTCAAAACCATGTAATTGCTCGGAGTCTTGTACCAAGCCAGTAAGGAAGTTTTGAGTTTTGATAAATTTAATCTTCAACTAAATTTAGAGTATGACATTAAGATTAATACCACTGTATTGTTTGGATTTTACAAGGAATTTGAGGAAATTAATTTTTGTTTCTTTGGCTTTTTCTTTTGTTTAATAGTTTTAGATGAGATGTGATAGCAAATAGTTATTTTAAATAGATGTAAAATGGCCTTAAGAGAATGCTTGGAATTTTATTTTATTTTATTTTATTTTATTTTATTTTATTTTATTTTATTTTATTTTATTTTATTTTAGATTAGATTAGATTAGATTAGATTAGATTAGATGTGACCCTGATCTACCTGTCTCTGATCACAGTATGCACCTAGTCTCATTCCTTTCCTGAGGATTATTTCAGCATATTATGAATTGGTAACATTTTGTGAATCACAGTCTCCAAAATAATCTCATGCAAGCAAATTTAAATCCTGGGATGACAACAGAAATCAAGAAAGTAAGCATATTCAACCTGTGGATTTAAAGTCAGTGTTAATCAGTGACTGCACTAAACTGAATGAAATGTCCAATGATTTACAATTCACATTGTGCAATCTACCCTGTAGACCCTCTACAGAAATAAAAAAATTACACAGCTCAGCCAATTTTTTCATTAAAATTGGGGAGAGTTTTTTGATGACCCAGTGTACCATGACTACCTATTGGAGGACTGAAGCCTGAGAAGTTTCCTTTCTGAAGAGCCAAATAATTCTCATCTGAAACTGTGCACAGTTCAACATTATTAATGACTAGCAACACAATCCTGCTGAGTATGGATGAGAGTATGGACATGGGGATTTAAATTAATATATTTAAGCTTTGAACACTGGGTTATTTTCCTTGCTCTGTGGACACTCATAGAGATGCTTGACAATTTACTTATATTTCTCCAATATGGTCAGGGTCTTGGTGAAGTCAGCATCTGCAATCCATTATAGTCTATCTGTGCAGTGACACATAATCTAGCTGTGCATCACAGAACAAAGGTGAGACCAGTTCCTGCCCAAATTGTTGACAATATAATTAAGATAGATCATGCAATGTATTCTTGATGTCATAAATATTCTTACTTATTGGCTTGATCCCCAATCATGTGGATTTGATTCATGCTCCCAACTATGAAAATAAGATTCTGTATGTCAATACTAGCAGGATAGTAAACTGGATAAAAGAGACGGAGTATGAGTCTCATCCCCACTGTATTTTACAATCCAGAGAAGCCAGCACAGAAAAAAGGTGCGGGTGGTACTAGAGGGAATGGTACAGAACAATGCAGATTTTTGTCATGCCAAAGAGATACAGCTTAACTTGAAGATGACCAGCACTTACAGCTGCAACTGCAACTATTTGCAGCATGAACATGTAAATTTTCTTGCAAAGCCATTGTGAAGTAACATTGACTTTTTCAGCAGCAAAGCCACTCTTAAGGGTCATTAAACTAGCTTCTGGGCATATGACAGACTTCACTATTACAATGAAAAGAAATAAACTCAGACCACCAAGTGTCAGGTGTTGACGTGCAACATGTCCTTGTGAAAATCAATGTTCAAACTAAAACTTAACTGCTGTAACCCATCTTTTGTTGGGGTACTCTATAGTTCCAACATCACTGTAGCTTTTTTTGCCTTAACACAGCTATCCAAAGGGTTAAGCAGCAGTTTCTGCAAGAGGGTTTTTGACAGTGTTGAACTGGGTTTAGTAATGTACAGGAGACTAAAATGATGTATTGCAATAAATTTTCTATGTTTTTTTACCTTTTTTTTTTTTTTAATGGAATAATTCACCAAGTGAAACTGTCCTTTGAACCTCTGCAAGCTTTTCTGTTCAAGTGAAGTGGGAGTATGCTCTTCAGCTGAACAGAACCCTACGTGACTCAACTCTGCTTGTACAAATTGTCATATAGGAAACTGAGTCTTGTTTGCATTACCAGAAACACTTACAGGGATGTTTACCACTCATATTTGCTTTTTAAAAAAAATTTAATATACATATTATCAGCTGTGCTACCAACAAATGGCTCATCAAAAACTATAGTTAAGACAAAACTAAATGACAATATTTAAACTCTGTGTTTTTACATATTTCTGTTTTCTAGCAAGATGTTTTGGAAATATTTTGTGCAAATAAGATGGAAATGAGCAATAAAGTCGTCTTGTTATTGTGAAGAAATATCTCCTATGACACATGCATCTTTTCAATTGTGAAAACATTTGCTTACTGAGAACAGTTCACATTTGCCAACGTCTGTAAGATTATAGATTACCCACAGCAAGCCAAACCCTGGCCTCTCATTCATTAGGCTATACTTTTCATTTACAACAATGAAAATCTAGAGAAATTCCTTTAAAGAAATTTACTCTGGTGACAGATTTACACTGCTTTACTGTGAAAAAGATTTTTAAACCTTTTAAACCTCTCTTCTATTCCCATTTCCAAAGCATTGCCAAGATTCTATTGCCCTCAGAAAGGAAGCAGTATAAATTTATAATAAATTATAGGCATTCCACATAAAGATATTAAGCACATTTATCCCAAAAGGTTGTATGAAATAAACAGTTAGAATGACTTACCTCCAACATCCCATTATTGACTAATTTACTTTCCCATTATCCTGGATGAAATTAAATGCCACATTTATTGATTTGTCTATCCCTTTTTTTAAGGAAGGCAAGCTGGCAATTTTGACCAGCAACCAGAAGTAGTTTGACCAGCAACCTAAGTGCAACCTGAAATTATTTTCCTACCTAGACACAGTATAATATTTGGATCTTACAGGGAAGGATTTTAAAGAAAAAGATCTTGAGCTGCTGGCATGTGATGCTTCTCCTCTACGCTCACAGTTACGTAATGTGCATAATAGATTGTTGCATTACACTGCATAGTATAATATAGATTATCAGAGAGAGAATTGCTAGGGTTCCAATTCTGGGGATAGAGACCTCTTCTGATGATCTATTCAGGCCCCAAGAAATAAAGTAGAACATAAATAGTAGGACATATCAATATATTACTGTGCATATAAGGCTGCTGGTTGGTGATCATGGGATTATTCTAGCTTGCTTATACATAGCTCAACTTTTAGAGCAACGACTAGGAGGATTTACTAGGTGAAAAGAGCTGTTCACAAATGCAATAGTTTATATTCCTTCCCACATTGTCTCTGCTGGCTTGAGGTATACAATTTGCAGATGTAAGATTTTGAAACATTAAAGAAATTTTGATAATTTAGCTTCTTTCTCAAATTAAATTTGAGAATTTAAATAAATTAATAAAACTTAAACATGACCTTAGAAAGTGCTATGCTTCTAATGTAAAAGAAAATAAAGGCAAGATTGTAATCTTGCTAGATCTAGAGTTAATATTTTTATTAAACTTACTAACAGACTTGAAAAAATTTGAGAAGTTTTTAGACCTCCAAAGTATTGATCAGGTCTGAAATACAAGCTGCAGCCATCACAGCTAAACACTCTTTGAAAACAGCAGATCATAATTACATCCATATCATTTAGACCATCTTAAAAACGACTTTTGAAACCTGTGGAGTTGTCACTGCCAACCAAGGGATGAAAAGGCCAGTGCAATGATAATCAGGAAACAGCAGAAGTAGGCTTGCTACATCCTTACGTGGGTTTTGCTTTAATGAGAGATGACGTCTTGGAAGAGAACCAAAGAACTGTGTTCTTTTTCACAAAGAAGGTGCTCTAGTCTGGGGTTGTGTCTGAAAATCACTTTCATTATGTGGGAGGAGATAATGTTTATCCTAGATAGCAAGAGGACATTCTGAAGGGTGTCTCAGAAGTAATTAAATAACAAGTCTAAATAAAAGAGTTAGTTTGAAGCAGAAGCAGGTACTCATTGTCCACCTCAACTGTATTTGCAAGTAAAATTACTATGAAAAATAGGTTGAGTTTTCTCTGTTTCCACTCTTCTGTAGTCTTTTATGCATCTATTTTGACAATGGTCTAAGTATTAGCACCGAATGGAAAGCAGAATTGTGATTTAAAGGGAAGCCAGTGGTTCAGATTAGTTGTAATGTGCCAAATCTCTCCATCGTGATTGTGAGTGGCATCTTAGTCCTTCCCTAGGTTCCCTGTAATCCTTACGCTGCCCTGCATTTGTGACTGACAAAGAGAGGACAGACTGGGGCAGAACCATCACTACACCACAGTCCGTTCATTACACAGGGGACCAAAGCATGAGAGAGATTGTCATGGCCACATTCTCCGTTTTGGGGGAGAACTGTCTCCAACAGGCTCTAAAGCCAATTTGAATATTTTCTTGCTCGTCTCTCAGGTTCTGACTGTAGTTTTAAGGCACTGGTCTGCCCTAGTGGCTGCTTTAACAGGGCTCCACCGAAGACAGCAAAGTTTGATCTAGATTGCAGGGGGTGTCAGCCCACAGGTGCCAAAGGCATTCCCCAGTTGCCAAAGAAGTGAAGAGAAAGATCAGCCTGCCAGAGAACTGCAGGTGTTTATTGTCACTGTGAGTTTCCAGGAAAGCTCAGAGGAGTTGAAATGTCAGCACACATCCTTACTCCATATTCTCCTTTTCTCTGTTGAATAAATTCTTAGATTTCTTAAATAACAAGTTTTTGCAACGGGAGGGAAGGTCAGTGATGCAATTTGAGCACTGTAGGCATTTGCCATTTAAGGGGAAAGAATGCAAATCAGAACATGACAGAAACAGAGACAGAGAAAAAGTCAGGCTATCGCAAGGACAGGGCAGACACACTGAAAGGACAATAACAGCTGTAGACCGCAACTGTCACCCATGCAAATATTAGCAAAGAAAAAGCAGAAAAGATTGGCAGGGTAGTGAGGAATTAGGGGAACTTTGAGGCAGAAGCAGAAAACAAAAAATAAGAAAGCTGACATTCTTGTTGCTATCCTTTACTTCAGACAAAAAGGGTACTGTGAAAGAGGATGGTATAACATTCATGTGTATGTTTGTTTATATTTAAAAGAACTAGCATAGAGGAGACCCTGCACAATCAAGTCCTGGTCTGGAATGCCACAAATAACCACAATTTTATCATGTATTTGGGATTTTTCCATACACGGCTCCTAATAGAACGCAAACTTGCTCCTGTGAGTGTTTGTGCCCTGCTGCTAGCTTAATTGTAGACATTATTACTTCAGATCCATTGGTCTTGCACTAAATTTGTCCTTTTACATTAATAGCTTTCCTTTTTTCCTCATTTCTTTCTCCTCCTACCCCCATCCTCCCCCCAGCTCTATGTAAACCTGTGTATATGTACACAGGTAAAGATCCTACATTGTCTTTCCTTTAGCTAGCTAAACAGGCCAATCTCTTTTTAGTCTTTTCTCATAAGACTAAGCTTATTCACCCTGAAGGTCTCCTATTCCCATTTGAACTCATCTTTTCTGAACACGAATGTCCTTCAGGTTAAGGGCTTTGTTAGATCCCTGTAACAAAACTGTTTCCCTGACATCGCTCCTACGTGATCAGTTCAAGGTGAGAAAGAAAACCTTTGATTAAACTGAGGCTGTAACAACTGTATCTTGGGTCTCCGTCTAGTGCTTCAGCCAGGTAGTTTTACCCCAAAAGCACTGTTATGATCTCACCATGCCCAGGAAGTACCCACGGGTACTTATGGTAAGCCATGGGCACAAAAAATGAGTGAGAATGTAATCAGACAAGCAGCAAGTGCTTTAACTGTGAAGGACTGTCTCATACTGCCTATAATCTATACTCTCTGAGTGAGATCAGCACTTATTTGTAAGCAGTTTAGCGGAAGCTTAGTAGTAAAGGAAAAGCCATTCCTCTTCTGGCTTACATTTTGAGATATTTTATTGTGAGTCATCAGCTGAGAAGTAATATAAGACTGAACAACTGTCTTTTATTATCATTTCCACATGATTCCAGTCTCCTGAAGGTTTAAAATTATGTCCCTTTCCCAAAGGAAAAAAAGAGAGACATCACTTGCCAATGAACAGGGTGTGTGAATCAGGGGCTACAACTAGTAGCTGTCTAATGGGGTCTGAATGATTCTCATTGGAAGAAGTGACTCAGAGCAGGCTTCTGGTTTACTTGACACTAAAACTAGTGAAGTTTCTTAACAAATTTTCCTTTGTTCTTCACAGCTAGAAAAGAGTCAGAGAATCATCAGTGCAGAAGTAGCTTCTGAAAAGAATTTTTAGGACTGATTCTAACTTTACAGCAGTATAAATGCATTAAAGTCAATCGAGTTATATAAGTAAAGACCTGTAACAAATTAGCTCACAAAGATCCCAGACAAGTAGAAATATGAGCAGTTCCAAGAAATTGAAAAAAAAAAAAAAGAGAGAGAGAAAAAAAAGATGGTTAAGGCAATTAATTTGTTGAAGCCTGTGTTTGTGGTTGGTGCAGAATGTACAAAATACAGATTTTGTATTTTACTTTCTTTTTATTTTTAAGCTGTCTCATAGCTTTTTCTAACTGTTTTCTTTCCCTTGCACTAATTTGGTCCTGATTTGTAGCTGTATAAGAAGAAATCAGGCCCCCCAAAAAATCTTCCCACCTTTTTGAAGTTGCTTTGGTAATAAAGTTCAAGGAAGTCTTTGGGAAATATGGGTTGAAAGAAGGATGATAGAAGGAGTAATGGAGATGCAGGATGACTTTCGTTGTTCTCCGTTTCTGTTATTTTAAGACTGGAAATGTATGTAAGATAATTCATAAATGATAAATGATTCTTACTTGATTAAAAATAGTTTGATTTCTAATTATAATCAAGAGATGTCAAAGAAGAATTTTCTGCCCTTGCTTGGCTGAGCTTTGGTGATTTCGAGCTCAAAGAGAGGTCAGTAGAAAATACTTGGTGTATTCAAATGAAAAATGTCCAGTTCCGATGCACAGATTTCCCCAAGACTTTAACAGTTTTAAATTTTAATGAGGGAAGAATTTTTATAATTTTGAGGACCAGTCCCATGGCACTTCTAATGTTACATAATTTAAAGACTGTCTTCATAGGGAAATTGGCCAGCAGAACTCTAGTGGCAAAAGTATATCATGTAGCTATGGTGATGTACATCCCTATGCAGGCACCTTCTGCACAAATACAAGTGCCTTTTTCAGTATAGTTTGTCATGTTTTCAGTATAGTTTGTCACTTTACTAAATTATAATGAAATTCTGCTGGCTTTGCTGTTGCAATTCAGTAATACCTTTGCAGTGCTGCTGCCAATTTTTCCTTAAAAATAAGACCAGAATACTTATACTTGTCTAGTGATGCAGTTAAATTGGGGAACCCTGATTCTGGTATCACTTATCTTAATCTACGACACAGAAGTCAATGTGATTATACTAATGTGGCTACTCTAGTTACAGGATCCCAACAACTCTCCTGTTACTTCTTTTTTTGTACAAGTCATTTTCGGTACGTATGTATAAATATAGATGCTTTGAATACTAAACTGTGCTGAAAGGAATTAGCATCTTCATGGACGAAAATATCTCAGCAACAGAATAATCCATAATTCAATCAGATGGATTGCTTAAAAACCTGTCAATGAATTAATCAATGAAGCAAGATGAGACATATGAAAGTATACATTCACCCAGGTGTTCGTAAAAAAATGTAAGGTTTTCAAACAAAAAAATTATTTTGTGAAGCTACAATGGATTCTGGTGGAAACAAATAATGAATGCCTGTATTAAGTCAAAAGAAAACAGTTGAGATCAGAGTTTGAGAATGTCTGAAAGAGGAAACAGAGGTGCATAAGATGAATGGCATGAGAAGAATAATTGATCTAGTTAGCAAAGCAAAAGGAGAAGTGATAGTTCTGGATTAAATGAGAATGAGAGCTGCCTCCTGCTGGGAGACTGAAAGAGAGTATCTGTGGGATCTTTACTACAAATAGAAATGGAATATGTGAAAAGTCTTTCTGCAACAAGAAATAGAAATTAATTTGTGCTTTGAAAACAGAAAACTGGAGAAATTTGAAAAATAAACTAATTGCAGAAAAGAAGAAAAAAAAAAAAGCAAGTTCTGAGACCTATTGAGAAAGTGAGGTGGAAAGTAAAGGATTAAAAGTGTGTCAGAAGAAGCAACTGAAGAAAAGAATCATGTAAGTAACACTCATTCCTGGAAAAGGATAACTGACTAACTCCAGAAAACTGCTGAAGGTACACTTGCTTCTTCATTAAAATTGTTAGAACTGTGATATTACTTCCTAGAACTGAAGAGACAAAAGGAAAAACAAGTTGTCCCTCAACTGACAGATTCTGATTGTCCTGTAGAGCTTAGCTGCCATGTAAATTAGCTAAAACTCGGGCAGTCACAGTAACATCTTTTGAGTCTGCTAATTATTTGTACTGTTTATGGCAAGTGTGCTCCATTGGGTGCAATTATGATTGTTTATTGAATAATTGCTGTCCTTGTCAAATGTTTGCTTGAATATTTCCCTGCACTGTATAATATTTTTACTGAGTAATTGTCTGCTGTGGATAATATCTTCACTCAGTAATTGCCTACTCTGAATAATGTTTTCACTGAATCATTTCCCATTCAATGTAATGTTTTACCGCATGATTTTCTCTTCTGAGTCATGTTATTGTAAGTTAGTTGCTGAATTACATATAAAGTTACTGTTAGATCAAATCTGAGTTTGTCTAAGTGCAGTTCATTTTGATTATTTCTCTTCAAAGCCTGTGGTAGTGGTAGTGTTATTTCCCTTTTAGATAAGGTAGAAATGGGTAGCAGTTGGAATTCAGTATTAGAGAGGCTGGAGAGTGAGTTGATTTACTAATAGAAGGAGGATGTTTTCAAAGTGGGGGATGCTAAAGAGTGAAAAAAAGAGCAAAGGTGAGCAAAAAGAGTAAGAACTATAGGGGAGACAACTGGAATCTGAGAAAGGAATGCTAGGAGAGGGAAGAAACAGACAAAAAGAAGAAGAAAAGAAGACAGACTGTAAATGAGTAGGCAAAGAATCAACCCCAGGGAACAGTAAAAAGCAGAATGAAATTAAAGTAATACATACCAATGATGCAGATATAATGGTCAGCCTTGCGTCCTCCCACATTGCCTCTACATTAGAGTAACCTTATAAAATTAGCAGCTAATACTTTGCAGTGGAGAAAAGAAGAAAGTTGTTAAACACATCCTAAGGTACAAATGCTGGAGTCCCCATTGCAGGCTTCATTCCTTTCCCTTTTTCCTTATTCACCCTTGGGCTCCACTTTTGCTACATCAAGAGACTGGACTGGAAAGCGGCTGCGCGGTTGTGGAAATAGCTAGCCTGCTGAGGAAATTTCCTCTCGGCTTGGGATCACCATGGACTCTGTCTGGCCTCTGACTGTGTTCGTGGCCAGGCTGGAGCCAGACAAGAATAGAAGTTCGCATCTGAAGATCCCACCTGATCTAGGCTGATGAGTGCGTGTGAGAAACTTCCGTAAATTCTACTAATTTTTTACACTTCACACATTTGAGCACTAATTCTATTCTTCCCCTGTATTTTTTCAGTACATCACAATAAACTGATTAAGCTTCCATAAAATGTTATTCTTCCCTGTTCTTTTTACAGAGTGGAAGAATATTCCATTCTAATATGTAAATATGAATTATTAAAGTACTTACTACTTGGAATCTATTCCTGTATAGGTCAATTGACCTTACATGACTTTCGAGATCAAAGATGAATTTGTTAATTTCTTATTCTGAACTTCTCTTTTGCATATACTTCTGTAAATGAAGTCTGCTTGTTTCCTTGTTTCCTGTCAGAGATGATACTGCTCAATTTAGTTTTCTCATGTCTCAAAGCTATACTGCATAATCACATGAAGAAATAACTAATATCTGAATGTCATTTTGAGAAACAGTCTAATAATTATTTTCTTCTTTAGTTTCCATGTCTACACACCTTTATTATGGATGTTCTGTAAACACTTTTGCACAAGAGAGTACTTGCATTGTATTGCAGAATTTAGAGATGATGGCTATATAAAACAATGAGGATTGGAGGTACCTAAGATGTACGGTTCTTCTTCCATGGTTATTTTATTGCTTTATAAATCACTTCTATATCCCATATGAAAAGAGAACATGGGCAATGTATCTGATGACAAAGGAGATGCATTGGTATTAGAACTCCAGCCTATTTCTACTTTATTCACGTTTTATAATATAAATTCAATATGCTCATTATTTTTGAATGACATTAATAAGTTGTGAAAGCAGGTCTAACAAGACTAGCTCTGAGAGCTTTGAAACAGTAAGATTTAAGACAGAATATGCTGTAACTGTTGCAATATTTCCCACTTAATTTACGGGAATACCTGGTGTTGGATTCAATAAATAAATTACATCAGACTTCTATACATTGGACTTCTGTACCAAGGTGCATAAGAAATCTTCCAACAACATATACATTATGAGGTTGATTATCATTTCAGTCTTGTTCTATAGCTTTTGGATAGACATCAGTAAATATAAGAAAAAATGTACATTTCTTTGCTTTTTCTTTGCTTCTGTCTCTTTGGGATAACTTACTGGAAGCCAATCAGGTTTGTATTCAGAGCTTTCAACTGAATATTTTTTATGTTATGTGAGTTTTTGAAGAAATAGTGATAGCCATTGCATATTACCTTTATAAACCATGACTTAATAACAGAACTGAACTTTTAAAAACTTTTCACTTAAAATCATGACAAAACTTTCCCTTTCTCATTAACTTGACCAGAGAACCTAGGAAGAATCTGATGTAGCAGAAGCTCTAAATACATCAAAAAACAGTTTAAGTGTATTTCAAGCTCCAGTGCAAGGTCTGCTGCATGATTTAAACTACTAGTTTAAATCAGTGTCCAGTGATCAGCTAGCCTATAGAGCAGCTCATTGTATAAAAAGAATTAGGAAAAACAAAGAAAAAGCAAAACTAAATAAGAAGGAACAAATTATTGACAAAAACAGTTGTAGGCACTAGCCGTGTCTTACGACATGTCCATATTTTGGGCAAACAAGACAATTACACTTGAAAAGTCCATCAACAGTAAAAATAAGAGAGCCCACGTTCTTGTAGACGAGCAAGGGAAGCAGCACAAGGTTCCTTGTACCACAGTGGGCTCAATAGAATAGTGAAAATTCATGAATAATGCTCCTCCAGCAAGGTTTGATCATGTCCTACACAGAGGAATAACATTAAAAGAACATTTTGCAGTGTTGAAAGGCAAGGACAGAAACAGAAAACACTAGAATGCTCCTTCAAATATGATATAGGTCTCTACCTCTCATCCAATCCCATCATCCTCCATGGAGTAATGATGTTAAATGAACATTTTGCAGTGTTGAAAGGCAAGAATGGAAATAGAAAATGCCAGAATGTTCCTTCAAATCTACCACAAGTCCCCATCTCTCATCCCATCCCCAGGTGAATACAGCATACTGGAGTCTTCCAGTGCATGATTTTTTTTTCTCCTAGAAACAGACTGTTTCATTCAGCCTACAAAGTAGACCCTTGCAGGGATAGCCACCACTTCAGTCTTCAATTATGAGAAGCAAGGAAAATTTCTAAATTTAGCCTAATTATGTATTTTTTCAGAACACCAAACAGCCTTGAAGCATATGTTTAGGACACAGAGGCAGTGTGTATATAGTAATACACTTAACTAAGGGTGTAGGACAGAAGAGGCATTGCATCTAGCTTGGACACAAAGACTTTACCTCTACCTCAGGAAGTCTTTGAGCAAAAGTCACTGAAGACCAGGCAAAGAACCACTATATGGGTTCCCCAGCTCCTGTGTGCCCTTTTAGGCATACACATCAGCGAATGATGGACAGAGGAAAGTGGCCTAAGTGGAATTTGGCTTGGTACAACTATTCTGGCTAAACAACTTTCCTAGCTTCTTGTAGGACCAGAAAAGGACCACAGTCTGTGGCCAAATCCTACCATACAAATTGATTTCATGCATATTCCCAATATGATTAATTTGGGCTTGTACAAGAAGCCTGGGTGTGCAGGATAATTCTGTGTATATGACAAAGAACTATTCATAACCCTCTTTCTCTGTTTTTTTTTTTCTATTTAGATTAATACCTGTTGCACATCTAGGTTGCCTCCTTGTCTCTTTGGAGTCCACAGACTTGGGTTGGAGTCACAGTACTGCGCATAGACTTTCCTTTCCATCCTCTCTGTAGAGTCCTCTCTGTTTCCCTGGAGATGCAGGTGTGGTGCAATCAGCTTTTCTCCCATGCGATTTCAGTGTGCTTCTGGTTCTAGTCAGAATTTGTATAGGAGTGAACAAAATAACAAACCTTGGGAATGATAGGATAGCCACATATTCTGAACTTCAGAACTTCAGTTGGTTTTTTGAACCTGCTGATCCTATAAGCTACTTATGGAAATAGGTTCAGTCTGAGACTTGGCACGTGTCTTGTGACACAAGTGATTGTATGGATCATTAATGCACAATGTGACAGTGACACTTTTGGGAAATTGCTTGCAAAACATCTGCTTGTTGACCGACAATGTTAACTGAAGTGTTTGGTGTGATCATTTAAAATCATTTTACAGTGGAGCCTCAAGAATAGGTAAAGAATTAGCAGAAGTGCCAGGATATCACACAGCTATGGCATTGGTAGGTGTGGTAGCACATCCAGTCATACAGCAACTCATCTGGACCATAGCTGGATTCAAGTTTGTGTAGTCCTATGCTAAGAAGATAAAAGCTTGGTATTCTTGGCCACCATTTCTTCTCTAATACCATGACACCAGGTGTTGCTTTCACAGTTGTTTTGAAGTAAGTTTTTTCTAAAATTATCTGGTCCTTGATAGTTCCTTTGTGATAAAAATAAATGACAATGATTGTCAGTGGGCAAGTGATGACTTTTATCACCATCTGCTAAAAAAGAAATCCTGCAGAGAAGTTTCCTGCTCTTTTGCTTGGAGATTCAAGGCCAGTTTCTCACCAGCCTTAGAGGCCTGCTGTGCCACACTAACAGTACAAGGAGGCCACGGACCTGGTGAATCCAGCTGGCACAGGATTTTTCAATCTAAGGAAATCTCTTGATGGCTGACAGCCAGGGTAGATAGAGCAGAAAACATCACTGGGCAGAGAATGGTAGACTCACAAAGGATTTCAATATCTTGTGGATTTCCGATTTGTAACGCAAGATAGTTTGAAATTCTCTGCCAAAAGAAAGAGTGCCTTAGATCTAAGGCAGCCCATCAGGATTGCTGCAGAGGAGCTAGGCCAGGTGCTTGCCAATGTTTGATTGGAACAGTCTCAAGATTGCGCTGTCTCATTTCAAGTTTGATAAATCAACTTGATAAATCAACTGAGAGCAAGTTACATCTGACTCTTGCCAAACTTAGAGCTTCTCCTTTCTTCAGCAGAGGTGGAGTGGGGAATGAGTTGTAATGGTGGTCTTTCAAGCAGCCTTTACACAGAGTTATCAGGAATTTTCCAGTGAAACTTTATCTGAAATGCTCATTGTCCATTGATGATGTCTTACTACTAGGTCTATTTAAGCTTAAGCCTTTTCATGAGGTATTACCTTTGTCTAAGTCAAGATCTTCTTTTTATCCATCAACTTGGACTCATATATAGCATTTATTAGTTTCACAGTCTTGTCTACTATCTGTCCTCCATGGATGTGTCTCCACTTCAGAAAAGCCATATTCAGCAGCAGATGGTTAAGTGTTATTGCCGTGCAGCAAAATCACAGCCATGCAACCACCTCTGAGAACCCAGGCTTTCTACTAGGATACAGCTGACCTCAGTATCAGCATGTCTTTGTGGCAGTAACCAACTTTCCTGTATGTTCATGTAATGCCTAGCATGATCAACTCCCAATCTTGCCTGGAACATCTATACAATACCATTAGGAGTACATAATGGGAATAATTTGAAAAGATACAGATTAAATGAAGGGGGGGAAATAGTACAGATATCAAAGTCCACATATCTACCCACATTTTCTACTTAGAAACTTAATGGGTATTAGTTTCTCCTGCAAAACTTCAGTCTCAATCAAATTAAAATTTCCTGTACAGCTCTTTGTTGCTCATCAGTAAGAAAATTGTGCTGTTATTACTCTGATACTTGAGGATAAAACATATTGCAAATGGCCATCAATGCTTCATTATAAGTGACAATAATGATGCTTCCTTGGCAAAGAAGACCTGCATCTAAATGTGCAAGAGTTTGTGGCTCCTAAGGATATATTTAAATCTGAGCAGTCTTGAACAACTGGAATAGTTATCAAACTGACAACATGACCATTTTTCTTAGAGATTAAAATGGCATATTGATGATGATTACTTTAATCTCATTTTAAGTACCTCATAAAATGCTTGAGAGGTTTGAAGCAATCTTGAGTTCAGAAGTTTTCTTCTAATTACAAGCCCTGTATACAATTTGCCAAAGATGATCTACTGTCATTTCACTCTGCCTTGAGAAGGACAATGTAGAGTAGAAAGGGTAAAGGAGAAGCATTCACAGGCTGACCTGGATTCAGAAACAGAACACCCACACTCATCTTCCACAGAGTCTGAATTCGAATAAGGATAAAATCTTCCACTTTTCTAAGGTCTGGACACCTCTTCCAAGATCTGTGGTCTCTGTTTCACTTCTAAAGTTGTCTAGGGTTCCATGAACTTATTCACTCAGTTCAGTGAAAAGATTATTGAGTACAATTCACTGGCCAGCATGATCTAATCAGACGTTGACTGCCATCATTCTTCCTTAGACTATCTAGGTTAGCAATTGCAAACTGGTGCTCCATGGCATTTACCACTGGTTTTCCCATATCCTTTATTTTCTGCAAGTCTCCCATGATGAGAGAGGGTTCATGTAAGTGGGTCAGCTTTCCCTGATGGGCACAGTCTCTGGGAACGGGCATGGTCTGAAGAATGTAACCTAGAGGATGCTAAGCAGCAGTTGAAAGTCTTTCCTGGTCTTTGCATAATATTACCATATCGGTAAACAGTTTGCATCAGGGAACTGTTCTTAAGTGGTTAAATTCAGAGAAGTAGGACCAAATTGTGAATTCTCCTATCTCTTCTTCATCCCTTGCCCACCCCAAGACCGCCACGTGGTGATGTGAAAGTTCCCTTTTGGATTCAGTAAAGTGGAATATGTGACAAGACATCTGATGTCATTCCCTAGATAAGGAAATAACACTGACTTAGGGTGGTATGGCTATTCCTTCAAAACAATGAGTTTGAGTTCCTTCTGCCAGCTTACAAAAACACTTCAGTTTGTGCTGTCAGTCTCCAAATCACTTTTGCTACATCTATTCTTTCTCCCAATCTACCAGTTTTTTCATGGCTTTATTCTGTTTTGTTTTGGAGGGGAGGTCCTATCTCATAACTACATTTTAATCTTCTAATTCCCAGATTATGACTTCTTTCTATTTTGGAAATATTTGGAAAACTGCATGTACTGAAGACTTCTAAATAAACAATAGGATTACTGCTCTGATAAAAATACTCATTCTGGACATGTTAGCACTTAGCTTTTATTACTCTCAACTTAATCACCTTATTTTTAGTTCAGCTGTTAAACTTGATCCTTTTAAAATTAAAGCTTACCTTCAAATACATGAGTAGGGTTTGGGGGTTTTTTGCTTGTTTTCAGTGGTCACAGTGTGTATGATTTACTTGTGCTTTTTCTAAAACAGACATTTTGAGGCAGACAGCAGATTTACAGACAGCAGGTCAGATGAACAGAGTCCAGATCTGCATAGCATAGTTTCCAAATCCACTTGATGTATGGTATAACTCTAGCCCATTTTTTTTCCTTCAGATTTTTAGACTGCCTAGTGCTAGGATGAACCATAGTTCTATCACAGCACAGAGGCATAGATTCAGCTAACTGCAATATTGCAGGTGTGATGATCTGGATTTTATTAATATTGGTGATAATTGACCTTCCTAAAAGACTTGTCCAAATTTAATTCAGAAATAAGACAACTAATCAGATTATAGCCACTGGAAATGGCATTTCTTTTATCCAGTTGTCCATTAAGTTTGTTTATCCAGTTGAAACCTCTCTTGTTTCAACTTGTGTCTGTTGTTTCTCATCCTCCCACCATGCACCGCTGTGAAGACCCCAGCTCCATCTTCTCCATAACCTTACTGCATGTACCGGGGGCTGCTTTTGGGTGCCCCCAAAGCCATCTTGTCTCCAAGCTAAGCCAGCCCTGGTACCACAGCCTCCCCTCACAGAAGACCTGCTCAAGCCCTGACTGAACTGGTGTCCCTCCACTGAACTTGCTCCAGTTTACTGATGTCTTTCCTGTACTTGGGGGCACAAAACTAGGTGCAGTAGTCCAAATATAGTTTAACAAGTGCCAAGTAAAGGGCAAAATCACTCCCTCCAATCTGCTGGTTGTGATCCTATTAAAGAAGCCCAAGAATTTGTGATAACCTGCCATTCTGCTGGGGCACACTGTTGGGTCTTGTTCAGCCCACTGACCTCCACAAGCACCAGGGGGCCTTTCCTGCAGAGCAGCTCCCTGGGCACCCGGTACCCAGCCTGTCTCATTGCCAAGGGCTCTTCCTTCCCGCATATAGGACGTTGCATTTCTCTTCATGAATTTCATCAGGTTTCTGTTAGTGCATTCGTCCCTCCTGTCTAGGTCCCCCTGGATGTCAGCCCTGCCCATTGACTGTATCAGCTGACCGCCCAGTATGGTGTCATTTGGAAATGACAAGAGCACACTTTGTCACCTCCTTCAGGATATTGATAAAGTTGTTAAACAGGACAAGTCTTTTGTGGTACTTTTCTTGTTATCTGCTGCCTGATGGAGCGTGACTCATTAAGCACTGCCCTCTAAGCCTCATAAACCAACCAGTAGTTTTGACGAAACCATCCATACCATAACAGCCCAAATCAACTACAAGAATATTGTGGGAGTCAATGTCCGAAGCCTTGCTGAAGTCAAAGTAAATGACATTCACTGCTCTTCCCTTGTCCATAAATCCAGTTGTTTCATCACAGAAGGCAATCAGATTGGTCAAGCATGATTCACTGTTAGTAAATCCACACTGACTTCACAGTAAGCTTTTTCTTGTCACCAAAAATATGTTACAGGAGGACTTGCTCCATGTGTTCCAAGGAATCAAACTAAGACTGACCAGCTTGTAGTGCTCTTTTTTGAAGATGAGGTCAACATTTGCCTTTCTACAGAGACCTCTACTGATCTCTAAAAGACAGCAGCCTTATAAGGACATCAGCCAGTTTTTATCATTGACTTGGATGCAGGTCTCCTGGACTCGTATGGGTCAAGTTTTCTCAAATAATTCCTAACTTGAACTTCACGCATTACCGGTAGTTCTCTCCTTGAACCTTGCCTGCAAGCACAGAGGCCTGGGAGACTTTCCTGAGACAAATGTATTGACTGCCTCAGCCTTATGTTGTCTCCAGTCACTAAACTATCTGAATCACTGAGCAACAGTTCTATGTTTACCTTTTTCAGCTTTCTATTACTAATCATAGAATCATAGAATACCAGGTTGGAAGGGATCTCAAGGATCATCTGTATCAGTAGCAGCTCTGCTGTGATCCTCAAGACCCCTTGCAAGCTTTGACTACAGCTGAGCTTTGGCTCTCGTGGCCAGATAGTGTTTGTAAATTTCTCATTTATAGTCTGTCCTGTGTTTCTACATCCTATACACTGCCTTTCTGCACTGGAGCTCCACTGGGAATTTGCTGTTTCATAGAATCATAGAATGGTTTGGGTTGGAAGGGATCTCAAAGACCATCTAGTTCCAACCCCTCTTCCATGGGCAGGGACACCCTCCACTAGACCAAGTTGCTCAAAGACTCATCCAGCCTGGCCTTGAACACTTCCAATGATAGGGCATTCACAACTTCACTGAGCAACCTGTTCCAGTGCCTCACCAACCTAATAGACACCATTTTTTTCCCTAATATCTAATCTAAATCTACCCTGCTTCAGGTTATTCAAGCTTATTCAAGCTGGTCTCCTGGGCTTTTCCTGAGCATTAGGATGGGTTGTTGCATTTGGGGAAAACTGTCCTTTAAGACCTGCTAGATTTCCTCAGCCCCTTTGCCCTTCAGAGCTGCCTTCCAGTGGATCATACCTATCATACTCCTGAAAAAAACATAATCTGCTCCTTTGAAGTTCAGCTTCAGCGCTGTTGAAGTTGGAAGGAGCAAACTATACTTGACATCTGCATGGCGGTATTTCGAGGCTTATCTTTGCTACATTCCAAGTTAAGCAGTGGGAAATTCCCTAGCAGGAGCAAAGGTGGTCCTTGGCATCACCATGCTCCTGTTTCCTAGTACATCCTAAGTGTTTGTCAACAACTTCTTGTTCAGGAAATGGAACAAGAGATCCTTGCTGGAGCAGGTAAAAGCTACCTCTTCTCAGATCTGAGGCAGCTCTTGTCAGATATGTCCTGGGGACCTGAAAAGCACATGTGTCAAGTGGTCTTGGGAGCCAACTATGTGATTTGATATCGGAAGTTACTATAGGGCAGCTAGATTTGGTGCTAAAGTGAGTAGGTTACAAAGTGTTTCTAGGAAGACAAAGTAACAGGAATCATGTGAGCAACACATTTTCCTAAAAAATGGTCTAAATTGACTTGATTGTAAAACTCTGAGCTGAAACTTTGAGGGGGAAGGACAAGCAGGACTGAAGTAACATTGTGCTGCAAGCAGTGCATCCCTGCTGCCTTCTTCCAGCAAGCATATAGTATCACAGATGTTTCTTAGCTGTTCTGATGCCTACCAAACAACCCATTTTGTCTGCTTTTCAAGGACTCTCTTTTAGCTTCAAGTGAGTTGAGTGTCAGACCTCGGCAGCAGAAATGACTGGAAACTTATTCCCAAATAATTAGTCAAAGGTAATGAAGGAAGAGATTATAAACATAGCTTCAAAGAGGAGGCAAGACAAGTGGAAAACAGGGACAGCTCAAAGAGAGCAGACACACAGATGAGCACAAGGAGAACAAAGGTTCTTAACTTGTTTCTGACAATGGTGTTGCATAAAGGGTATGAGTCTGATGTGTGGCTGAGGGAGGCCCTCCTGTTGAGTCACGAAGTTCAGAAAAGACCCCTTGCTTTCTGAAGTCCTTCTCAGAGAGGAGCCTAGGTGCAGCTAGGTCCAGTCTGAGTCCCAGTCTTGGTCAACGGTTTATGTCTAAAGGATTATATATAGCCACATATCAGAGCCAACATTTGCCTGTCAGAGCCCCCTAAAGAACTTTCACTGAGACAGTTTCGCAAAGTTGAAACAGAAAGTTTATCACAGCAACAGATATAAAGATTTCAGAATTGCTGTGGATAAATGCACTGACTGCAATAGCACTAATATATGATTATAATACTAGCAAAATGCTATCCCGGATATTCTTCACCAAAAAAGGGAAATCGCAATGCTTACCAAGAAAGTTTCCCTATCTTGGGAGGAAGAGAAGGAGCACAGCCCATGGACTGCCTCTTCGGGGTCTTCAATTTCTTCCTTCCCCCCCACAGGGGTAACTTCCTCAATATCTTTTATACCCCAGCCTTAGCTATCCCCTCCCTGGGGTGACATTTAACATGATTTGGGTGGAGAGTCTAATACTAGTCATATATGTTTAGCATGTACTCCTTTTAGCTCATTATCATATTTAGAGGTGTCAACTTTAATACTCATTTCATGGATAATGAAGCAAAAGGGCTCACTCCGGGCACCATGGCCTTCAAGATTCTGTGTAGAAAGCATCTATCTGTTTATTCCACACACTCTAGCCAAAACAGGGTCATCTTGCCACCATAACACTCCCTCCTGCTGCTGCTTCTCATACCAATCTTGTGGACCTCCATCCACAATGTATGTACAAGAGATAAGCAGACATCGGTGGTTTTAACCTCTTATGTGCAATTTTCACAAGTGGTCACAAATGGATATCTTGGGAATAGGAATCTCTCAGGGTCCAACAATTTACAACTCACAAACTTTAAAAGAGAGGTATTGAGTTTGTGTCAAATAACCCTTGGTTGTTTGGTTTTGGGGTTGTTTTTTTTCTTCCAGTTTGTTGTTGAATCCATGCAAACTTTTGGCATATGCAACATGTTTTAGTTGGGAATTCCACAACTTAGTTACACACAGTGATAGGCACCTTCCTTTGTTTCTTTTGAACATCCCTTCTCACTTCACCCATTAAAAACTCATAGAAGTGTGTAAACTTGTAATATCTTCCCTCAGACATCTGTCACCTAGGCTGAAGTGTCTTATTCCATTTCAATGTTTCCTGTAAAGATGCCATTTCATAGCTGTGATCATCTTTGTAATCATTATCCCAGGCAAAGCAAAGTTGCTTTGCAGTGGGGAAAAGGTAGAGATAAGGGAAGTCCTGAAGAAGGCTTGGGAGAACAAATATCCAGAAAGATGTGAGAAATTTCAGGCATGAAGGAAAAAAAGCAGATGGGAATGAGGGAAGGTTGGGCTGTTTCCTTATTTGATTACAACACCATTACTAGTGCAGAGTTATTGCTGAAACCAGCTCCTACTACAATTACAGTCAATTACTACATTTATATTAGAATAATGCTTTGATCAAGAAGCTACCGTATTAAGATCAAAGACAAAGCAGAAAGCTTGAAAGGCATTAAAAAATCCCTTCAAAATATTGCTTGGGAGTTAACAAAAGTTCCACAAGTGTTATTATTTGAAATTTTGACCTTTTCTGTCTCTATCTTGTTTCAGATTTTTCCCTGTTGACCTTTTAGAGGTCATCTCTGCAATAGATAGTAATCTTTGCAGCTAGCTGGGTTGTTTTCATCTCTCTCTAGAGTGTCACATGCTATCTAGACCTGATGTCAAATCTTTGGACTTTTTGCACTGCTACATTAATGAAAACAGCAATTATTTTATTTATTAGTTGGAACTCTAAATTCATGTATTGCATTTAAATTGTCAATAAACTGACTTCTGTTTTGACATTGCTGCACTGTAACAAATTGTGTTTGCTGTACATTTTCTTTGACTGATGGCTTGAGAAAACTTTTTTGGCATTTTGAGCTCTTTACTCTTTTATACATATAGCCTTATCACTCAGGAAAAAAAAAGAAAAAAAACCCAAGGTCATAAATCTGTCTCTAAAATCAATAAAAGCAAAAGTAATGAATGATTCTCAACCTTCATTCATACTAACATGATTCTGTTTTCTAAAGAAAAAAGTTTAAGCTTTCATTAGAATACTGGTGTGAAAGCTGCAACATCATGGGCAGTATCAGAATAGCATAGAAAAGCTGAGATGTAAACTGCAGGACATTTATTCAGCATTTGGAATTATTATTCCTTCAGGACCTACTTACAGAGTATTAACTCCTGCTGGGGAACCCTCTTTACTGCAAGCAATCTTCATGGCTTCAGTAAGATCTGACCTGCATAGCTAACTTTTTAACTCCCATGAGTGGAAACTCCCCATTATGACTCTTCAAAATAGATTTTTAAGTAGTAAAATCTCATGAACATAACATCATGAAAGACAAAAATCATATCTCATAGAAATAGTCAATCAAGTTGCTATAGTCTAAGCCATGTCGGGAATCAATACATAGCTGGTAACTGCTAAAAATGCCCACAAGAAGGAAAACTTCTGCCTTATCCTCAAATATTTATTGGGTTTTTTCAGCTGTGTGCAGCTTTTTGAATTGGGAATAAATATGAAAAGCAATAGAGATTATTCTATATAAATATGAACATATTTGAATGGAGAAGCAAAACCATACAAGGACAAGGTCCTTGACCTGAATATCTTACAATCTGAAGAAAAGACAGATAAAAGACAAGAACTCTCAAGGGCAGATAGAGGCGGACAAGAAAGCTGAATGCAAGGTTAGGCTGACCTAGAATTTGATCTATGGAAAACAAAGTGAATTTAACCACAATAATTATTGGCTTTCGTTTAAAAAAATGGACTGAATGATGTAGCAATGGCCAGTTCAAGCTTGTACAAGCATACGATTTAGGAAAGCATCTCTGTGATCAAGTTCATCATCAGTTCATCAGTCTAATATACAAGGTTGACTCCTCATAAGATCCATCTCAATGAACTAATCCAATTGCACCTTAAAAATTAATTGGATTTTTGATTCCCCCTAATCAGACTAGAGAGGCAGTAGAGAGTGCAGTGGTGAAAGTGACGAGAGAGAGAAGACAGCTCAAATCATTTTCCTGTACTCAAAAATCAGAGAGAAGTTAATATCCCAGATATCTGGGGTCATGGGAGTGTTCAGCGTTGCACCAGTGAAGTGAAAGGGAAACTGAAATAGGTGTAGGAGAAATACAGTTTCCGCCCAGCAAATCTGCATCTGAAGAGTTATTCTGCAAACCTAACCATAATTAATTGCTTGCCTAGGTGGGGCAATTTGAATGGAGAGAAAGAGGACATTAGTTGGTAAGACCTAGGGTGGAAAAAAACCCCAGGTTTCTAAGGTACTGTGTGTGAGGGTGAGAGCACATAGACCTTCATTAATAGCAGGGGATGGTACAATGAAGTGTCCTATGAAGACGAGGAGGGCAGAAGTGCACTGAAAGAGGGCTTTTTGCTTTGCATTTTGTCTTTCAGGTGAGGGATATTTTTTGACATGCTAGATGATATCTATAGACTCTGAATGATTCAAAATATTTTGAGGGAGGGGGAGAGAGAGAACAGGACAGGATAGGCAAACCATAATAGAAAATGTCATTTTCTATATTGTTTGCATCATGTTGGTACTCACTGCTGCCGTTGTATATCTTTGCTAAAAGATATAGATCAGTTCTCATAAGGAGTGCCAATAGATTGATCAATTAAATGATGAATGACAGACTGATTTATGTCTGTACTGACTCCAGTCATGAGTTAGGAAGGCACTGTTGCTAGGAAGCCACGAGCAGTGAGGATTTCAGCTGCAGCAGGAAAACCTGGATTCATCATGCTGCACTCATTAAATCTCTTTTAACTCCTCAGAGAAAGCGCATTTGTTTTTCCAATCTGTATATTTGACTTCTTCCTCTGAAAGATATACAGAAAACTGCCTAGGTGAATACATGACCTTACAATATAATTATTCACAATGAATCTTTAAAAACTACTTAAACTCCCTCTGAAAATAGCACTTTCCACCTTATTCCAAAGATGCGATATGCCTTTTCAGCCCTACACTTGGCAATTAATATAATCACAGAGTTAAGCTGATACCAGAAAGAAGAGAATAATCTGGGGTCTTAAACCTACCCTTAGGATCTAAATAAAAAGCTTCATTTTTCTAAAGGGCTGAGCAATAAGCAGCTGCAATATAGGTCAAAGAAAGAGCCCTGAAAGTCAAACCATTAATTTCAGTACCTAAATATGAATTTGAAAGTCAATGCAATGTTTGAAAGTCAATGATAAGAACATTCTAAGTACTTTTAGCTTTAAAAATCTAACCTTAAGTTCCTGGTTTTCTACAGGTCATATCTGGAAGAGCTTGGCTTTTCAGAGCTTCTGAGCACCCAGTGGTCAAGCTGGACATGCTGTAATTCACAGGCACTCAGCTTTCCTCAGCACAAGGCCAAAGGTGTCTCAGATTAGCATTACATTAGAGAAGGACACTCTGATCCTGAGTTTTAAGAGTTATTTACATTGACTGGGAAGTTATGATTTTTCTTTTGGCCATGATACCTCTGATGCATCACTGCCATGTTGAGAAGTGGAACCTGGTAATATCTGAAGAGGATATGAAGTCTTCCTGAGAAGTCTGGAGTACAAGTCCCACAAGGCAAAGCTGTAATTTCCTGCAGTAAGCACAAGTTCAGATCATTTCCAAAACCCATTTCACATTGCAAAATAATTTTGACAGACAAACATTGTCCAATCATTAATTACACATATTTTCCCAAACAGTCCTTCCCAAACTTCTTAATCATAGCCACTGTCATTGCTCAAAAATTCCTGCAGATCATCATTCACCTCTATTATCAAACTCTTAGCTTGAAACCCTCTGTAATCAATAGGATTCTGCAGATCATCTTGGGAAGCACTGGTCTACATCTTCATAAAGGTTTCTTAATTTACTCACAGGTTTTAAATATCACCATTGAAAGAAACAGAGAGTGGTAGAGCAAATTAGTTTTCACTTTTGTTGTTATTGTTTATGTTGTGAGACACTGAGAGAATTAATGGAAAAAGGAGGGAAGGAAGAAGGGTTTGGATTAAAGCATATCTTCAAGGATATATTAATGTAGGTAAAAATTAAAAAAACCCACAAACATAAAATTTCCTTTGGAACACCTTTGGAACAACGGGGAAAGTGCTACTTTCTTTATGTAAAGTATTCCTGAACATTCAGGTCATCCTCTTTAGGGATCTGCTTGGTTAAGAATACCATGGGACAAAGCCCTGGAAGGAAGAGGGGCCCAAGACAGCTGGCTAATATTCAAGGGTCACCTCCTCCAAGCTCAGGAGTGATGCATCCCAACAAAGAGGAAGTCAAGCAAATCCACCAAGAGGCCTCCGTGGATGAACAAGGAGGTCCTGGGCAAAGTCAAACAAAAAAAAGGAAGCCTACAGAGGGTGGAAGCAAGGACAGGTAGCCTGGGAAGAATACAGAGAAACTGCCTGAGCAGCCAGGGAGCAGGTTAGGAAAGCCAAAGCCCTGATAGAAATTAGTCTGACCAGGGATGTCAAGGACAAGAAGAAAAGCTTCTATAGGTATGTCAGTGATAAGAGGAGGATGAGGGAAAATGTGGGTCCCCTCTGGAATGAAATGGGTGACCTGGTGACCCAGGATATGGAGAGGGCTGAGGTACTCAATGACTTCTTTGCCTCAGTCTTCACTGACAAATGCTTGAGCCACACTGCCCAGGTCACAGAAGGCAGGGACTGGGAGAATGCAGAACCACCCACTGTAGGAGAAGATCAGGTCTGAGAATATCTAAGGAACCTGAAGGTGCACAAGTCCATGGGACCTGATGAGTTGCATCCGCGGGTCTTGAGGGAACTGGCGGATGAAGTGGCCAGGCCACTCTCCACCAAATTTCAGAAGTCCTGGCAGTCTGGCGAAGTTCCTGCTAATTGGAAGATGGGGAACATAACCCCCATTTTTAAGAAGGGTGAAAAGGAAGACCCAGGGAACTACAGGCCAGTCAGTCTCATCTCCGTGCCTGGCAAGATTATGGAGCAGACCCTCCTGGAGACTATGCTCAGGCACATGGAAGATAAGGAGGTGATTGGTGACAGCCAATACGGCTTCACTAGGGGGAAATCGTGCCTGACAAACTTGACGGACTTCTATGATGGGGTTACAGCATCCGTGGATAAGGCAAGGGCAACTGACATCATCTACCTGGACTTGTGCAAGGCATTTGACACTGTCCCGCACAACATCCTTGTGTCTAAATTGGAGAGACATGGATTCGATGAATGGACCATGTGGTGGATAAGGAATTGGCCGGATGGTCGCACTCAAAGAGTTGTGGTCAATGGCTCAATGTCCAAGTAGAGAACAGTGACAAGTGGTGTTCGTCAGGGGTCGGTACTGGGACCGGCACTGTTCAACATCTTTGTCGGCGACATGGACAGTGGGATCGAGTGCACCCTCAGCAAGTTTGCTGACGACACCAAGCTGTGTGGTGTGGTCAACACGCTGGAGGGAAGGGATGCCATCCAGAGGGACCTTGACAGGCTTGAGAGGTGTGACTGTGCGAACCACATGAAGTTCAACAAAGCCAAGGGCAAGGTCCTGCATGTGGGTCAGGGCAATCCCAAGCACAACTACAGGCTGGGCGAGGAATGGATTGAAAGCAGCCCCAAGGAGAAAAACTTGGGGGTATTGATTGACGAGAAGCTCAACATGAGCCGGCAGTGTGCGCTTGCAGCCCAGAAAGCCAACCGTGTCCTGGGCTGCATCAAAAGAAGCGTGACCAGCAGGTCGAGGGAGGTGATCCTGCCCCTCTACTCCGCTCTTGTGAGACCCCACCTGGAGTACTGCATCCAGCTGTGGGGGCCCCAGTACAGGAGAGACATGGAGCTGTTGGAGTGAGTCCAGAGGAGGGCCACAAAGCTGCTCAGAGGGCTGGAGCACCTCTCCTATGAGGACAGGCTGAGAGAGTTGGGGTTGTTCGGCCTGGAGAAAAGAAGGCTCCAGGGAGATCTAATTGCGGCTTACCATTTTCTGAAGGGAGCCTACAGGAAAGCTGGAGAGGGACTGTTTATGAGGGAGTGTAGTGACAGGACAAGGGGTAATGGGTTCAAGCTGAAGGAGAGTCAATTTAGATTAGATGTTAGAAAGAAATTCTTTACTGTTGGAGTGGTGATGCACTGGAACAGGTTGCCCACAGAAGCTGTGGATGCCCCATCCTTGGAAGTGTTCAAGGCCAGGTTGGATGAGGCTTTAGGCAACTTGGTCTAGTGGAGGGTGTCCCTGCCCGTGGCAGGGGGGTTGGATCTAGATGATCTTTAAGGTCCCTTCCAACCCTAACCATTCTATGATTCTATGATCCTCCAAAGGTAACAGAGAATGTCTAGATGTGTCTTTTAAAAGTTTGTCTGTGAAAGTTTGAATGTTATTGTTACATCATTTTTTAGAGTGAAATTATGAGAATCTAAAGCTGAGTTAAAACAAATCATGTGTGACCTCCACAAAAGCTAAATTGGAGTCTGTACATTTATTTTTAAATGATATTTTGTTGGCTTCTCTGATCTAGATGGGCAGTAGGCCAAGCTAAATCTCTCAACCTTGACTGAAGCCCAATTAAGTAAGATAAATTGTCAAATCATTCCGGAGAGGTGATCAGCATTTTTTAATCTTCAAAGTTGAGGCTGTTGGCCAAAATAGGTATTCCAATGAGTATCACAGAGCATTTGCTATCAAATCCACTATTTCTCTAGCCAAAGTATTTTGTGTCATAAACGGATCCCTTAAAGTTGGGAAACTTCAAAAATCCGGTCCCAGAGTTCCTCTTTTTCAGACCAAGGCAAAACAGCCCATGACTGCTCTATATACAACATGACCCATTTTTTCTCAGAGGAAGAGTTATTCCTTCCAGCCACCTTTTTTAGTCTTTCTTTTAGATTTAACAAAAGCCCCAGTCCTTCAGCCTTCCCATTCCACCCACTTGCTCCAGTTGCATCAGTGGAGACACACAGAGTTTGGTAAAATGGGGTTTATTTACTTTCCCATGCGGAGTTTTTGATATTGCGAGATTGAGGTGTTAAACACAGGCTGCCATCATCTTGCCAACTGCACCTTTGTCCCCTGAGTCTGGCCATCCCAGATCAACTTTGAACCCAGCTTTCCTGCACAACCTGGAAGCTCAACTCAGTGGTGAGCTGTGGGGCTCCCTTAAGCTTTGCCATTCAAACCTGGGTGCAGCTGTACACTCGATGGAACTCTGGGCACAAGCATCGTCCAAATCCCATTGTATACTGGGACGTGTCATTGTCAATGTAGGGAACTGCAGGTTTTCAATCCTCCAAGTATCCCTACCTCTGGCCTCCCAACTAGGGAGGGTGAATAGAAGTACAACTTTCTCTGGACACTTGACTTTTAGCTGAATGTTGGTGAAATGAATCTTGTCTTCAGTATACAAACACCAAAGCCCAATATCTGAAGCCCAGTACTGTCACTGAGAGCCAAGTAAGATGCAGATGAATTATCATCCTGAATATGAGGCTGTACTATTTAGGTTCATTGTTTTCTGAGGAGTAAACTTTTAGGCACTTGTTTTGAGAGTCTAGTTCATCATATGATGTAACTACGATGGCCAAGAACAATAGTAAAGATGTCCAAAATAAAAAATTACTTTTACAAGAATTTCACCAATAAAAACTGAACATTGAGTTTCCAGAAGAAACCTAAAACTTAAGCTACAAAATGGGGAAAAAAATAATGTTGTATTTAAAGAGAAGGATTTGAAAGACTGTAAGGTCATCAAGTCGAGGAGAAGGAGATGCTCAAGGCCAATAAGGATAGCAAAAAAAGAAGGCTAAGGGTTGAAAGGGCAATACAGAGTGCTTCAACAGAGTATATCTACTTATGTGGATACATTTAGAATTAGACTTGTTGGTAGAACAGAGAGGTTAACAGAACATAACCCATGAAGTACGTAATTTGAGACACCTGGGGAGGGGCAAATCATAAAAAAGTCCAGATGAGAATGAGAATGACATATGTAACGTAGCACAACCGTAGTATAATACAGTACAGTATTATAGAGGTCATTATGCTTTCTTGGATAATTCTAAACCTCAGAGTTTCTCACCTTAATTACTATTCTATTAATAAGGAAAGACACATCTAAAGCTGGTATATGATGTGGTAATGGCAGGGGCAGCTTCATTTAGCACGACTTGTTCTCTGCGGAGAACAAAAGCCTTTTGCCTTTATGATTAAATATTCTTCTTTTGACAAAAGCAGCCAATTAATTGCACATATGTTGTATCCTACCCACAAAACCCAAATGGCAAACACTCTCCGGGCAGATACTTGATGCAAGAGGAAGGAAGGGACGTTTATATTTGTAAAGACAAATGACTTCAGTGTCAACTTTAATTCGAAACAATTCTTCCAGAGATTTGAAGGTAGTCATGACTCAGAGGATGGAAAGATCCAAACCATGACAAAGAATTTTACTCCTCAAATGAAAGATGTGATATAAGTCTCCTGAACTGAAACAAAAGAATTATCAGTGAAACTTGCCTTTTTAAAAGTCAGTATCACAAAAAGCATGGAAATAACATGTTACCTTTTTCCAGACTTTTGTCCAGACTGCAGGTTAACAAGGTATGCTATCCTGTCAGAAACATGAATATCCGCCCTTACTTTCTTCCAGACCTCACATGGGTGAGTACTGATTTGACTACTGAGAATAACAAAAGGATTGTTTTAATTAGCTAATATTTGCACCTCTTCCAGACATAATTCTTATTAAATATATGCACATTATTTACTATCTATTGAAGAAAAAAAATATAAAAACTGACTGAAATGAGAAGAGAATGGCATTTTTCTATGCCAGGCTTGAATGATAGGGAAGGCAATGCTATTCAAAGTGCCAGCAGCATATGCCAGCTTCAATTAGAACATTAAAATCTGTTGCTAAAATATAATAGCACACTTTGAGGACCTTATATGTGCTTATTCTGAATTTAGAGGCATGAACAATCTTAAGAAATTCTAAGTTTTGACATTTTGTTGAAGCTGTTGTTAAGTATTGGTCTTATTGTAGGATTCTCTGAATGAAATACTGTGTCCTGTGCCTTACAGAAGTTCAGAATAGATTATCATAATGATCACTCCTGGCCTGAGAACCTTTCTGTCTGAGAAAGTATTCATTAAAGTTATTGCATCTTGTTCTTCCATGTCACCTTTCCCAGCTAATTGCCTACAGTAGGAATGAGATAGCTGCATTTCAAGTGAATATGTCAGTGGGCTACAGTGCTCCCTGCCATGCCAGAAGAACAGTGAAGTGCAAAGAGCTTTGCTCCAGAGAGCTTGAGGTCAATCCATATGATATGAGCTGAACTTCATCAGGAAAAAAAGGTTTCCACAGTACTTCCCAGTGCTGCTAGGCAGTTCCCATACTGTTGCTGAAACAGCCACACAGCACTGTATAACCCACAGGGTAAACTGATATATGACAAACTCATGTGAAACCCTTGAGCCGCCTTTTCAGCCAAGGACAGCTCACAAGTCCTTATCCCAGGAGTCCATCACTTCCTTTGGTGGTTTATTCCCTTTACTGGAATTGGTCAGGAACCACAACCCATGTCTTTGAAAATTTAATGTCTCACAAACCCAATGTACTGACCAGAGTGGGTTTGGAATAGGCTCAGACTCCATATCTAGGATCACTACCTACTATCCAGGACACTGTATAGGAAACAGTTTGGCTGATCTCCATAGCCTCCACAAAGTTCATTTAAAGGAACTGAGAGCTGTCATGGACTGCAGCTTAATTTGAGTAGCCTAGTCCATAATAGAGTTTATAATACAAGTCCATCTTAATCACAGATCTTTATCTATTATTTTCATGTAAAATAGAAACTGGCCAGTTATTGTTTTCTCTGTGGTGCAGTTAAGCTGTGTGCTGATAAAATGCCATTTGGTTTAAAAAAGCCCCAGAGAAATCAAAGTTATCTTAGCTATCCCCTTCCTGTGCATTACAGGGAAAGTTTCAGAAAGTTACGACCACTTACTTTTAATAGTCTAAAAATCTACAGCATAAAAGTCAAATTTTAAGTAATTTGTTAGAATTTTTCCCCTGAGAACTTTTAAAATGTGTCAAGTGGCAGGACTGTTATTTCCAAGACTTTGGTTTAACATGACATTGCAGGTACCCTTCTGACCCCAGTCAGCAGAGCCTTATACTTACCTGCTAACCTCCCAAGCACTCCTTAAAGATCTACTAGGCATTTAATATGAGGAAAATACTAGTGGGAATAAAAACAGAACCTAGATATTCCTATCTGACTATACACCTGAATAACTTTAGCTAGCATTCCTTTAAAATGCTCATTAAAAGAAGATTTAGAGTTAAAAATGAGATATGAAGCAATCCCACTTCCAGATCTCTGGCACACATGGCAGACAAGACTTTTAAAATTATTTGCCTTTCCACACAGGGACCTAACATCTCTTGAGCAGAAGCTGCATGACCTTGTCTGCTATGGAAAAATGGATGTGGTCTCCGTCAGTTTATCCTCTTTCTCTATATATTTGCAGTAATACTTCTCCCCCTTACGCTGGTACATTCCTTTTGTCTGGTTTTATTTTATGTTCTGATTTGCAAAATGTGTGTGTCATGCTAAGGATTCAAAGCCACTGCTTTTGCATCAGGGACATCAAATGCCAAAATTATAAATGAGGCTAATCCAAAATCATTCACAAGTCTTTGCCTTTCCCAAAGAAAAAGGAGCTTTGACTATAATAGTCTGTAGAATCTGACTAATGCTGTCATTTTTCTCCTTTCCAGTAGGAATAAAAAAAGAATAACTTTTGTGGGAGCGGATCACCATCAAAATCTTATTTAAAATATAACTCCTGTGTTATATCAAGCTATCCAGATTGTTCAGGGTCAGAATATTGTACCCACTCCTTGATTTAGGATTCTGGGCTCGCAGTGCACTTCTCATTACTGTATCCTGAGCATGTCAGCTAGGACAGTCTCAAGATTCTGTTCCCCAAACTTTTACGAAAACCTCTAGCAGAAAAGAAACAACCTGAGACTTCAGCCAGAAGATCAAAAAGTCCCCAAGTTAAACCATCTGTGATTTCCAACCATCATATTCAAATTTAAATTAAAAGCAGTCAGGGAAACAAAAGCCCTGCTTTAGTGATCATACCGTCTAATATTGGCAGATTCAATGCAAATCACTAGGAAGCACATGCAAATCTAAGAGTAGATGGTATAGCCAAAGAGATCAGCTTTGTAATTTTGAGTAAATAAGTTATTCTGCGGTCAGTTTGGAAGTGAATGATTGCTTGTTGCATAGATGGTGAGGGGGTGTCCCGTGCAGATGTTAGAAAAGGTAAATAAAGGCACAAAAAAAGTCAGAGAAGCAAAGGGAAATGAACTTAAATATAGTCAAGCCTAATTAACACCCCATGTAAAATATTCAGCCAGGCCCCAGGCTGCAGAAGGAGGGAGAGGATTGCAAGATGGCAACAGGAGAAGGATGTCTCCTTCAAACTGCAGCAGCTCCATCACCAAGAAGGATGCCTCTGCGGCTGCAGGGCTGGTGCCCTGGGAAGGCAGCAAAGAGGGTGCAACAGATGGAAAAGCTGCCCCAATGTCACTGTATCAAATCACACAGTAGAATATTGCATCATTCTTCTGGAAGATGCAAAGTTTTGAATACTTGAAAAAACCCATCCAAAAGTAGACAATTTGGGATTTTTTGGGGATCTTTATACTCAGTTTTATGCTCAACAGCAGCCCTTTTGAGACATAACTTGGGACCACATAGTAGAATATGTGGTAAAATTTTGGGGGTTTTGTGTAAAAATTAACAACACCTTATCGATATTTGAAGGTATTTTTTAACAATATTGCAAACATCCTAAAATTCATCAGACTATAAGGGTCTGAAAAGGTATTGTAAGGAAAAGCATATGTCAATTGCTTCTCCTCTTTCCCTATCCCCACTTTTCTATTTGTCTACCTCCACATCCTTTAAATATTTTTTTTTTCCTAAAACAATTTGCGGGAGTACATCCAGCTTTATGAATCCCAAATTCATTGCATACTTTATACCCTGCAAAAATGAAAAAAAAAAAAAAAAAGAGTAGAAACTGTGCAAGAAGGTATTAAGATGTCCCGTATCAACATGGGTTGTCTTCCTTCTTATTTTTTTATCCTTTTTTAATCATTTGTTCAGTCCATTTACATGGCAAGATGTTGGACTTTTATAATATTGATCAGGAAAGATTACAGAATTCTATAAAAATCAAAGAAATGTCATAGGAAATTGTGCTGCTGCACCAATGCTTCTCAGCATTTGGGAGGATTATTTTTATTCAGAATCTGAAATACTGTTCTGCAGCCAAGAGACATTACGTTAGGAAATGTTGAAGATGGACATAAATAAGCCAACAGAGCATGCATGTGTGTCACGCTATGTCCTAATACCGCAAAATATTATGCCTGAATTAGATGCAATTAGAACAGAAATTCTGTAAGGACAGAAGACAGCACAGTGAAGCAGTGTTGTGAAAGTTTGCAGATATCCTTGTATTTATTTCGTGTGAATTAAAGCTGTTAGTCCTTCCGTTTCAGGAACATCATATTTCCCCAAAGAAAAAAAAAAAAAAAGGCCATGGACAAAAAACAGAGAGTCAGTTGTCTAAGTTCTTTTGTAAGGGATACTGAGCTGCATTGTTAAAAGGCTGCAATGACTTACTGTCTTCCACTAGAAAAATATGTGGGATGAATTAAGACACTCCCTCACTGTACTGGCTTCCAGGACAGAGCAGTTTCATGTCATTTATAGTGAATATCAAGCTGAAAAGTAAGCTTACCGTTGTTGCCTTCCTTTAAATTTGTAAGAAAAATTGCATCATGTTCAGTTACTAGAAATAAAAGAAGCAATCTGGGAACACCAGATGAAGTGAAGGTTGCCCAAAACCACCAGAATTTTCTCTGCATTTGCTCTACATTATTAGGGGAGGGGAGTAAATTTGGCAGTTCATTAACAGTACTGTGAGGAGGAAGGTGATGGAGCCCACAGATAGAAATAGCCATTGGATAGACTGAAGAAATTATCAACCTGATAGATCTTAACAAACAAGCAAACAAACAATGTAACAACAAAATAACCCTACCCAAAAATCTTTGTTTTAATGAGATACAAGGGGAAATAATGGGGGGAAAAAGTTATACTTCTATTTTTATCATTATTTTTTTTTAAATAAAAGCATTATGAAATACCAGAAAATAAATATGAATAACAGTTGATGTTCACAGCATAAATTTGATGCTGGAACTGGTATGAAAAGAGTTTTCAGCCTAATGAAAGATTTTGAAATTTCAGAGAGAATTCATGCCAAGTAGGAACAAAAAATCAAAGTTTTGAAAATTTTAATGAAACAAAAATCTGGAAAAAATTACACTGAATCAACTGAACTATTTATTAATAATAATAATAGTAATTAAAAAATTCATTTCATATTATCTTTGTATTTCTAAATAAGAATAATTTAGAACCAAAACCCCCTAGAAATTTAAAAACAAAAAAAATCATGAGAAGACATTGAAATATCATGATTTAAATATAGCTCTCATCTGCTACCTAACAGGTTGCTTTCACATACAAATGAAATTATATGAATCAGCCATGGCCTGTTTTTTACAGATGAGATTGCACCCCATCTCATGAAGTCGAGGTCCAGAATACTCCTAGTGGAACACCCTTGCATAACCAAAATTATTTTCACTGAAAATGGCACACTGAAACAGAAAGAGAGAAAGATGCTCTGTGAAGGCCAGAGAGCGTAGTATTAACTCTTCTCTGAAGATGACTTCTTTCCATAGAAAATGGAAATCGTGTCATAGGGAGCAAGAAAGATCCTGCCATGTGACATAATTGTGCTGTAGTCCATTTCCATTGACAACACTCTACAGCATAAAATTCATTATAAGCCCACCAGAAAACAGAAGCTGAATCTCAGAAATACTTAAACATCACATAAAAGAACCATCTGCATTAATGAAATGGGTAAAATCAGATATGGCCAGAATGTGTATACAGAAAACATAGAGCAGTGGTGCCATTGATTTTTAGTGATCAAAGGAAAAATTGATGGATTAATGCATTTCAGTCTCAGAAAAAACATTTTATGAGTCTTTCATTTAATATACAGTGCTTTAAAATCCAATGGCCGCCTCTCTAAATGGTCTTTTCTTTCCATAGGAATAATTAAAAATGGGTTTCTGCATTGTAAAGAGCATCCGTCTGAGCTTCTCCAACTCGCTTGCTAGCATGCTGTCATACGCTATCCTACGCAGCAAGTATGGTAAAAAAAAAATGATATGAAGTAATCCATTTAGTTCTGCCTGGATTCAGCCTTGCATGTACAGAGCTAGGATGACATATTCGTGAGGCCTGTGGACTATTTTACATGATCTAAGTGAAGAAGTCTTCTAGATATAGTCCAGTATTTTCATCATCCTACATCATCTGAATCAGCGAAGTGATTCTTTCACCCATATATCCTGTATTTCTAGCCCTATTTCCTTTTATAAGCCTGTAAACCACATAAATAAGAGCATGCAGAGGAAACAGTTATTTTTAAGTAACACTAAATACTTTCATTGACAACTTTCATTGGTGCCTCTTTTTCTGTACATCCTTGGTAGATCACAAATAGCACACACAGCAAGTGATGTGGAAGATGCCTGAAAAGAAAAGAAAAGAAAAGAAAAGAAAAGAAAAGAAAAGAAAAGAAAAGAAAAAGTAAAATTGTGTCATTTTGGCTCTCATGACTGTTAAAAGATACTGCATTGCTGATGTATACATCCAAAGTCATACTTTTCAAAGTGCTTTAGGATATACATGAAGGCAATGCTTAGAGCAGGAAAGGATATCCAAGCATAAATATTAGGAGATCCAACAGGATTCTGGATTTTGGAGGTAAATATTTTCCTTTCTGTTCCTGTCAAAATATGCATCCTTCCAACTAACTTTATGTGAGGTCAGTTATATGGAGTGAAAGGACAAGGAGTAATGGCTTTAAGCTGAACGAGGGTAGATTTAGATTAGATATAAGGAAAAAAATTCTTTGCGTCCAGCTCTGGGGTCCCCAGTACAAGACAGACATGGAGTTGTTGGAGGGCCACGAAGCTGATCAGAGGGCTGGAGCACCTCTCCTATGAGGACAGGCTGAGAGAGTTGGGGTTGTTCAGCCTGGAAAAGGGAAGGCTCAAAGAAGACCTTATAGCAGCCTTCCAGTACCTGAAAGGGGCCTACAGGAAAGCTGGAGAGGGACTGTTTACAAGGGCATGGAGTGATAGGACAAGGGGTAATGGCCTTAAACTGAAGAAAGGTAGATTTAGATTAGATATTAGGAAGAAATTCCTCACTGTGAGGGTGGTGAGGCACTGGAACAGGTTGCCCAGAGAGGTTGTGGATGTCCCCTCCCTGGAAGTGTTCAACGCCAGGTTGGATGGGGCTTTGGGCACCACGGTCTAGTGGAGGGTGTCCCTGCCCATGGCAGGGGGGTTGGAACTAGATGATCTTTAAGGTCCCTTCCAACCCAAACCATTCTATGATTTCTATGATATTCTTGTTGAAATAATGGTGTATTACAAGTAAATTCATAAAATAAACAGAAGACTGCAGGGTACTTAACTCTGTTCTCTGTGGAGTACTGTATGGGCCAGCTGATCCATTTTACATTATCTCCTCAACTAAGGATCAGAAGAAAAAAAAAAAACCCCAAACAACTGCACATCACTACAACCTCAAGTCAATACTGTATAAAGGTCAATGACCAGAGAAGAAAGAGAAGCAGTAAAAAAAGAATGCAGAAAGAATGAACTAATAGTATTAAAAGAATAAAACAGGTAATTTTCTTAGAGTAGAAGCTCTTAATTGAAAAGACAGTCATCCCAGACCTACTGGAATCTAAGAAAAAAATATTTAATTGCTTTTGATGTAACAAATCAGTGGTAAGGATATATCTTGAAAACATTAAGACTGAAAAAAATGTCTTGGAGAGAGCAGGGCGTGGAAGAACTTTTGAAGGAACATGCAATGAAGATCAACATAATTCTGGGCTGCTTGTGGAAAACCTCACTGCCATGATCCTTGCTTGAAGCACTATGGAAGCTCACCATGACCACAGAGCACCACAAAAGCATGAGTGAAGGAAACCAGGATGGCCAAGAGACACAACGGCATTGTGAGTAAAAAATAAAAGAAAACATTAAGTCCAGGTATCATGCTGAATTGAATCGTGCAATGGAGGCTGGGAAGAGCACATATAAGAGGAAGCAGAAGAAACTAGTCCCCTGTAGTAAGTCTTCCAGCTACTTCCTAACATCCCTGGACAGGGTCCTCCTTTCTGTGTGAAGCTTTCACAATTTTATTTTCTCCTGGTTTTGACTCTCGAGGTCAATTTCTGTAACAGTGCAACAGTTCACTCAATGAAGAAAAAATATCCTCCTATTGCATCGTCATTTTCATATCTTTCACCTTCTCTCACCTTTTCACACCGCTGATTTCAAAACAGGACCAAAATGAATGATTCTACCATGTTCTCACTTGGAAAAAGCTTCCATTTTGATTTGCTCTGTACCCATAATACTCCTTCAAAAGCTGCTCAGAAGGATGCGTACTGGGTGTGTGCTTTCAATCCTACAAGGGAAGAAAGTAAGAGAGAATTATGTAGGGTTTAGTCATTAAGCTGTATTAGAATCTGAAATAACCATCTGACTGAATGATCTATAGTTTCAACCATTGAAAACAAGAGTGAACAAATCAATGGAAGGTGGAGTTCTCAAAAAATGCTACATTCACAGAGGGAGACTGTTATAATCATTTCTTTCTATCTTTGATTTCACTGGTGTTTTTCCTTCCAGACTGAAGTGGTGTGCAACTTTCTAAGCCATTGCATTCAGATTTAGAAAGCAAACCTTCAGTGTTGATGAGAAAATAACCTCTTTTTTTTTCTTTTTTCTTTTTTTTTGCCAAATGTCATGTAATGACTTCACAAATTTTATCAGAGGATGAGCTGTGTGAATGATAGAGGGCTTCAGTTTGCCAATAATTTATAGATTTTGAAATATGGCTTAGTTCCATTTGGAAAGGAAACTAAATTTTTCAAATTTACATTGGGAAAGAAAAAAAGTACAGAGAGGTAGGGCAGAAAAAGGTATGTTTTTCTAGTAATTCAAATAATTTTATTTCAGTGTTCAGCCTCAAAATGTAAACTTGCTATAAAACAAAACAGGATTTTAAAACAGTTTTATCAAGCAAAAACAGAAAATTAGTTATTTTGACATTGTTGAAGCTTTGTCCCTGCTCTTTCAAAATTAAAACCCAGCCAAAAATACCTTATTTCATTAAATAATTGGATTTCAGCAGAATGACATAATATGATGCAATATGGTTCTGTCTAAATCTCAGCTTGTCTCATAAGTCCAGGCTAATAGGATTCTCAAAGCAAATACTGGCAAACCCCTAACAACAGCCCTATATAATTATCTGATGGCCACTTTGAAATTTACCTTCCGTACACATTAAAATCCTTCTTTTAATTTGGGGATTACAAGGTAGAGGGTAGGAAATTTGATATCTATATTGCTCAGTGATTTGAAATGAATATATTAAAGTATATCTGATTGCACTGTAGCAAGCTCTAGTGGTAACAATGTGAAAAATCAATAAAGCAAAAACATAAATGCAAGATCTAAACAGTGATCTACATTGTAGCATAATCCAGCAATAGTTTAGCTCTCCCTCATGCTACAATAAGGAAATGTTGTCTTTTCCAAGACTAGCATTCAAAACTTAAAATTTCTAGGTAGCTCATTTAAAATCAGTATATGACACTGCACTTAAGGCTATGTTAAGATTGGCACTTACACCACCTGTGGTACATTTTAGGAATTAAAAATAGTCTTAAAATTGGCCCAGTAGATCAAGCAAAAGTCTGTATATAAACATGCATAATAAATATAAAATACTGGTTTACTATTACCTGTGCAGTGGAGTCTTTTTAAATGTTTGCTTTTAATGTATTTTGCTTTATGAGTTCCAGTTACCTGGTTCCAGCTAAATGAGCAGTCATCCTCCTACAAAAAGCCTGCTGGCTTTTCCTCCCTGCCCTCCTCGTATATGTGCAGATAGCAAGCATCTCCCCATAACTGTGGCAATTTTTAGAAATTACATTGCATTTCAACACTGAAACCCAAAACGTGCCCTTTTTCCCCCAGTACATTTTTTATTCCCGTTTCCATACAGAATGTACTCCACAGGCAGTTACCGACAGAGATGTTCTCTTCGCAGCGTGATTCCTCCTAGCGTGTCGTATCCATTGCTGCAGTGAAATGAGTTTTTCATATGCATAGACGGTTTTAGGGAAAGTGTCTCCAGAGTGCAGATACATTGCAGATGACTCTGTGACTGTACATAGCTGTTCTGTCGACAAAAGCCATGGTAGCCATATAACTGAGCTGCAGGGAACTTCAGTCCCTCTCTGGCCTGCTTACCTAGGTTTCCTCGCTGTGTTAGCCGTGGAAGGAGCTAAGAGAGGAAAAGAGGGGCTTGATGGACAGTGTGAACCCAGCGCCTTGCGGTGCCATATTCCTCAGTACAGTGCAATACAGGGAATGGCCCATCGTTGTACTGCAGCGCTCCAAGAAAAGGGACTCATAAGCCTGGATATTAGCAGGGACCCCCTTATGGCACCCAACAGCAAGTCCTAAAAAGGACTTGCAGTTTAGACCTTGTGTCAGGTGGTGGATGGGAGGATAATGCTTGACCCTGTCTTGATTGGGATTCATAAGGAAGTTCAAGGATCAACATTTTGAACATAAATGCCATCCTTGAAACCCTAGTACATGCATAGGTCTGTCTATACAGGTTTGCATCTTCATATAAAGTGTGTGTTTTCTTCAATGTATCTGCTACCATCCTTCAGAGGAAAACATGAGGATGATGTGGTCGACACGCTGGAGGGAAGGGATGCCATCCAGAGGGACCTTGACAGGCTTGAGAGGTAGACCTGTGTGAACCGCATGAGGTTCAAGAAGGCCAAGTGCTAAGTCCTGCACATGGGTAAGGGCAATCCCAATCACAACTACAGGCTGGGCGGAGAATGGATTGAAAGCAGCCCCAAGGAGAAAAACTTGGGGGTATTGATTGACGAGAAGCTCAACATGAGCCGGCAGTGTGCGCTTGCAGCCCAGAAAGCCAACCGTGTCCTGGGCTGCATCAAAAGAAGCGTGACCAGCAGGTCGAGGGAGGTGATCCTGCCCCTCTACTCCGCTCTTGTGAGACCCCACCTGGAGTACTGCATCCAGCTGTGGGGGCCCCAGTACAGGAGAGACATGGAGCTGTTGGAGCGAGTCCAGAGGAGGGCCACGAAGCTGCTCAGAGGGCTGGAGCACCTCTCCTATGAGGACAGGCTGAGAGAGTTGGGGTTGTTCAGCCTGGAGAAGAGAAGGCTCTGGGGAGATCTAATTGCGGCTTACCTTTTTCTTTGTTTGTTTTTTTTTTTTTAGTTTTTTACCTTTTTTACCTTTTTTTTACCTTTTTTTTAGTTTTCTCATTTTTTTTAAATTGAAAGCTCAAAATTTCCCATGCAGAAAAAAAAAAACAAAAAAAAAAACAAAAAAAAAACAACCAAAAACCAAAACACTTTTAACCAACTATAGCATTTCAGTATAATTTTAAGAATCTGGGCAGATATCCTGTGGCCAAAAATATTGGCATCAAAATAAGTCTGACCAGCAGGTCGAGGGAGGTGATCCTGCCCCTCTACTCCGCTCTTGTGAGACCGCACCTGGAGTACTGCGTCCAGCTCTGGGGGCCCCAGTACAAGAAAGACATGGAGCTGCTGGAGCGAGTCCAGAGGAGGGCCACAAAGCTGATCAGAGGGCTGGAGCACCTCTCCTATGAGGACAGGCTGAGAGAGTTGGGGTTGTTCAGCCTGGAGAAGAGAAGGCTTTAAGGTCTCTTCCAACCCAAACCATTCTATGATTCTATGATAGTGGTGGACTTGGCAGTGATAGGTTAATGGTTGGACTTGGTGATCTTAAAGGCCTTTTCCAGCCAAAATGATTCTATGATAGGCCTTAATACATATGTATCACTAGGATCTACCTTCTGAAGGCAATTAGGTCTGAGATGGCTGAGACAGGGATGAACAAGGAGAAGAGAGGGCATAGAGGACATAGCAGAAAGAAGACACAGTGGAAAAGGACTCAGCAACACAATCAGGGGATCACAGCTGAAAACCAAAGCTGAACACTGCATCTCCAGGGTCACTACGTAACTAAGTTCTTTGGAGCAATGGAGGAGGACCCAACAACTTTGTCCAACAGCTTTGTTGCCTTCCTGCTCTCATTAGAGCCTTTTGTTGGTTTTGTCAGCAAAAAATCTTTCAGTTCACCCTGAACAAAGCCAGCTTTTCCCTCTTGTAGATGTTCAGCAAAAGGATTTACTGGCACAACAGACATGAGCACACCTGGTACCTGGTACATTTGGCTGGGAAAATTCACCTGAGAGAGAAGGGAGAGAAATGCATGGGTGAGGAGGACACTCACAGCAGGGAGGCTTGGGAACAGTTTATCTATAATTTAGCTCTGTTTCACATTCCTTGATGTCTATTTATGGTCTGTCTATAATATATCATAAATTGCCTTTTGGTATAATTAGACTGGAACTGAAAAGTTCTTTAAGAGAAAACAGCAGGGTTTGTGGGGTTTGATTTATGAACCTCCCTCCCTCTCCAGGTCCATAAAATGTTTCATGAAACTATTTTGTGGTTGTCTCAGCACTAAAACTACATGGGACTGCTTATAACAGCTCCACCAGTACCTCCTGGAGATTATGTTTCAAAGGCTTTTGTGCCCATTTGTGCTCACTTGCACTCACCAGAGTCTTCTGCTGCACTACATTTCCCAAGACAGTTTGAACTGGTTCACATCATAATTTTTGAAGTTAGAGGTGATGTAGAAAGGATGCTTTCCATCTTGTAACTGACCTCTTATACGCACACACACCCCCACACCCCCATGCCAAAAAAAAAAAAAAAATTCCAAACAAAAGAACATGAAGCAGCCATGCTACAAATCTCAAAAAATAAATCTATGGCAGCATTTTAACATGTTGATCCTTTTCTTTTTTTTTTCTCTTTTCTTTGTTCTTCTTTTTTTTTTACTTTTTTAACTTTTTTACCTTTTTTTGCCTTTTTTTTTTTTAGTTTTCCCATTTTTTTAAATTGAAAGCTCAAAATTTCCCGTGCAGAAAAAAAAAAACAAACCAAAACCAAAAACCAAAACCAAAACACTTTTAACCAACTATAGCATTTCAGTATAATTTTAAGAATCTGGGCAGATATCCTGCGGCCAAAAATATTGGCATCAAAAGAGAACCTATCATGGAATTTGTTGTAGATGCTGAGTTATAGTGGAGAATAGAGGTAAGATAAGTTAAATTATTCTCTTGGCTATATATTGCACTAACTGATGAATTACTTGAGTTTTCATGTTTATTTAGAAAATAAATTTGTGTATAGATATGATCTCTTCAAATTTAAAGCTTAAAAAGACCACTCTATGTTTTAATGCTAAAAAAACCCCAACCAAACAATTTTTTTCATTTTTAATGGGTTAAGAAATGTTAGCGAAGAACAGGTTAAATTGAAGAATAAGCATTAAGGAATTGGGAAGTGACATTTACTATGCTTTAGTGCAGGAAAAGTTGTTCAACATTTCATAATCTTGCTGATTACCTTTGTGAAATTCTTCTGGGGAAACAATTAATTAGTATAATTTCACCTTCTGTATGTCTTATCACATAATACCCTAACTGTATTGAAAATGATTCATGGAGGCGAGATAGATTTCAGTATGAGGAAGTGATCAACATCTTCATCTTACTAGCATGAAAAATCTTGTTTCACTGGCATGAAGATAATTCTGTTCTGTACTCAATACTTTGCAAGCAATTTATTTTATTAAACTAAATTGTAACACTAACTTGCAAATAAGTAAAAATGAAATAAAGTCTTCAGTAGCTCTTCTGAAACATGAAATTAGTACTAGCCCCTTGAAGTAACATTTGAGCATGCAATTCATAATTTAATTGTCTCCCAGAATCTTCCTTAGGAGAAAAACAGTGAGTTCATGCTATGGTAACAAGAAAGTTTATTCCATAAATGCTTAAGATATCTTTTTGCTTCATAGTCGACCTGGGTCAACAGGCTCAACAGTCAGTTCTTCCTTTTTCCCAATATGGCCACTCTCTTGGTAATCCAATTAAGCAAACAGCAGGGCTAAAATATGAAAATAGTCATTGTTTCAGTCTAGCCAATTTCAAGATTATTATTTTTTAATTAAAAAAATATGAATATTTAAATCAAATCCAGTATCCAGAAGTCACTGAAATAATAAAATAATTTCTTGACTGTTTGGGTTCATCAAAACCTGTGGTTTTGTGAATAACATTATTTTGAAAGGCCTTTTTAGTATAGAAATTGGGTTTTTTTGAAAAATTAATTTCTGCCAAGGATTTCTATCAAACACTTTATTCTTTCAATAAAATGTCATCTGTAAGCAACCCTCAACAAAACAGAACAGAGCAAGGGATCTCAGAGACTGATGTCTTGCTATGATGAATGATATCTTCTCATTATGGATAACTTCACTCTATGAATTCAATAGCCTATTTTGAGGCAATTCATTGGTATCTTTTGCAACCATTGTCACTACGAAATACTGATTATTATTACTATCATGCATGGAAGAAAATGTGTATTATTTTCAATGTTTATAAAACCTAATTTCCTCCCATCTAAAAGCCAGTTCTTTGGTGGCAATATCTTTATTAGTCTTAAAATGAGGTACAAATTATTTCAAATTCAGAAGTTTTACTCTGCCTATAGACAATGGAACTCCACCAGTTCCATCACAGAAACAATCCCTCCAGTCACTCTAATTTTCAAAGAGAGCATCTTGGGGAGTAGGGGCCACCAGGAGTGATGGTTCTGACAGGGTTTTGTCCAGAGAAGGATGCTCTCATTAGTGAGGGACAGACTCCTTGGTCACCATGAAGAAAATGATCTCTGGAATAATGAGAGTGAAGTACATAAAGACAAACTCGACGTGTTCGCATCAACATCGTTTCATACTTAAGGAAACCAAGCAGTGAGTTATGTGAGGGATGCAAGGAACAGCAGACAACAGCTTCACCATCTCAAAGTCCTTCAGGGTGTTTGCTTATGACCATGCAAGACAGTAGCCTAAATGTGAGGTCATGGATGAGCACTCCTCCTCATAAAGCTGAGGTAAGCTGATACAATGACATTTAATTCCCAGTTTTATCTCAGTCATTATTACCTGGAAAATCTCATCTGCTTAAGTTCAAAGTCTTTAAACACACTAAGGAGGAAAGTGAAAGCATGCTGTTCCATAAACCGTATCTTCACCTGCTACTGCCTACTGGGAATACCTTTGTCTATTGCCAGATTATGTTGCCAGAAAAGAAAATCTTTTAAGCCTTTTTTATGTGACTTAATTTTTTCCTCAGTTATTGTCTTATAAATCAGGATTTATTTTTAGGCATCTCATCTACAGAAATGCTAAAAATATGAGCCGGGCTTTTACAAGCATTTCTGACAGAGCCTTAGAAAGGCAGACTTTTCGAGTGAGAGGCTTTTTGCTCATCCCTTCCCCTCCTTTGCTGCTGCAGAGGTTTGTGTTGCAACCCACTCACTTTGTAGACCTCCAGCCACCACAGCCCCCACCTCGACTGTTCCAGACCGCAGATTTCCAGCATTTTCCTAAGGAGTTTACTCCTCCTGCGACCGTTCGGATGTTTTCCTCTCTTCAAGCACTCATTCTGCCCACTTCTTTTTATTTTTACTAGCTTTACTCTTTTTTACCTGCATTAGCTATAAGGTTTTTTTCTTTATGCGTCAGTTACCAGTAGGTATATATACATGTGTGCATACTTATTCTGTGCATGTATACAGCTATATGCAAGTGTGTATAAACAGGTATAGCTGAAATACAGAAATAGCACGGTGGAGAGAGCAAGGGTGCCGGAGTTTGCATCTGTAAATACAAATATCCCTGCTCAAGCTATACAGTCAATATGTAACAACTCAGATAAGCAAATTTAATTTATAGGTTAAATACCAATTTTGTAAGGGAATCTGAAATATTCATAAACCTGGTGGAAAAAAAGCTTGAAAAAAGGGAAGGAGGTCCAGTGCTGTGAATTGTTTGTTATAATTTATTTTCTATGAATACCATAATCTCATAGCGACCTACCGAAATCAGCAAGTCTATTGTTGTGTAAGTAATATGCACTCAGGTGAAGAGGGCACAGTCCACATCTCATTTAATCTTCAGCAAAATTAATGTATTACTTTTACAAAATCTTTATGTTCACATCCTATTCAGACGAACACTGAAAGTACAAGTCAGGCTTTAAAAATTAAAGCCTGTGACAAAATACAATAATAATTCCAAAATTCAGCTGTTTTCTGTTGGGTCTAATTAAAAAAAAAAAAAGCATCATAACTATTTCTACTATGCTTACAGAGAGAAAAATAAGTAAACAAATAAGATGTAGTCTGACAGGTTCTAGCAACATTTTTTAGCCATGTGATATGGTGGCGTAGCATGCTAGCAGGTGCCAGGAATAAGACATAGATCTTTGTGACCCATCCTTCTCCACCACACACGCTGTGGGAATTAATAGACATAGATCATATCCCTTGTTCACATCATTCAGTTTAAGGTCCACATGAATGAACTAATGATTGATTAATTGTCAATGATTAATGAAATGGTCATTGTAATTAATATTTAGTTCTGTCCTGTTGTATCTTTCTCAGATTTCTAACCAAGTGAAGCCCAGTCTAACTTCAGGTACCTTTCCCAAAGTTAAAAACGCAATTGAATAAAAAGAAATCCAACAGCTGCTCCCCACTGAACAGTAATGAGCACATTAAAAATTAAGCTAAGCAATACTCCTTTCCTGATATAAATATCGGTCACCTTCATCTCATTTCCTCCCCCAAAACCCACTAAACATGCAGGCCTTGCTGCAGTGACATGAAATCCCATCAGATTAAAATGCAGAGAAAAATTCAAACTTTTAAAGTCTAATTAACGAAAAGGCAACACGAAAATATGCTTTTCTTGTCAAAAGACAACTAGAGAAGGAAGCCATGTGGTACAACGCCACTTAGTACTGACTCTCCAATAAATCTACCTAAAATATGAGCTGGGTTTTGCCTTCCCCAGGCCATCAGGGGTCCCAAATGTCCCTGCTGGGTCCAAGCACCAAGGAATGAGGGACCCTGTCTGTACCACCAGTGACCCACTGTGCCATCCAGTTTGTCTCACACCATCCGGGGATGCTGAATCAGGCAGAGCCAGGAGCCGAGCCTCGGCGGTACCTGCTCTGCCCTGCCGCCACGGCCGCAGCCTTTGTGTCCCCAGAAAATTCATGAGTCCCCTCCTCCTCCTGCCAGCCTCCTTCCCTCGCAGCCACTGCGCCCTTGTTCCACCCTCTCTGTCCCCGCTGAGCTGATCTCTGCCACCACGTCAGGGTGCAGTCACCATTCTGCTCTGCTGGTGCCACAGCTGACGTGCAAAGTCCCACCTTGTGCTGTTGCGTATTATTTCCATCAAGGGATTCTAATTATTTGTTTGGAAATGTTGTGAAACATTTCCCTCAGTTTAGCTATTTCATTATTGTGGCTGTAACCCTTTGGCCTTTATACTCAGAGCCTGTCATCCTTCAAAATGGGGAAAAGACATTTTGTTCTTCGTACGAGACTTGGTTTCCTTGACGGTGCACGTTGTTCCTCGGTTTTCACAGCTGTTTCCAGTGCCCCGAGCTGTGCACTGATGTCTGTTATTCACCATTTCTCTCAATTAATCACTGCATATAGACCAAGCCTGTTCAAATGCTGCCTTAAAAGGAGAGTCTGTTGGTGCTAATTGTGTGCTAATTACACTCAGATATCTGCTAGGAGATTATTATCAGTTGGGGACTTGCTTATTGCTCTTCCTGGGATAAGGGGTTTATGTTAAGTACCAAGATGGCTTTATTGATATCCTAAAAACCAATCTGTCAAAGAGAGAATGTTGCACTCATATCAGGTAACAGCAATATTAAAAAAAAAAAAAAAAGATAATGTAATAAAGTTTTCTTGTGTCAATTTCTTTACAAGTCATTTCACCCACTTTTATGCTTTCTAAAGTTAAAAGCGATGTTTCTAATAATGTTTGGGGGGGTTGCATCATGTCTATTTCAAGTATGCAGAGAGGTTTTGTCACAATCAAAATAAGTGAATTGTACAAGCTTCCTTTCAATTTGCTTCTAAAATCTTCATGGATCATACCATAAAGGTGATATATAACAAATCTTGTTCTGTAAAGGTTCATGTAGAGTATTTGCAGGATTAGGAACCTTCTGAAAGTTCCTAATTTCTGGCAGTGTTGAGGAAGAGTTAGATGGCAGAACCAGACATGCTTAGCTTTTTGTCAATATGGATCTTAACAAGATTCTCAAATGGAGGTAAAGGTTTGTCTTTGTTGTACAAGTCTAATTTTTCCCTTGTGAAAGTTTCATACTGTAATGCAGGCGAGGTAACAGCTTTGTCAAACATTTCTTCTGTTACGATTGCGTGCTAGCCATCTCTTCCCTGGACCTTGTGTCTATAATACGCAGATGCAATTCTGACCAGTCAAAATTCAGTGCATGATAGCTCCAGTAACATATTTTCTGTTAAATAATCAGCAGGAAAAGTACAGAAATAGTCTTGTCAGCGGGCTTTCATTTTTCTGGCTGAGTGCCAGGTTAGAGTCATACTTCATCCTGTTCAGCCTCAAATAAAGGTACATACAACCAATAACAGTGCAGAGAAAGGCCACAAGTATGGTAAAAATGCAGAAAAGTTTAGGTGCAGGAAAGGATTAGGCAGTGATTCTTCAGGCAGGATAAAATGTCTATGATAAAAGCCTATGAAATTACGTCAGACATGGTAGAAGCAAGGACAGAACAATTGTTCACTGTGTCACATAATACCTTAAAACCACAGATCTGGAGAAGGTTGAAGGAAATGCTCAGGAAGCAGCTACAAAATAAAAGGAGGTTTTTATCAACGTATCATGCAATCACATTATTGAACTTATTGCTACCAGGCATGTGGGAGGTCCACGTTCATCCAGATTCAAAGAGCAACCAGACAAATTCATGGAAGAAAAATCTTTGAGAGACTAGTAAACAGAAATGTGTAAGTTCTGTTTCAGGAAGCCCTCCAAATGAATTTCTTGGCACTGAACAAACATCCTGGGGGATGGACAACTGGGCTGCATACAGCTTTGGGCTAATCTGCACAGCTGCTCTTGTGAGAGACACCACTGCTGTCCCAGTGGCAATGCAGAGTTTGAGAAATTACACAAGGGCAGAACCAACTTTCACATCTGGGCATGCTTGATCAGTCAAGCCTTCTCACAGTACTTTCTTGTGACTACTGTCGCAGAGTAACCACAATCAGATGCAAAACATCAGAGTCACAGAACAAATGCCAGCCACAAAAAAAAGACTGAAATAAAATCTCCTGCCCATGCAGCATCAGTTCCTAAACAGGAGTGATTTGGGGCTAAGCTGTCACATAAGCTGGAGAGCTTCATAACCTGGAGATGAGCAATGGGCATTCTGTGACTGGTTATACACAGCCTGTGGGAAAAGGCTCTGAGATATGTGTTTGCTTAGACCACAAAAGAGAGAAGACTCTGGGGAACGCAAGGATCTTCCAGCATCTGAAAAAGTTGCTAAAGAAAGATCTCTACCTCACCACATCCAGTGGGAGTAGAACGTGATGAAATTGGCTTTTCTGCGCATTAGTGTAAGGGCTGGTTGCAGGAGAGTAATTTCTGTTCCTCGCTTTCAGGAGGATTCCTGTAACTATGAGGGAAATAAAGAGATATTTGTTCCTCCTTCAGTGTCTTTCTGCTCTACTTCTTGCAAGAAAGTACCCTTGGGAGTCTGTGGATACAAGGCAGCTGCAATCACTATGCAAAACAGTCCATGCTAGAGAATGATCTCTGTGAACTCAGCACAGTTGCACATGCATTTGGTCTGGATCCCCAGGTGCAGCCGTCATCCTCCGTGCACGTTTGAACCTGGAGCGTTCTAGTGAAGACAGTAAATTAGCTGGCACTCTTGGTCTGTAAATCAAGATTGGATCTGGCAGACAAATAATTCCTCCACAGGCACTATCAGGAAAAGCCATACAGTCTGTATTTGGCCACCATCTATATAATTGTAGCAGCTTCTGTTTATTTTTAAAACCCATGAAAAGCCAACCTATTGTAACCTGAGTACACAAGACCGACTGTTTTCCCAGCAGTTATTTTGCTTGATTAACAGAATAGAATCCTCTTTAATTTTGCTTGATATTCTATAAACTAATAATGAGGGTCTTTGTGAATCATTGGATATTGAGTGACACAGAAAATGATAATATTCACCATGGGACTAATAATTTTTTCATTTCATTCCAGCTCTGATATGACCAATGTCTGATTTTCCAGAGGAAAGTCAGCATTCTGCTCAGGAGAGATGAACTCAGACTGGAAGATGTGCAGAAAAGGTTACAGCCATGGATATAGGGAAGAGAATCTGTCTTCAAATACAGAAACTGCTTTTTGAAGGAACACAACTGCACACCGTAATGTATCAGAATGATGAATACAAGGGATAAGGAAAAACTGTCTGCATAAATAGGACAAACTACATGGCAATATTATGATATTTATTTTCAACAATATGCTATCAACATTAAGAAAATACATAGAAAGTTTTGTCCATATAGGGAGTCAGAAAAAAATGGAAGAGAGCGACATATCTGTTGAAGGAGTTTAAGCTCGTTTGTAGCAACAATTGAGAGAGAGAAATTTATTCTGGGTGAATTTTGGGCAATGAGATAAATACTTTTATGAGCTTCTGTTCTTTAAGGGCCTGACAGGGAGGAAAGGACTTTGTACACAAGCAAAAACGTCTTTTGAGAGAGTAACTTTGATAGCAGTGAGGTATTTGCATCAGCGGTGCCAAGGACTACATCTGAACTTGTTTCCCAGGGAGACAGGATGTTTTCCAAGAAGAATATCATCACACCTTGAAATAGCAATAGACTCCCCTCGCAGAGTAAGAGAGAACAGCCAAGAACAGCTTGACCTTTATGGGGGCTGTTGGGTAGTGGGGCTGTATTTATTTACTTACTTGCTCTTAGTTGTGTAACTGAAAGCGTGGTCCCTCATTTGCAGAACTTTGCATAGCCCCCAAATCACTGATAGGTAACATCTGTTTGCCTTCAGACTTCAGCTATAAACTCCAGCAAAGACTTCTGGTAACAAAAGTGATTTGGCTTTTGCAGGTGTTCTTTAAGGGGATGAAGCCTCCCTGGCTGAAAGCAGGCAGCGAAAGCACCGAGTGCTTGTTCGCGTGACTGCTGAGGGCAACACAGACTTTGCATCTCTCCTCTAATGGGGTGCCTATGAGGTGAGGGACCCCACAAAGACAGGTAGCGCTGAGAGTAAGCTGAATGGAGCGGAATGTAATGTGATGCATCTTTACTTATCCTTGGCAAAATTAATCTCTGAAACTCCAAGGAGTTATAACTGGATCTAGCTAAATTAATTGGCTGTCTTTTATGTACTTGCATATCAAGTAAAGGCACAATAACATGATGAAATCCAAGAATAACTTAAAGTGAACCACATCCCCTTCAAACTGTGTATAAAACGGGGCAAGGGAGAGGCTATGAATTACGTTAGTGTCTTCAGCCTTCCCCCAGCCTTAGCGAGTGTAAAGACATAAGGCTGAGTAGAAAATAAAGAGAGAGGGCAGTGTTATCCTAAAACATTGTGGACCTAAAAAGAAACAGGGGCTCTGGGGCAAAGCAAGTACAGTGAAATGAAAGAGGCTACTCAGTCCCTCTGTTCCAGGACAGAATGTGCTCTGTTCCTCCCTGAAAGAAATTTTTCTGACCTGGTTTAAAAATTCCCAGAGCAGGAGGTTTGGCATCTTCTGCAGGGAGCCTGCTTCAAGGTTTCACCTCCTTAACAGATAAAAAGCTTTTTCTAGTCTGTAACTCACTCCATGTTCGAAACAGAGAACCAGAAACTGCATGAGAGGATGGATTCAGTGACACGATCTGAGCTTTTGTATGGACAGGATTTGAGATATGCGACATCCAAAATGGATGAATTACTCGCAGTGAGAGCAAAGTGAACCGATTTCTTCTTGTCCCGTCCCTCTTTTATGTACCCTCAAAGTCCACATTTCCCTCATGAACTGTGTGACAGTCCCCTTAAGAATGTGAGAGTGACCACATGGGGTCAGGCCAGAGCTCCTGCCAACCTTTTTCCTCTCCCCATCGCCTGCAGCACATGCCTTATGAATGAATATATGACCAAGACAAGCGCATACTGGCATTTTCGTAAGGGTATTATTTTCCACTAATCTGTGTTTTAGTGAAAAAGAGTTTGAACTTGTGTTTTTATAGTCACTGATGTATTTGTCTTCCATTAATTTGACTAGCTGCTTTCAGACTGCCTGCAGAACATTCTTGTGACAATGAGTTTCATGGTTTCACTGCCCAATGAGTGAATAAATACCTCCTTTTTTGTTCTGATCCTGCTACCTGCTTCTTTCTTCCCTCTTTTCTACAGAGGAGCTGCAGCTCCAAGAGGTTGGCAGAAGAGAAAAGCGGAGTCAGATCTGAAATGAGGTGGGTCTGTCTGTTTTCTTATGCTGAGTAAACCTACACAGAGAAGGTATTTCTGGTTTTATGCCACTCACTCATGCAAACATTTCCATTGGCCACTTCTTTACAAATACAGGTATTGCTAATACAATAAGATATGATTTGGGGATACATGACTGGGATATTTATGTTCTTCATCTTAAAAACAAAAGGAGAACATTTATGGTATCTTCCTCCTTGATGGCAGTGTAAGTCATGACTTGATAGTTTTGAAAGGCAAGAGTGTATCTGAGAGCCTCATGGCCTTGGAGTGAGCCTTTTAAGCCTGTTTAGTCATGGCATTGCTGCAATCTATGCCCATAGTTTGTGGAAACTAAGACCACACGTCATGCCATTGTGATTAATGGATGGACAAAGTTGTGACTGATCTCTCACAACTCAGCCCAGCAAGGGTCTCAAGAAATACTGGTTTTAGATGGCAATGTGATTCACTGCCTAGGAGGTCAACAAGACATGTCTAAGGATAGAATAAATTCTGCCTATTAGACTGCCAGAGCACAGTGGAAAACTACCTGTACATCCAAGTTCACCACTGACTCCATCACAGAAGAGGTTCAGCCAGGCACCCAGACACCTTGCTATGGGCTATAGCAGCAGCTGAATGGTAGGGATCATACTTAAGAGGCCAACATTTTTTTTTAATTATTTTTTTTTTAAACAGAGCTTGGGTGTGCATCTGAAGCAGGGTGAATTTTGTTATTTCTGTTTGCAGAAGAAACCACGATTTTTGCATTCTCTTTTGGCCGGAAATTCATTGAAAACCTGAACTCATGAGTAATTTAAAATTAAAATTGCATCTCCTTTACTGTAAGTCTTTCTCTTTATGTACTTTATGACCCCACCCAGGATTAAGCCCGCTATGTGCAAGAAATAAAGTGAAACATAATAATGTAATTAACTCAAAAGCTTTAAAAATTAGAGTAACAGATTTATAGATTGTTCTTAATTCCCTTGAAATTTTCTATAAACATTAAAAATTCACAGGGATAACTTTATGGTTTTGAATTCTCCTTGAAATACAAGACTATTATAGTACCTATTGTTATCTATCATTAAACAATGCTTTCATGTTAAATAACACTTTCCTGCAGTAATATTTACAGAGCTCATTCCACTACTTCTACTCCAAGGCACAAGCACATACTTAGCCTTACCTCGTGGAGACATTGTGCTACTTTCAGGCTTTTCAAAATTAAAGTTATACTATAAAACATGTTCAAGTGTATCAGTTGTCTTCTGTGACATCAAGAAAAAAAATCAGTTTCTGGACTATAAAACACTTTCTAAAAAAGCAAGCACAAATCTCATTAATTTTGAAGAGAATTAAGCACCTTTTTTTTTCCCCTTAAATTCAACTATGAGTCAGTGCTTTGTGAAAGTCATTGCTGAATACTTTCTGCAAATTGAAGTCGTTCTCAGATTGTTCACGCAGCCCATTTGCTCCTCATAGCCTCTGAGTGTTCATTTAAATCACAATAAGCCAAGTGAAGAGTGCACTCCTAGTACAAATTATCAGAGAAATAATTACAAGCTTTTCAAGATTTGCAAATATTTTTTGGACTAGCAAGAAAGTGGCCAATTACTACTGCAGATAATAGGACTGCACATTTATCACAAAACAACTTATTTCATGAGTTGTTTGACTATCTTTTTTTTCTAAATAAATAAGCACGGATACATAAGTGTATATTTACCAAAGATGTATAAGTACTAATCTAAATTTGCATTTACTCTAGAATTTAAATTCACCTTTAGATTAGTAAACCTCTACTCTTCTGTAAGGAAAATTCCACTGCTGTGAAAGTGATATTTAATATCTGTATTTGCTCTTGGGTTACCAACAGAATACAAAGTCACTGCTTCAAAATAATGGTTGAGGAGTCTTTTCTGAAAATGCCTTTCGTTTTTCTCAATGAAAAATGTCTTTCTTCCCACTGCCATTGAAATCAAGCAATCTACCAGAAAGTAATTCTGACCATTGCAGACAGAAATGAGTTCAGGACAGTCTTGGGTGAATCAGAATAGCAGAAAAGGCTGAAAATACATCTGCTAGCTAAACACTGCTTAGAGAATTGTTATTCTGATGGAATGTATATATTTGGGGCGTACATTTTCATCACAAATGAGGGATGTTGGTTTGCAGTGTTTACAGCATCAATGAATTAATCTTTCTCCTGCTGCTCTGGTCATTTAATAGACTGCGCATTTTTGGTCATCATTAAGCCTAGCACTTGAGAGAACACTTTCCTGACAATTCAAAGTTATTAAAAAATGCAAATACTAGGCCTCTTAATGTCATGTTCTGAGAAACTTGAGAAGCTTAGTTCTGAGAAACTACCAAACGCAGTGGCATCCCTCATTTTAACTGCAGAAGATAGGACAGACTACCACATTCTCAAAGGGAAGATTTCAAAGAGTAACCATCATGTAACCGAGGAGGTAGTAGTACAGACTCCGTAACACTGTCTTATTCTCAATATGGAGAATATTTCTTGTACCCAGGACAGGTATTCCAGGTGGGAAGCAGGAAAGGGTTGTTCCACAGGGGAAGCAGAGGAGCGAAAGCTGGCCTCGTGGAAAGCTGCATTAGGGTAACTGTTGTTTCTTGCTTGAGGTTGCTCTGGGACAAGAAAAAGCCGTAAGTATTGCTCCAAGTGTATATTACTGCTGCCACTACTGCACAGGGAAAGAGGGTGGAGAATAATGAAAACTATTTAAACCAACAGATTTTTTTCTCTTGAAAAAAAAAAAGGGAGGAGGAAAGGGAATTTGAAACAAGTGAGCATCAGCAGGTCTCATTGCCCCTTTCTCTGTTTCAAGTAAACCTTCAGATCTCGGGATCCTGACATTTCTAGAGGCACAGCTGGCCTCTGAGCAGGTGAAAGGGGAAAGTGCCATTCTGTCCCCAGGAACTCATTGTCATGCAGAGGAATTGTTCCGTGCAAGATAACACCACCGCTGTTTAATGCAGGTTGTAATTCCGTATTCTCAACGAGGTGCTTCTTGAGCCTTTAAAGTAATAAGAGCAAATTTGATGTAAGGAATACACCGCCACCGGCAAGGAGGGCAGTTATCTACACTGAGATATTATGCATTCCCCTAACTACTGTGATTCCCCACAGACCTCTGAACACTTATAAATCAGGGGTCTTCCCCTCCCTGACAGGTCCAGAGTAGCAAGGGGAGGATTCACACAATACTCCAGTGCCCCCAGTGCATGTGTGCATGTGTCTGCGTGTGCATGCGTGTGGTGGGGGTGGTTTCCTTTGCTGTCCCTCGAGAGAGCGCGGTTCTGCCAGCAGTGTGTTATGACATCTGTTTTTACAAACTCAATAATGTTCAGCATGCTGAGAAGCTGGGGCGGTTTTGATGGATGAACCCACTACAACAGCACGATAACATTCTGCGAGCATGCACAAGGGATTAAGCAAGACACCAGCCCACTTTGGCGAGGTCAGGCTGTGCTCAGAATCTGAAAGGATGTAATATTAATGTCTATCTAATTGGTGAATTTGTCAATGCAGTGTTGCCATTAAACAGCCAGCCATCTGGACCCCGAGGTTTATGTGAACACAGCTGATTGTCAAAACAATGGCATTTCACTGACCTTAAGAAATTTAATTAAAATGTTGTATTGCTTTCCATGCAGTAAAGGTACACAAACTGTTAGCTAAGAATTAGGTTGCTGCAAGGACTGCTCCTTCTGTTTTCCAAGTCTACAGTGTAAAATCATTTTTGCATAGGCACATATTCCTGGTAAATCTAAAATAACATGTGCAACTGCACAGACACTTTGAGCAGGTCACGTTTCCTTGCTGTGTGTTCTAATGATTCAGCAACAACCGGAAGAGATTTTTCCAGAAAATAGTACTCTGCAATTCCATTCATCTCTTTTTGACTTAATAGCTTATTTAGTACATTCATTGTTCAACTCACAGCTCAGAAGCTGTTGTAGTAGTCCCCTGTTTTGGAAGTAACCATTTCCAAGGGTAAAAGTAATTCTGAATACTAATATTGATTTGACTTATCCTCAGTTAAATAGTGAGAACCCTGACAAGTCAGAGTGGCATAGGCTCAGAAGAACACCTCCACCTACAAGATGAACTGGTGGTAGTGTGGGGGGTCATTGCTTGCTATGTCGGTATTTCTTCCTATGTTTCTGGCCTCCAGCACAAGCCTTATGCCTTTCCCTAAAGGGAGGGAAGACTTATGAAGAGAAAAGGCTGCTAAAGACCTGCCACAATTTCAGCCCCTGAGCTCAGAGCCCCCCCCCCCCCCCCTCTCTATGATAACATTTTCCCAGTAGGGTAGGAAGAAATAGGAAATACAGCAATGGTGGGTTCCTCTCCTGGGTGCAAAGGGAGGGCTCCACCAGCAACACCTATGTGCACAGCTGAAACCAATGACATCTTCTTGCCAGCCCTGTGGATATATGTCTTGGGCTTCTCAACTCCATGCCATGCTCTATCCAGGTCAGTAACTTTCACCCCACTGTTATTTAAACAAGTATTTTAGAGGCCATGGTAAAAGCTGGAAGAAAAAGAGTGCTCATTTTCCAATCGCAGGCCCCCAGGGACATAGAAATGTGGAACATGGCACATAAGAGATTTCTTGGGTGAGGGAGGTTCCCCCTCCATACTGCATAGCTCTTTTCATAAATGTGTCAAACACCATTTTAAAACAAGTTAGTATTTCTCCTAGCCAGATTGGGAGGTTGTTTGAGAACTTCAGTGTTCTTGTGGTTATGAACCTTCTTCTAATTTCCATCTTAAATTTATTCACGGCCAGATCATTCCCATTTGTTCTCATGCCAACATCGCCTTTTAGTTTAAACAGCTCTTCCCTAGTGTTTACCCTCCCCATGAATTTATAGAAAGCAATCATATTCTCTCTCAGCTTTCATTTTGCCAGAATGAAACCCCGTTTTTCAAATCTCTCATAAAATACATTCACTGTTCCCCTGGACACGTTTTCTCATCTGCTCCTTTTACGCTGTGAGTTCCCCTTTCTTGAACGGGGTGAGCCAGGATGCAAGCAGTATTCCAGACAATGTCTAGCAGATGCCCTAAAGAATGCTGATGATACTGCCTTTCTTCGCTAGATATCTCCCACGAAAGATGCTGTTTTCCTTTCTCATGGCAGCTTCACACAGCCATTTCCTCATCGTGCTGTGGGCAGCTGGAAGATAAACACATCTGCTGTGGTCCAGTTTGCTACTATGGAGGAGACTGCAGCTCTTAGCAGCTCTTAGCAGATCTCCAGTGCTTCACCTTGCTCTTTTTATACTTGGATTGCCTTTATTCCAGTTTTCAAAGCCACTCACACCTTTTTATATGATATACTAGTTTTCCTTTTTTTTTGCCATTGATTTTTGAGCGTGGTCCTCACAAATTATATGAGCACATTCCCCTGTTTGTCTGAAGGGTGGTAATGGATATAAGAGGAGGTCCTGTAGCTCTGTTTGTTACATCCTATCTCCAAGCTACCTGTTGTCTCTTCCCCTCTAGCCCTACACAACTTATGTCTTCAATTTTTCACTCAATATCACATCACCTGTTTCACTGAAGTTCAGATAAATAAGATATACTATGTCTAGAAACCAGATTTTTAGAAAATTAAAGATTTAGGATTAATTTACAATTGCAATTTATCTTTGTTGGCCTTTTTATTCCATTTTACCTCCATTTCTTCTATAATTCTTTACTTCAAAATGTGTTTGAAAGCCTTATATGATGCTGAAGTTAGAGTAGCAGACTCACAGTGCCTCAGATCTTTTTTGTTGGGGTTTTTTTGAGATAAAATGATGCAATTACTATTCTGTGGTCATGTGATGATTCTTCAAACTTAATAATTTTTTTTTTTCAAAATATTGCATTATCTGGTATTCAGTTCCTTCACATTGTTCTCCAATCTTTCAGAAGGTTTATGAGCAATTTCTGTTGGACTTACTATATGCAGTGAGTGCATACCAATGGGAAATGTTCATCCTATACAAGAACAAATATGTTGCACTGCATCATTTTCTATTGTGCCAAGATGAGGTTAAAAATAGCTATTAGCAAGAAGTTTCTAAAGCAACTCAACTGTAGACCACATCAAAATTTAATACAATAGCACTTCAGAACATGGAGGTGTTACAGGATTTTATAAAATGTGTCATAAACATAACCTACACTAATGTGTTGCTTTTGCCATAGTGTGTAAGACGGAGATGCTTTCAAACACTCATTGGGCATAGTCTGCATGGCACGCTTATTGTTCTGTCACTTGTGAATAAAGCACCAACTTCATCTTCTGGTGACACATTTGTTTCACCGAAAGCTCATCTTTTAGAAGTAGAAGAAGCTTCTGTAAAATGAAACTCCCAACCTGCAGTTGCTACCGTATCAGCACAGTATCAGTATGTGAATCTACTGCATGTATATGAATTTATCTTTCTTCAAACTGCACCGTAGCAAGTTCTTAAACATATGTACCTTGTTTGATGTTATTAGATCCTCTGCTGATTGCAAAAGACTGGCATTGTTTCAGTCCAGTAGATCAGTTCTGCACATTTGTAATGCATCATCGGTAGAGTGTGACAAAGCGATTTGAAATCAGAGGTTGATTAAAATGCCTGATCACATAGTGGGGATATTGTTAGTTAGTTAGGACAAAGTTTTTTCTACTGTGAATCCTTCTGCAAAACTGACTATCCTGAAGGTTAGTTGTAGTATATTTTTTTTTTTATCCCAGCCCACCAAAAATGAACTGCACACACATTTCTCGTCGGTGAATTAATTATCCTGTGGAGATCAGTCAGTGAGTGCTAGAACATGCTATTTAACAACCTTTGGGGAATTGGATCCTTTTTCAAATTCACATCGGCTCTTTATTAACATGGAGTTTGGGGGTGGGGAAGGGGTTTGTGATAAAGGTCAGAGCTGCTCATTAGAAACCTAAATGAAATGTGGTAACACAGCTGATTCTTCTAGGATTACAGCTTATGAAATGGAAAAAACATAAACATATATCTACATGGTATTGGAAAAGGAGAGCAGTTGTACAGTGTTGTAACTTTATGTTACTCTCAAGTGAATATCAAAATACTTTGGAACTGGCCTTCCAGTAACACCCAATTACTTCATACCACAGGTAGGATCTAGGATCTGTCCCACAGGCTGTTTTTTCTCCCCCCACCCCCCCCTGCAAAGAAAGATGGTTCAGACCAGGTGCTTGAGACAGCGTAAATAGATGGGAAGATGTACTTTCTGCTCTCGGTGCCAGAAGCAGGAAACTATTTGCTCCAAAGCTTGAAAGCAGGGCAAGAACAAGGTTGTAAAGTGTTGTCAGCGGGTAATGTCACATAAACACTGAATTTCTCAGCCTCTGGGCTGTTGTAGCCCTGGAGGAAAGGCAGATCACAGCTGTCAGTGTCTTTAGCATTCAGAGAAATGAATATTCTTCTGTGTTAAGTCAGTAGTCCATGAGGGTCCAGGCTAAGCTGCTCTGTTTGCCGACTGTCGATCTAGTTAGGAGTATCAGGTCTCTAACAAGGGCTTGATGTGAGCACTGGAGCCTGGACGGCTGGCACAAGGGGGCTCAGATGCTGCTTAGAAAAATCTAGTGTAGTTTTTGACACTAGATCTAATCTTCTGCTGGTAAATATTAAGGTTGCTACTTACACTTTTTTCTTCAGTTGTGAAGAACACTTTTTGAGGCAGGAGCCTTGATGGAGCACCATGTGAATGCTGCTGGGGAGTAGCCACAACCATGTTATTGTCCCATCCCTCCTCTATCAGAAGCACAAATACTCTCAGTAAACGAAGAAATATTGCAATGTTATAGACATGGAAGATGGGCACGCAGAAAAAGAAGGGATTTTCAACTTCCTGCTAGGCCAAATCCCTGGAAACCCTCATCCTCATACCTGGAGGACTGACAGGGGTGACTGCAGCAGAACTGCTCCCCAAGGAAGACATCATCACATGCGTGTGAGCTCTAAGAACGAGTCCATTTTGCAGGGCTGATTCTAGTGCTATAAACCAACCCTTCACTGTCCGCCCCCTCTAATTTGTATCAGCATTTGACAGTTTGTTGACAGCTCATTAGGGAAAAAAAACCCACATGTGACCAAAGCACTCAGTGCAAGCAGAAAGATCTGCTCTCTAATTGTGAACGATATTGAAATCTGAACCAGATGTGGAACTGTAGGTCAGAAACCAGCCTAATTAGCATGTTTGTTAAAATATTTTAAATGTATTTAAATTGTTAACTAGTATAAAACATACTAGCAGTAGCTGATATTGTGGGAATCTAAGTTGTCATAGGTGGCAAATCGGAGGAAACAGAACTTTGGATTTACTTTTTTCCTGAAAGAAGATTTGGTGCAATATCAATGGCTTTAAATGATGTCAGCTCTGTCATTGAACAGCAACCATTTGGGGGCAGGTGTCTCTGGTCTCATTCCAGACTGCCATCAGCACTGAACGTGAACGTGACGGACTCTGCACCTTCACAACAGCAATGGCAGAGCTTTGGTAAGCACTGTAAAATTCAACCACACATGGCTCTTTGGATTTTTTTTTTTTTTTGACACTGGTTAAATTTAAATTAACAGTTTGGGTTTATATTTCTGGGTTAGGATTGGCAATTCTGTTCATTAATCTCCATTCTCAAAGAGACTTCTTGAATTAAGGGTATCATAGGTCTTCCTAATATAATGCAGAGACTGCAAATCAAACACGTAGATTTGAAACTTCTCTGAGGAATTGCTGCATCCTTAATCTGAAGGATGTTTTTGCTGAATTTCTTTGCAATATCTGATAACTGGGAAGCCAGGCAGCTCTTTGTGCAAAGAAAACTTCTTTTTTTGTTACTTTACATTATTTTTGAACTCTGGACACACTAATTGAAACATTAAAGCAAACATTCAGGCTAGGAGTGATTCAGCATATACACAGAAATAACGGCATGTAGCTTAGACCCATTAGGAAACATTTGTTACTTCTGGTGTGTAAAGCTGGCTGAATGTTTTATGGACCCTTCTAGATGATGCGTTTATGTCATGGAAATGTCAGTCCGAGGGGCCAAGCTGCAGGCAGTCTTTTCCAGCCCTGTACTCAACAAAAAGCGAAATGCTTGCTCAGAGCTGAACTAAATTATAACCTCTGCAGACCATGGGGTAGACACACCTACCTCCTTCACAAGCTTTCCTTGGAGTCCCAGTAATGGTTTCACCATTTATTTTTTAAAGTCTGTCTTTTAATTACCGATTCAACTGCTTGGTGGAAGTCACGAGGATCCAGGCTTCTCCATTTGAATAAACTTAGAAGAAAAAGACCTCTGAGGTAACAGCTAGTGCTCCACCTCAGGACGCCGAGCGAGGCCTTTAGGGCGATAAAAGTGGGGAAAGCGCATTTTACAAAACAAGACATGTAGAACAAGATGAGAATAAAAGAATGGCTTTCACTATTAAGTTCATGAGAATTATAACAGAGAACAGATACGTCTATTTAAATAACGCGCCATCAGGAGAATCTCATCACAATAAAGTATAACTTTTTAATAAAACAGCTAACAGCTCTGTGTATGCACTATTAGCTTACTGAACCCAAAATAATAAGTATGAAATTGATATTCGTGTCCTCTGCAGCTCATTCCTTTAATCTTTTTACTAGCTCTTGAGCATTATTTTCTTCTTGCTTATGGAATGACTGTAAATATTCTCATTTTGAGTTCTACAGCTAAACGTGCTATAAAAGAAGTTTTGTTGCTTCTTGGGTAATTGATTTGTATGATGCATCTATCAGAGAACATATATTTTAAAAAAATCCTGCAGCAAATGCATGTATGTGACAGACCATGCATCTGGCGACATGGAGAATTTTTGCACTTTATTGCTGGCGCTTCGAGTTCAACTTTTTGTTCTGTAGATCTATCCCTGACAGTCTGCCTGCAATGAGATGTGGTGTGTTGTTTCCCAGCAACACACACTCAGGTGGCCTTTGAGTGTCTGGTGCGCTGAAGATGATGGATCACTTGGGGAAAAAAAACCACTAAAAACAAACCCTCAAATGAAACAAACCCTGGTACCCCTGGCTGCTGAAAGGGAAACACTCATTACATTTCACTGTCATAGAAGTGCTTTCTCCTTGGGGCCCTTTGGAAACATGCCGGAGCCAACAATTTAGGGATGACTCAGATTCCTGCCATCGAGAGAAGTTTTTGGAGTCTCCTGCTAAGCTTTGCAGGTATCACCTCACTCTTATTTTATTTCGGAACTGAGCTTTTGCTAGGCTTTTGCTAGGCTTTGGTAAGCCTTTTGCTTCCCTTGCTTTCCTTCTGGTACCAGCTGCCTCCATTTCTTTACATCTTGAGCACTGTCACATTGTCCATAAGATGACATTCAAATGCCTCTACTGTTGGTAGTGTGCAGATGCAAAGGTGTAGAGGTATCTGTCTCATGCCTGCACGTGATGTGTCGTCATTGTAACCACAGAGGAGGCCACATCAAAAAAGTGATGAATTGCAAAAATGTCTGAATATTTTTTTTTTTTTTTAAATCTAGTAAAAGACAGTTTTCTGCTCTTTAAGGAGGACAGCTGATGGAGGAACATGGTATCCTTTCTTGCTTTCAGGGGTTCTCAGTTGCCAGGTGGTTGTGGTCATTACCAGCCAGCCTTTTAAGTAACGCTCTTTATCACTTTATTTCATCAGTTGTAATAACTGCCTCCCTGTTGCTACCCAATTATTTTGTGTCACTATGACAGTCTTAGTTTTATATAAAATTCTTAATTTAATGGCACCCTTCAGATGTGTGTCCTGGTTTTAGCTGAGAGGGTTGATTTTCTTCATAGTAGCTAGTGTGAGGATATGTTTTGGATTTGTGCTGGAGACAGTGTTGATAATATAGAGATGTTTTTGTTCTATGGACTTATTGCTGAGCAGTGTTTACACAGGGCCAAGGCCTTTTCTGCTCCTTGCACTGCCCTGCCAGCGGGATGGCTGGGAGTGCACAAGAAGTTGGGAGGAGACAGACAGGACAGGTGACCCAAACTGACCAAAGGGATATTCCATACCATATGACGTCATGCTCAGTTTATAAGGAGCTTGGGGGGAAGAGAAGGGGGGGGGCGGCGGCGTTCGGAGTGATGGCGTTTGTCTTCCCAAGTAACCGTTACGCGTGACAGGGCCCTGCTTCCCTGGAGATGGCTGAACACCTGCCTGCCCATGGGGAGTGGTGAATGAATTCCTTGCTTTGCTTTGCTTGTGCGCGCGGCTTTTGCTTTACCTATTAAAATGTCTTTATCTCAACCCACGAGTTTTCTCACTTTAACTTTTCCAATTCTCTCCCCCATCCCGATGCGGGGGGGAGCGAGTGAGCGGCTGCGTGGTGCTTAGCTGCTGGCTGGGGTAAAACCACGACAATGTGCTAAAATCATACTTTTATCCAGACAGGTCCTATAGGTATTAGATATCTTCAGCAAGTTGACTTAATCTCCTGAGTTGAGCGCTTCTGAATATGTGTTAAATGCTATTCACTCCATTTTATCAATTCCCATCTTTGCAACTCTGTTTCTGCTTTTTAACTAGCTTCTGTCCATTTTACTATGATAAATTAATGGTCTTTTTCCACTATTTTGAATCTCAGCTTTCTAAAGTTTGTTGTAGTATTTCTTATGCACAAAAATCAAATCAACAAGAAATATTTGAACAGTTTGCTCTCCTGTAATCAAAAATTAAGATAAGAAGCACTGGTATGTTGTGGACTTTTAGGCTTTTCAGGAATCACTCAAAGATGTGATGATTTTTCTGCTTGGCACCATAACATCATGATCCTCAGGCTGCAACTAACACTCATAAGGTGATGTCATACCCTGTGTTGTTACTCCTTTATTTCTTTTTCACATCCATAGCATTTTATGAAGGAATTTATACACTGATCCACAGAAACTACATCACAATAATGTTGCAAAATACAGATCAGATGTTTGTATTCACAAGCCATACCTTGTATATATACCTATACATGGTCTTAATGAGGAATAGACTTATGAAAGACCTAACTCAGCATGCTGAAGGCCAAATGTAATATCCCCAATTGCACTAAATTAGAGGCCTGAAATCTTCCCTGTAAAAAAAATAAATCTGCTAAGCTTGGGAGAAAAGGTGAATTCCCAAGGCCTCTCTCTGCATATTCCCAACACAAAGCAGAGCTGCCAGGAATGTGCTTGAATTTACGTTGCACGTGTTTCATAGCATCCTCAAAACACACCTCCTTCCAGCCAGACTGTTCAGGCTGTGCTGAGCTTTCTCCCTTTGAAGCCTTCTGCTCCCACAACTTTTTGGGATTGTTTTTGCTGCCTTCAATAGCTTTTACCTAAATTGTTGGCTGGTTGTGGTTTGTTTGGGTTTTTTTCTTATCAGTAATGTTAAATCAAAGCACTCCATATGGATTTTACCTAGGAGAAAAAATATAAAAGGAAAGGGCTCTCCTGAGAATTTAACAAGCGTGTTGGAGCAGAGAGTGGAGGTGGAGCCACTTGTAACCAGCATCTTTTCTTTGAAATGTTTCATTCCCAGGAACCACGTTCCAGACCATTTTAGTGACAGCGGGGGCGCTTTCACATTTCAGTGCGTTCAAAAGTTCAATCAAGAACAGTTTTGAAATTTTAATTGAAACTGAAAATAGAAAGGAGCCCAACTGCCCTCTGTTGATCACAGCAACAGTGAGGATAAAAGAGAAAAATTGACGCTATGAAACAAAAACTTGCGCTGCAGGGATTTTCACTGAGCATCTTACTGTTGTTGCTGCTAAGTAATTTTTTCAGTGCTATGCTGATATGGTCTAAAGGGGAGTTTTAAACCGCAATTTCCCAGTATCTCTTGGGTTTCCCCCCAACCTTCCAGTTGCAAGTGCATGGACTTTTATTCAGTAAATAATATCTGGAGGTCAGCTTGCCCATGTCAACAGGATACGCAGAATATTGGTGGGACCAGAAGGATTGAAAACTTTGAGTATCAAAGCTAAAGCCCATGGAGTCATAAAGGGATATAACACTGCCAAGCTTCAGGGGCCGAGGGGAAGGCAAAGGCCGCTTTATGAATGCAGCCGGGCTTTGAGCTTGTAAAGGACATTCTCATCTCTCATTACATGTTTCAGCTTCTTCTTCGCAAAGTAGTCTTGAAATCTGTGTTAGCAATCATCAAAATTAAAGGCCACTTGGCTGGATTCCACTTCTGCAAAGGGACACTATGGTCACAAACAGGTGGCCCACCACAAGCACACACTTTTAAGCAAAGTGAGTCCATTAAGAGGTATTTATAAAAAAAAAAATCTTATTAGCCACCCCTGAAATCTTTAATATGTCTCTGTGCTAGATGCGGTTTTTTCAGCTCCTGTAAACATGCTATTAAGAAATGCCAATAACAAATGGTTCAAAAGGAAGAGTCTTGATTATAACAGAATTTAATTGAGTGTTGTGATTAAGAACATATTAAGGTTAATAAGAAATGTGTTAGAATGTCATGTATCATAGAGAAGATAAATGTATACCAAAATGACTGTTGATTGACAACAGCAGGTTATATATTTGGTATGAATGTAAGCACATCGACTAACAAAAATAAGCACCTTATTTGAGACTAATGCTAATTTTAAATACAACACAGTCATCTCAATGCTCTCATCCCATCTGTTGCCAACAGCAAAATATAAATTATGAATGGCATTTTTTTCCCTTTTATTCACTGCTTTGCAAACCCTGCAGAAGTTTCATTGAAGACTTTTGTGCCGTTGATAGGTAAGGATCGAACAAATTATTTCACTTGTTTTTCTTCTGTGTCAGGGAAGCAAAGCAAACTAAGGGCAAAGCCCCTTCCATTCTTATTAAAAAACCCATGGATGTCATGTAGCTCTTTTGTCTTTGGAGTAAAGTGGCAATCATGTATTAGGTTTCCATTATGAAATGCCACAATTCATAGTACTCTGAACTCCACAGCTAGGGGAGACAGAGCCAGTTTTGAATTGTCTTAGATTTCCTTGTGTTCATAAGGAATCATGACTGCAGCCCCCTCCCCTTCCCCACAGGGACGTGACAGAAGCAGCTTAGCTAAGCCACGCTCAAGCAGGAGAGGGCATTTCAGTGAGGGCAGAACTATCAGCTTGAATTGCTGTTTCCTCTCAGAGGAAAAAAACTGCAAAAGCCTGACAGAATTTTACGTTCATCAAATAGCAGCTGGTCGGCAAACATTTCTTTCATGACATCATGGGGAATTATGTAGTATTGTCAAAGATATCAAATAGTTCTTTTGAGACACAGACCAGCATTGTAGCTACATAAAAGCCATGGCGCAGTGATCTCCGGCACTCCCATTACAGCTAGCTGCTTCAGACCTGCCTAAAGAGATCTGAGCTGAGCTGTCTGAGCTGAGCTCAGGGAAGCCTGTTTCTGCCCAGCTCCCAAACGCTATGAGCTAGAACCAGTTGGGAGTCTGGCTGCCTTCACAGCATAAATACTGGGGATGTTGGGCATGATGGAAACTTTTGGTTAAATTTTTTTAGTGTGCTTCCAAATTGTTTAGCTGGGAAAAAAAAAAACAACTTTAGACCGAACCTATTCTGAGAATACAACTGCATAGTGGTCACATAAGCCATCTGGTATGTACTGGCCTTTTCTCAATTACCAGGTTATATTTATTTTCACTAATAGGCTAACACCCAAAACAAAGCAATTTGCATGCAGCCTAACACATATCAGTAAATCAAGAGGATTTCAGTATACCAGCTAGCTTGTTCAGTGCTCTATGCTGGTTGTTACCCATTGAAAAAAAACCTAATATTTTTGCTTCTGACAGCTCATCTTACTAGTTCAGCCTGTTGCCTTTACTGGAAGAGTAGTCAGAAACTTTCACATTCCCTAATTTTAAGTTACTGTGGCTTTCCTATCTCTTTGATTATTTTCACTGTGTGGGATCAATCTCTGACTCTGCCTTCTGTGCTGATGTGAGGTGTGCTGAAAGTTTTCTGTCCCTTTCATCAGATCTGTTTGAGAAGAATGACAGCTGTAAACTGGCAGCCTAATTTTATGGCAATTGAAAAACATGTCATTCAATATGTTTCTACAGTCAACTAAATACCACAAGTTTTTCTAGTCATTTATATTTGCTGTTTAATTAACACATGTATAGTGTAAATGAAGAGAGATGAATATTTGTCTATCAGTGTGGCATCCAACTCTGCCTGCTGCATGCCTGCCTTATCACATACCCCTGAAAAGAAACAACGATTTATTCCATGCAGGGGTCTTATCTGATAAAGGTTTTTGACTCTGGGCCAAAACCAGGGGTGAAAGCTTCGCTGAATGGCCCCTGAGGTAACAGGGGAAGCTTCCAAACCCCTGGCAGGAACACAGAGCCCTACCCAAACACCTTTACGATGAACAGAGGCTTTCCAGCACTTTCAACTTACTGAGAACCAAGCCCGCAAACTGCAAGCTGTGCTGCAGGGGCATGCATACAAACTAAGGCAAGGCAGTGTAAATTCAATGAGCTCGGTTTAGTATTTGTTAAAAAAGTACAATTTTAGTAATGTGTTTCACAATTTGAAGCCAAACAGAAGTACTGAACTCTTTTTTCTTAAAAAACAGCAACAAATTCCCTTCCTGGTAATAAGATTAAATAGTGCAGTCAAGAATGTTTATGAATGTTTCAATGTCTTTATGCTTTACGAAGATATTGCTGAATTATTTGGCAAAAGATATTCATGCTGTGGTTTTAAGGGTTCTGGTTTACATGTCTAGATTGTCTTAATGCCATGAAATGTCACCCCTGGTGACTTTCCAAGACTAGGCAACACTAGGAATAGCAGGATGCAGTACATGTTCCAGCACGCTCAATACCTGTGCTCTACAGAGTACGTACATGCAAGATGCATAGTTCAGCCTCAGTCAGAAAAAAGAATTTCAGAGTCTGATTCTGAACATATAATTAGATAACAGTCCACATTTCAATTTCTGTTATGTTAAATTAAGCGAATGATTTTATTTCAAATAAAATGGATCAGAAACACTGCTTCCATAGGATACATCTTCAATATTCTATATTGAATTTGTCCAAGACAAAATTTAAATACTATTTCGAAAATTACAGAGATGTCTTCTCATGTTTAAATATTTTTTTCTCTTTGACAAATGCTGATGGTAAAGCTCAGGAATAAAAGGCCAGGTTACTGTTTTAATTCACGCTGAGAACAGCAAAGGAATCTCGTTTTAGCTGTGGCAGTTTCTGATACAATGATTCATGAGAGACACCAGATCAGAGCAATTTAATTTGGGAGAGCATTACGCAGAAACATTATTATTAGCTTTTGTCATTTCTTCCTTTTTTTTTCTTATTCTCTGTGTATATAATCTACGTATCACATTTATCTGCAGAATGTATGTTTTCTCTTTCGCATTACCTCCCACCCCAAATGATTATTACGTTGCTTTGTGTTCCTGAAAGTGTTAGTCATGTGAAATGGCACTAAAATAATTTTGCTTTTCCCGTCAAAGGAAATGAAAGCAAAAAGACAATTACTTTTCCAAGTTGTAAAATTGTATTGTTATTGACATGAAGCAAGCTAAAGCAATAACTCCTGATGATGTGCTAATAAATAATATATAAGTTTATATATATATCCTCCTTTTACACCACTTCAAACCTGGAGTAACTTCACTATAGTCAACATATTTATAAATAAGAGAAGAATCTTAGCCACTATGTGCCTATGAATTATATATTACTGGCAAGCAAAATTTTAATTTTTTGCTTACATGTCTGCGCTGATGGGTATGAATGAATAATGGTGAAATGTCAGAAAGCGAGTAAAACTTTCTCTTAGAATAATGATAGGACATTTTTTGTGCCAGTCTGAACTCTGATACAGTCAGATTCTTCGCCGCCCTGGACAGTTTTTAAGCCAGCGAAGTTTTAGCAGGCACGCCAGCCAAGGTTTCTCACTCATTTAAGAAATTTGTACAGCCTGGAAAAATCTGTATGTTCTCTTTCCTCCAACCCTTTCTCAAGCTAGGAAGTTTATGACACAAACATAGTTAAAGAAAGTTAGCATTGTGACCAAAGTTAGATTCAGATCCTTTTGATTCCCTAGCCTGATGGAAATCATCCATAGATGTGTTGCCTAGAGTGCTGCTGGGCTCACGTTCGGAGTCAGGCTCCAACTTCCACTTCTGGATTCATGGTAAAACACCTAAATTGTTCCACTGTGACCTTCAGGAGGAACAAGTATCTGACTCCTCAAATCGTGCTGGTTTTGAATGTTCTTCCCTGGTCCCTCAGGAGAAAGGGACCTGCTCCAAGGCTCCTAGCAGGTAGACCTAAGTCCTGCCAACTGTTCTTGCTGTCTAGGGAGAAGTGATGCAAGTCCGTCACCGCAGGCTGAGTCAGAGGTGGTGGCTGCTGTAGGAAACATGAAGAATGCTAGGACTGAGGGATGGCAATCCTGAAAACAGAAGAGGACAGGCCAAACTTAGAAGAAGCATTGGCATGGGCACCAAAGTACTGCCCCAGAGGGGCAGTGAATCTGTGCTGACCTGATAAAATGGTCAACCACAAATTCAGCTACACTTTTCTGGAGACAATCTATGTCTTCAAGTGGATCTTTGAGGGTTTGTGTTTAACTTCAGATAATCAAAAACAGTAAGTATGGAAACCCTATATGAATCATAGTGGAAATGATCTACCTTTCTTTCAGATAAAATGAATTTGTGAGCTGGGGGTAAGGCAACAAATACAGTAATATTACCAAGTTCTAGTTCCGTAGTTCTTAAGATTTGTTTACATGCAAAAGGTAGTTTCCATTAAGGTAAGGTATAAACTGAAAACACAGCTGCTGTTGCTGACTCTCCCCTAAGAATATCTATACATGGGCTTATGGATACATGGATAACTCCAGAGATACAAGTTAGAGTAGAGGGAAATCAAATGGAAGGAAAATTACTTTTTGTTCACTTGCCTTTTCAATTTTGATCTTAAATAAATTAAACGTTAGGAAATCACTTGAAACTCAGACCTCTGATTAACTTCCTTGCTAGCAGAGCACGGCAAAGAATGTACCTAGCAGCCCATTATAAAATACGTAGAATTCGGGATATTTTAAACTCTTAAACTTGTCAATTGTTCTAGGAGAGCTAATATGTAGCCTGATACTGTTTGAAATGTACCTATCACCAGTGTGGGCTTATTCATTGAACTAACTTATTTTTGCAAGGAGACAGTTTTACCAAGTTCCAACGTGAGTTATATGAACATGAACTTGGGCTTCTTCTATCATTTCAGAGGTCCTCCAGATTTACATACATTTACATATATTGAGTCTGCTGCTGCCATGATTACAGATAACATGGGTAACATGGGAAAGAGTGCAGACCCCCCCAAGAGTCTGCAGCAGTACATGGTGTCCTCTGTTGCTTAGATCAACAAGTTCCGTGTTCATCTTGCTGCAGGCTACTTTCAAGCCCCTGAATTTTGGCACTTTTTCTTCAACACTTTCTTCCTGTTTACATACACATACTCTTCATGCCTCCTCAACAACACTGAAAAATTTTCGGGATGACTGCTATAAGAGAAAATGTGCTCTGAGAGTCAGGATGTTCAAATGCTCATTGATTTACTTCTATGCAATAAGTAATTTTCCATAAGTTCCAGCATAACTGATCTGTTCTGCACGTTACAAATTGGTCTATTCGGAGCTGGTTTTATTGCTACAAACTAGCATAAGATAAAACTTTCTGAAGTGCCCAGTGAGTATTTCATCAGATCAGCACTTCCACTTCCTCAAAACTTGTGCGAAACTCTACTTGTTGAATCCAATTAGCTGAAGAAATATCTGCGGAAGAAACCAACAAGAGCAGCATTGTTTTTAACATGAAGCAGAAAACAGAGAATAGGCACTGAAGGACGCAGCATTTCCTCCTCTCTGATCTTGCTGAATCCGAATCTGAAAAAATATATTTGTTGTGCATATAAATTTCACATTATCAATGTAAAAAAGAGAAAAAATATGTAACTAGATTTGGGAGGCTTCCTAAGGGCAAGGTTGGAGAATTACTATATAACTGTTAATTTGGCATAAGTCTTTACATAGCAGAGACAGGGGTTTATGAGCCTGCTTAGGATTCAGCACTATGATATCACTTAGTAAATAATAAGGAAAAGCTGTTTTTAGAATTTGGATCAAATTCTGAATCATGCCATAAGCTATGTTTCAAGCAGTACTAAGTAGCTCAGACAGACTGGGTTTTACATGTAAATCTTGTACGCTATGGACCCTTTGGCATACCTACCTGTGGAGAAGTATGGAGGTTTACAGGGATACAAGTAGGACTTTAATACAACTGCAGGGTCAATAGCAGTGCCCAAACAGGGATGTAAAACGGGTGAGATCCTGTGGTACGTTCATATAAACTTTCAGGCATGTGTTTCCCCTGGCACATACTTTGAGAGATCAAAAAATCCTATCACATGCTGTGACTGCCAGCTCTTGTAATATTATTGCAGCTCACACTATTTGGTGTTTTTTTTTCTTTAAGCCCAGGGTCCTTGAATTATTTGATTATATGAGAACTTCAGCTTATATCTCAGGAAAAAACAAACAAACAAACAAAACCCAAACCAGCTCTGTGTTCCTGTCTAGATCCTCTGTCACAATGATAAATTTGCAAATACACTGGAATCAAATGTCAAATTACAGTCTTGGAAGCCAGAAAATGAAGGGGCGGGGGCGGGGGGGGGGGGTGTAGTGGCACTAGGGAGGCAAAACTTTAAACTAAGAAGTTCAAAACAGTTTCTGACTCTCATGCAAATATCATCGCTTTTGCTGGCTTTAATTGTGACTTCCGAGAACTAGGAGCTGACGAGTCTGGGAGTTTGCATTTTTCTTTCATTTTCAAATGTGATCCTGAGCTTGTGGGGTCTGAAAGCAATGTGACGTCTACACGTGCTGTCACCGAGCAGGTGGAAAAGCGCTGTGAACTTCCCTGAGCCTCGGCCAGGGCTGCAGCCCTCCCTCCCCGGGACAGTCCCTGCGTGGCGTGCGGGGACACGCGGGACTCTGCGAGGGGCACGGGCCGGCACCGAGAAGGCATTGAAGAGTCTGACAGGGCAAAAAGAGAGAACGGAGGGATTCGGTGATAATTCTCCCTCCCTAACTGCTAGAGCTGCTCCTGCTTGGTGTACAAAACAGTCTTTTGTGCGTGTGGGTGTGTTGGTTTCGCATCTGTTTGATCCCTCAAAGGCTGAGAGTAGAAAAGATACTTGCTTTTCAGAATAAGGCAAGAAAAACCCCTCTTGTGGATTTTTCCAGCCCCTTGCCCTTTAGGGCTGCCCTCACATGCTCAGAATAACCCCGGGGCGAGCGGCTTCAGGGAACTCCACAGAAGCGGCGAGATACAAATTTCATCCCGACTAATTCGGCCGGTGGGTCCCCGCTCCCACCCGAACCCGCGCCCCGAGCCCCGGCCGGCCGTGCCTAATCATCCCGGGTACAGCCGGGTAACCTCATTAACAACTCTCCTTCAGCGTTTTCCTCAGGCTGAGTTTATTATCCCGGTTTTCATCACTTAAAGAAACAGGCTGCTGCAAGGGAGCTTGCAAGGCAGGCGATGCGAAGCGATAGGTGAGGTGAGACTGAATTTGCTGCCAAAAGAGACGCTTTTTCTTCTCTCCTCCTTCTAGCTTAGTGTGTCAGAGTCGCTCCCATCACGTTAGTGACCGGTGGGTTTATTAATAACCTTTTCCTGGAGGCTAACAGGAATCTTTCCCAACCTATGGTTCTCCCTCTGTAATTCAGATTATTCCTCTTGCGCTTTCTCTCAGCCACAGGCAGACACTGCCACCACCAGATCAAAAGGATCCTTATAACAAATTGGGGTGGGGGGTGTTAAGGCAGGGCAAAACTGTCAGGTTCACCTGATTCATTTTTTTTTCTACGGTAGTGCACTGTGATGTTTGCAAACCCTTAGCTAGAGCTGATTGGGATTTTTCTGTCAAACGATTTTTTGCACAAAAATACAAATATTCGTAGAAAATTCTTGTTTTACTGCTCCCTGAATTTCTGCTGGGAAGCAATTTAGAAGGATTTTTGTTTGGCTGTTTTTGTTGTTGTTTTCTTAAGAACTGGAATTTTTCATTTTGTTGAATTTCATTTAAACCATTTGAAATTAAGCTTCATAATATATTGAACCATTTTTCTTTGCCAGAGTAAAGCCTCATAGAAATTCAATATCACTTCTGTTTGTGGCCAGTCTCTACTGAGGGGGATATCTCTCCTAACGCATCCTAGCTTTTCATCTGTTCAGGCTATAATAGGGCAGCACAAAACACACAGTTCAGTCACGAGGCCTAACCATAGTGCAGAAAATAAGCATCAGATCTCTGAGACATGTGTGCTGATGCTTTTAATCAGGCTGGTACTGTCACCATGAGTCAATGTGTCATTTATGGAAAGGCAACAGTTCAACATTAAATGCGCAACAATACTGAAATAATTTTTTTTCATAATTCCTAAATATTTATATATTCCTTAAAAACAACTTTTTTTCTTTTCTCCCCCCCCCCCCCCGCCCTTGGGAAATTAAACACATCCTGAGGTGAAATGTATTTCGAGAAATACTCTGTACCACCTAGAGGTCCATGTCTGGTACTATCCTAAATATTCAGATTCTGGATATCAGAAAACTATAAATTTCATATACTTATCATTATTAAATACTGGCTCTATAAGTTACAGGAAGCAGAGAGGAGAGAGTCTGTTCATGATCTAACTTCAAGTGTGACAATTATTTGTGCATTTTAACTGAGTTTGGTTTATATGAGAATCGTGGCTGCATATGTGCTAAAAACTCCCTGTTAAGACATATCCTGAAACAAAAAGGGTTCTTGCACTTTCCAGAATGCAATTAGCATGGATCAGTAAAGAAAGCAATAATTGCTCGAAGCTTATTGTCATTTTCTAAGTAACTCATGGTTGAATGTCAGATATATGGCAGAATGAAAGCAGGGCAATTCATTAAAAGAATTCTACTCTGGCTGCTAAAAAGAAAAAAAAAAACAATGCTGAAAACCTTTTGTTGATATGGAACTCTGAAAATATGGAAGGAAATTAGATGTAGCTGCCTCTGAAGAAGCAAAATTATACCATAGTGTTATCCAAAGCCATTCATATAAAGACTTGTTTATGATAGCAAATTAAATACTATTGTTTTCCAACATTTCCCCATAGCTGAAATGACAGGATAAAAGACTTCTGTATTGCCAAAAGCATGCTAGAACTTCTTTCAGCTGGGAAAACAATTAAAGGCTTGTTTGAAATGGGGAATTTTTTCAAGCCATACGAACAGCAAAATATTTCTCACAGTTGTTAGTTGCTGTGCAGCTGAAGAGGGGATAATCTGTCATGGCCTTGATTATTTTCAAGAAAGCAATGAAGTTTCTTTAGGAATATTTAAAAGTAAGCTACAGTGAAATTGTTTGAACTTTGAGAACATATCACCATTCCCTGCTGGCATCAATCATGTTAACACGAGTAAACGGTACAATATCTACATAGATATTTGCTTTATTGGTTGGCAAGTTCATATTCTTCACAAAGTAGAAATACATGCTGAAAGTTATCATTTTGTTTTGAAGACTGCAATGTGAAAGTTTTCAATCCTTTTCTTCATCTACTTCAGAATTACAGGGGATATTTCACTTTTTCGGCTTCAAAGATGGAAATGCTGAGGCATACCCTACACAAACATACTGCCCAGGCTGACCCAGAAGGAATCTTTGACCATTTTTCAACTATGAACAAATCCCTTGTATATTAGGAATGGATTACCTAGATAAAAAGTTTAAGTTCTTTAAGGCTGGCAATGATGAATACAACCACTTTTCAGTGACTGAATACTATATCTATTTCACAATACGCTAAAAGACATTTATGACAGAGTTTTAAAATAGCAACTCATTTTGTATGGAGTGAAGTGTATGACATAAAGCATTCACTGATGGATAAACTACAACAAAGAATTGATGACAAATCATCTAGTCATAAATATGACTCTTATCTGAAAGCACACCTTGGCAAAGCAGAACAAACAGCATTGTCATTCAGTGTGGTGTGCTTTGGTTCTCAGATACCAAAGTTCACATTTTACTTCAGCAAACAAAAATATTTTAGCCTGATTCAGCCACTTCTCAATTTAAAAATTTTAAAAAAATTTAAAAAAAAAGAAGGAAAAGATAAATAATCTTTTCAGGAGTTCTTAGGCTGTTCTAAAGAGATGGAATTTGAGGGGGGAAAACATCTGAATACGGGCTGCATAATATTGCACTTGGGGAATGACAGATTGAGCAGTGACTAAGCAGATAGATATTTAAGAAGTATGGTAAAGGGAATGATTTAATATTTTATTTTCAAGTCCTAGTTTTCTCAGTCTTTAGTTTTTGAAAATCAATGTCCTATCCTGCCTCCAAAACAACACTAAAAATAATGCTTTCTGTGTTCATACAAGACACCTCCACAGTTTGGCAGGCATGTGCTAAGGCTGAAACCGAAGTTCAAGTTAATTCCAGTTGTCTGTTTCAGGAGTTCTATGTGCTGAGTTACAAACAATAAAGATATGTTGAAATGTATGGAACCTGACCATAAGAACCACTTTGAACAGTAAATGTAAACTAATGTTTCTTAATACTATATTTGAGGGCAGAAGAAAAAAAAAATTGAGTTTAAAATGTTGTATTTTTCATGTGTTGTTACTTCTTCACGTCCCAATCCTAGGCCCAAGAAGGCTGCTGTCAGAGATCAATTTGCTAGGGCTGACAAAAACCCTACTCGCCCCCAATTTGCCTGTATCAGAGACATGTTAGCCAAGTGTCCGATGTTTCCAAATGAAGATGGGATGAGGCACAGTGTCTTCCAGGAGCATTAGACCTGGGTCTATCCCAGCTCTATGCTTTTCCCCTCTTCCTTTCCTTCTGGCAGGAGCAGAGTCAGAGTTCAGTTTTGACCATTCTATAGAGAAACCTTGAGCTGGCACTCTTTTATCTTTTCACTCCTTCATTCAAAGACTTCATGAGAAGCAGGATATCATGGGTTATAACTGTATACCTTCCACAGAGTGGTATGGGTCATGAAATGAACCACCCAGCCTCTTCTGAAGACTCTGTGCTGATGGTTTTACACTAGGAAGAGGAGAAGTAACAGTCCTTTTCTTTTACAAACAGGCTAATCTGGAGTTTCACAAATTCACTTAGGCAGAGCCATTAATACAACTGCCTCTGATATTATCAAAGCAAGTGCCATATGCAGAGCCACTGTCTCTTTGATTGCATATTAGCAAACGTGTTCGATGACATAGTTTATAATCATCAGGTCTTCTCCCCTCCAGAGTCAGTGGAGCTTGGGAATTCAGATTTCTAACCTTCTGCAGCTAGTAAGGCTGTAAACTGGCAAAAGTGTTTCACATTCCTCTTCAGCAAACGGTTTACAGAGATGGTGTCTAATATGCTGGGTATTAGAGTACCCCCAGTCTCCTGTGTTTGGCAGCACCCCGAGTCCATGTTACAGAAAGACCGGGATCTGGACCGGTACTTTCCCTCATCCTATCCCATAGTTTCCGTAGGAAGGCAAGGAGCATGTCCCCAGTCCCCCCACAGCCTTCATCTGGATAGCTGGGAGCCTCCAGGAAGCACTGCAGTGCCCGCCTTCATATACTGACATGGGACAGTTTCTGCTTTCTACTGCTAATATTTATTACATTAATTGTATAAAACTAGTACAAAACCTGTGCTCTGACCCTAGATATTATCATTAGTTTCAAATGCTAAGATTTATTTTTTTTCACTTAGATTTTTGTATTTAAGTCTCTGGCTTAATCAATGTGAGAAGAAAGGTAGGGTTTCAAAGACAAGCACTCCAGTGTTAGGAAATGTCAGATTTAATGCTGTCTGTACAGCATTAATTTATGGCCTTCTGCATGTGCATTCTGATATGGTCTTTAATTATATAATCATTTGCCTCATGCAGTGCTCTAAATGAACAGTGAGAAGAAAGGAAGGACTGCAGGTAGGCTTGTTAAGTTGGAACCCAGGAGGTTTGAGGCTAAGAATCATTACGTGCTATTGTATAAACTTTGTATTAATTCATTCACCTAAAATACCAAGTCTGGGTGGCAGGGGACATCTTCATTTGACATTTCCTAACTTTTATATTCTCGGTCTTGCCCAAGATTTTTTTTTTTTGGGGGGGTAACATAAGTCTTTATTATATCTATTATGGTAGTGTGCAGGAGATCCATTGACCTGGGCAGTATATAAATAAAGTTTGTAGCAATCAGTTATCTTTATGTATTATACACAATAAGACAGACCTATGAAGTTAATATTCTTCTTTTTAGTTTTGTTGCCCTTTCCTTTTTTATCTCTATGTGTCTTCCCTTACAGCTTTATAATTTTTTTTTTCTGTATTTTAACCAGATGTTTGGCTTTGATAGCAGATGACAGTTTCTTTGTAGCTGGAATTACATTTGTCATTGTTGTATGATCACTGCTGTGTCTCTTAGGACTGGTGAACACTTGTTTTTAAGTGAAACTACCTGTCTTATGTTCCCCCCTGAGTGAAATTTATGACTGCAACTATTGAATTGCTTGTCTGTCTCTGTTTTAATCACTAGTCTGATTCCAAAGAATCATGCAACTGGTTTGTTTTTTGTTTGGGTTTTGTTTTGTTTTGTTTTTTTCTACAAGTGTCAGATATTTACTTATGTTTATGCTTTCTCTATTCTGCTCTCCTACAGCTACCTAAAAGTGATCATGTAACATCAAGTCTGAAGTTCAGGATTAGACAGAAGACTTCCAAATATATGCCAATACTTCAACTACATCCATCACATGTGACCCCACAACTAGATTTAGAGCTCGTTGCCCTGCCATTTTCCTTCTGAAAACGTTTGGTCAATAGCACCTTTCTGACAGGGGCTCTGGCTCCCAAGGCCATGGTAGTCACAGGGCTCCAGCGACAGGTGGGCGTTGATTTTATATTTGGGGACAGAAAAGAGGTAGAGAAATGACTGAATCTCTAAAAGGTCGACTCTAACATCCAGGTTAATTGGTATCAGAGGGACAGATAGCTTGGCAGGGGGGTAAGTGTCCCGTGGCACCTTTCACTCCTACTTACTCCAGTCACTGCTTACGGTCCCGGGTGTCCGGTGTTTGAAAGTGAGGGATGAATTGCCTGCACTTAACCTGCTGCCTTTTGGTTAGTCAGCACTTACAGACCTGAACCACCTCCACCTCCTATGGTCTATAGGACCAAGCACGAAAAGAGTAAATCTGTTTCTGCATTTGAGCACAACTGGTCCTACTGAACCTTTGATGAACTTGACCCTGTTTTCAAACTGGGAATTTGCAGATTTTTATTATACACAATATTCATATTGTGGGATTACCAGTTATTTACAGACTGAAAAGGATGTACTGGGCAGTATTTAGTGTGAACCACTGCACATGGTAAATGGTACAGTAAATCCTTTACAAACAGTCATTAAAATAGCTATCATATTACCTCATCCTCCTGGGTGCAGCAGTCCCAGCGCTCTGCAGGGCTCTCTCGTGCTTACTCTGCAGGGACAACAACAGGGATGAGATATCTTCTGTGTGCAGGAGGCAGCAAATGTCTTAAAAAGACTCTGGCCTCAGGACATCCACTGCTTGTGTCAGTGGATCAAGAACATCAAACAAGCCATGGCTTGCTCGTGTGGGTCTATGCCCCTAAAACATATTCCCTGGCATCCTCTGATAGAACAAAGTTTATTACAGCAGTAACTGGGTCTCTTTTATATCACACTCAATGTATTGGTCAGGTTGACACTGGGAAGGGAGCAATTGTTTGACTCTAAATGGTGGACTTAAGATCATTCGTCCTGTGCTTTTTCCACTATTGAGACAGGAGACATTCAGGTATGAGTAGATTCATTATTTTGCAGTAAGAGCCATTTCCCTGAGGGTTTTCAGTGTCAGGCTTTAATCCACTGTTGGCACTCTGTGGAATAATAGAAATCTCTCATATGACTGTGTGATATACTTGAACACCACTGAGAATGGCGTATTCTCCAATAAACGGGGTTTTAGCTTCACTCTTCTTGTCAGTTATAATGGGATCCGTGCAGTTAAAAATCCCATGCAATGAATGAGAATACTTCCCCACACATTATCCTGTTCATGATAACTTCCAAGCTTAAGAAATAAGATGATAGTAGTCACTGAGAATAACACAAAGGAAAAAGCATTGATAGAAAGTCTTTTCCACACTATTAAATTTATCCATCTTGGATTCCATGTGAAAAATGTTGCTACATTAACCTACACAGGTAGCATTTCAGCTCCAGTATAATCTTAATATCAGCAAAAAGTAATTCTCTACAAGTTTAGTGTTGGTTGTTTTCTTAATATTTTGAGGTTTTATTAATAGTTCTAAAAATTGTAGCAAGTCCTGAGGCATCCTTTAAGCTTTACTCTGTGCAATTTTCCCTGCAAATATCTTTTATTTTTAATGCATTGCCCTCTAAACTGAGGTATGGTAAAACATAGTGATGAGCAGCTCAACATCCCAGAAAGCAAGGGATGTGAGAGGTCAGTGTGAAGTGGACTTTTCTTGCATGGTGGGAAGTGAGAAGCTCTGAACCACCAGATTGCTCAATTTCCACTGTGAAAGTCATGGCAAAAGACATTTTTGGACCCAATGATCCTTATGGGTCCCTTCATACTTGAGATATTCTGTATTCTATGATTTTTAAAATCTTAACAGATATTTGTTGTCACTTCGTTGGCTTTGGTTGCTTTTGCTGGATTGGTTGCTCATAACAAAATCTCCTGGAGAAACACAGATGTCAGGCGCTTTACTCTCTACCCTGTACACCCTCATGTGCTTTTGGTTAATGTTAGGCAATAATAAGCATGTCTTTCTCTCAAACAACCCTGGTATATCAATTTTTAAACTGCTCTACACAGCTTAAAGGAGCATCTCATCGTGTTTTGGGCTCATGGGCACCGCTAGAATGATCCAATTCCCTGGTTTTAAGGATACGTCACATTAGTAGAAATGAAATGTCTCATTGTTTGATAGTGATCTCTAACACCAGGGTAAGGTAGAAATAGGCAGAAACACATAATCTTCACCTCAGGGAGCCCTAAACCCACAGTATGAAGTTTTTCTTGGGAAAGTATATCTGTACATTTATTTCTTTTTCTCACAGCCTTCCCTAGTCTTCTGGTTTTGATCCCTGTTCCTATCTGACTCTTCAGAAAGGATGGGAAAAAAGAGACATATTTTGGAGAAAAGTGCAGATAAAATACAAAATTCCCCCAGGATAGGGTGTAAAGTTGCAGAAACTTGTTCCAAAAACTGAGAAAGGATGAGGATCAAAAGGATCAATCATTTAAAAACTTATTACTTTAAAAACCAAAATTAAGACAAAGAAGAGCGCCTTCTCATATGTTTAATTCCTTTGAAGGTATCCACAGAGCTGGTAGACTCTTCTCAGTGGTACCTTGCGCTCAGATGTGAACATACAAAGGGCTGGAAAAAGCTGTCCTTGGAAAAGCCCTTCTGCAAAGCTTGCTTCTGCTGCAGCTGTGAACAGCTAACTTCAGTAGGGACAGAAACATGAGGAGCAGGAGGTCTCAAGACTTCCTTACAGTCTTGGGTATAGATAAAAAGACATGAAGAGAAGTGCAGTCTGCATGAGATGATGTGGAAAAGCAGCATCAGCCGGAGCACTTAGTGCAAGCCACGCCTGCTGCAGAAAGGACGTGCATCAGGAGAACATACACCATAACACTCCATACCCACATCTCCCTGAGGGCTCTTCATAATGATAACCTAAATGCCCCATACCATTATGGCATAATGGGGCCTGGCCCATCAGGGTACCTTGCCCCAGTGGGTTGGAAAGAGGTCCCAGGATTACTTTGGTTAGACAAGAAAAGAGATGCATTGTGCATGTCATCCAGAAAAGACTGTGGAGCAGAGACCTAGAGCGGCATAAAATCAGGAAGGGGATGGAACTGCCTTCCCACAGGCACTGCCAATGCACCTCTGTCAGTGCCAGGGTATGTGCGAAGTGGGATACTTCATCGGACCCAGTACAGCCATTCTTGAGTTCTTATCTTAGGAAAATGGTTATACTCACACACACCTTCTAAATATAAGTTACAACAGCTTCAGAGACAGTTGTGTGCAGAAATAACATAAAATCATTTATAACGACCCGTGTTTACATCAGCTCCAAGAGCATTCTTGGTCTCTGAGTCAGTCAAACTGTCAGTGCTGTTCCCCAAGGCGGAGAACAAATTTCTGGTTCAATGTCCTCAGCTTTGCCATCATGGAGGAGAATTTGGATCCGGGGATTTACACTCCCTTTCACAGCCCAACCTCCCCAGGCTTCTGCTCATGTTCACACTTCTCCTTGCTCCTCTCTCCAAGGATTTCTTGACAATTAGAGTAATCAGGAGATTAGTTTTTAACTCTACTCAGGGCACTCAATGCCTTTTTTCTTAGGGAATGTCAGCATTTTAGGAGCTGACTGAGTAACATAATTTCCTACTCAAACTGAAAATCAATCCTGGTACTGATTGTGCCACAAGTTGAATAACTGCAAATAAATATAATCATATAATCACATACTTTTTAAGTGACTTCTGGAGGTCACCCAGCTCAACTCCCTACTCACAAGGGGGATAATTTTGAAGTAAGATCCAACTTCAGAGTTAGACTAGACCCTTGTCTAATTGAACTTTAAATACCTCAAGATGGACTTTACATAACCTCTCTGCGCAACTCGTTACAGTGACTTTTTTCTTACCAACTAATTGACAGTTCCTACCCTACAATTGGTGTCTTCTGCCTCTTGTCCTTTTACTCTATTTCCTTTAGACTCCACCATTAGGTAGATGAAGACAATTCAAGACCCTTAGACATATCTTTTTCAGATTGCATAACCCATTTCTCTCAGCCCTTCCTCATACATAGTTTTTTCCAGTCCCCTTACCATCTTGGTGGCCCTCTATTGGACTTGCTTCAATATATCAATATCTTTCCTGCCAACGTATCCAAAAAAAAGATACACTACTCCAGAGGAGGTCTTATGGGTGCTGAACAGAGGAGAATAATAATTTCCTTCAATTTGTCAGCTACATTCCCACTAATTCACCTTGATATGTGGTTACCTTTATCATTGCAAGGCCATACTCCTGATTCATATCCACCCTGTTGAGTATTAGGACTCCTGGGCTTTCTAGCCATTCTCCCCCACACCTGCTCGGTTGCATGAGGTTATTCCACCCCTAGTGGAAGACTTTGCATTTGTCTTTGCTGAACTTCTAGCAGCCCATTTCTCTGGCCTGTCAAAGTCCCTTTGAATGACAGCCCTTCCCTCCAGCGTATGCTCCTAATTTGGGGAAGCTTGCAAGCTTGCTGAGGATGCATCCTGTCACATCCTCCAGCTTGTTTATGAAGATGTTAAACAATAGCAGCCTCTGAAGAATCCTGCTCGTAACTGGCTGCCAGCTGGAGCCGGTAATGTTCATCAAAACCCTTTGAGTCTGGGGACCAGCCAGTTTTGCCTGCATTTTGCAGTTCATCCATCCAGTCTATATTTCTCCAATTTTATGATAAGGATAGTTAGTGCTGAAAGCTTTACTAAAATCAAAGAAAATAACACCTACAGTTCTCCCTCACCCACTAAGCCAGCCAGCTCAGTGCCATCAGGTTGGCTAGGCATGCTCTTCCCAAGATAAATCAAAGTTGGCCATTCCAAATCACCTACTTGTTCCCAGTCTTCTTCCTCATATTCCTGGATATGATTTCCAGGGGGATTTGCTCTACATACTTCCAGGGACTGAGATTAGGCTGACCAGCCTGTAATTCCCAAATACTTCATGCTTTTCTTCCTGAAGAGGTGTGTGACATTTTCCTTTTTTTCACCAGGGAGATTCCCCCAGTTGCTGTGATCTTCCACAGGTGATAGGGAGCAGCCTCACAATGACATTGGCCACTTTTCATGTGACCTTTGGAACACAGCTGATTTCCCTACTAGTGACTAACTGTATTTTGTATTGACTCCTTTTTAAATGGAAGGGGACCACAACTTATTTGCATAAAATAAATATAACCACATGATCATCATCTCTGGCACTTAGGCAACTGCTAATTTTTAGGTGATTAATTCTTTTCCGGCCAGAATGAATATCTGCCACTTTGTAGCTAGTATTTGGTTACCGCATACAACCTACGGAACATCCCGTATTAGAAAATTACTATTTAAGGATGGTTTGTAATCAACAGATGCCCTGTAGGTTGCAGTACATGAAACAAAGATTTTTCGTCCTACACATTACACATGGTCACCTACCTCTCTCAAGGGGTCAGAAAGTCAGTAACAAATGCCCTTTATGCCTGTCCTGTTTTATTGGTTACAATGTTAATCCTCAAAATTTTGGGGGATTTGTGGTTCTGTCCCATCCAGGACTCTGGAACAGATAACAGTATCTCTGAAAAGGAAAAAAACAAATCCATGCAAATTTCTAACACCCTCTTTTTGGAACAAATCATAGACATTACATTTTGAATTCCCATTGCATAACCTCCCAGGGAGCCTCGGCCAACAACAATCTCTCTTTTATTCTTCATTTCTCACTTTGCATTTCCAAATCTTCTTGCTAATCACCTGGCTTCTTACTTTGGAACATAAACAAATAATTAAAAATAGTTTACTTTTATGCCCTTTTGTGCTTGTAAAGTGTGTTCTTAGTGAGGATTATCACTGAGTCTAGCTTGCCTTTTTTTTTTTCCTATTTCTTCTGTTTGCTAAAAATTCTTGGCAAGTTTTGAATTTAACTTTGAAACATAGCTAAGAAATAAAAGATGAAGGACTAACACTGTTGCTATTATTATTATTATTTCTTTGTGTCTTGACAGAAATGGATTTTTTTTGGTGGTGAAGAATAATGAAATATTCTACCCTAATATTCAGTGTTCGCCTTTGTCATGTGAGCAGCTTCCTTTGATTGCCTTTATATTAGTATGTAATATCCACGATCAGGTATTTCTGCTTGAGCATTTGATTTTATTTAGATACTATTTTTTTCAGAGATGTAGATTTCTTCATTGATACCTAGGTCATTAGCAGTTAAGAGGCAGTGCCCAGGTCTGCGCACAGACTGTGTTAAACACCTTGTACTGTGGTCTGCAGTCTCTCTCTCTACACTACCTCAGGCCAGTTCTAGTACAGTAAAAAAGGTATTACAGAAAACAGAAATAGACAATTGTTTTGCTGGCCTGTTAGTCTCGCAGTAGCCAAGAGGATTAGTTCTGCAAAGGAACACTTTTTTTAATGCGACTTTTAGTGAAAGAAATAGTACGTAGTGTGTTTTCACAAAAGCCAAACTGGGCAAGTAGCACATAGCCCTGGGTCATACCTCTTGGGAGAGCCTGTAAGAGCCTGCAGAGGGGATTGTGTCTGAGCATCATAACAAGCTGCAGTGTCCCTTTTACACAGGCTATGACGGGATAAATCCATGCCTTTGCTGCAAAGGAGTGAATTAGCCTTTAGCCCATTAGAAGTCACTGCCCTAGCTCAGAGGTGCAGTTATTACCAGTATCTTTCACCCAAGCAACATGAGAGTACTGGAATGCCAAAGGCCAGGGGTTGGCTAGTTTTTCTGTCCTGTTATTTCATCCAACAGAAGGTCCAGACCTGTATGACTTCTCTCTTCAAAAGCAGTAGTTTGCCAGATACTATGAATGCTGCCTATGGAAACAGGCAGCACTGCTTCTTTTTACTTGTACTGTACACACTGATTTAGCTTTGCCATTTTCGCTCTGAGTTACACATTTCTTCTGCAACTCCATTTTTAAAGTCTCCTAGTTCTGGCCAGCTGGCCAGTCATTCTTTCTCTCTCTTCTTTATTTCTTTGTCTTTTTTACTTTCTCTTTCTTTCTTTCTTTCTTTCTCTTTCTTTCTTTCTTTCTTTCTTTCTTTCTTTCTTCTTTCTTTCTTTCTTTCTTTCTTTCTTTCTTTCTTTCTTTATTTCTTTCTTTCTTTCTTTCTTTCTTTCTTTCTTTCTTTCTTTCTTTCTTTCTTTCTTTCTTTCTTTCTTTCTTTCTTTCTCTGCCTGCCCTCTTGCCTTTCCTTGCCTTTCCTTGCCTTTCCATAGCAATGAAGATATTTAACTCTCTGCCTTGCTCTGGGAATAAAAAATGCTGGTTCCATGCTCTGATGCACCTCAAACATTCAGCAAGCATTTGATCTGCATTAGATGTAGCCCAGAAGATAAACCTGTATTGAAATCCTGATATTCCACTGACTGTATTATCATTAAGTAAATATATAAAAGGTGATGCTGCATGCAGACTAACAATGAAAATTAAAGTTGTAGCCATGACAAGTAATTCCAAAGATGCTCATTTTTAACTTGCTGCTATATGAGAATGTTTTTTAGAATGCTTTCTTTATTGTGTGAAAGGTCAGCAGACTGCATTTTTATCTACAGAACTGCTGAGAGTGAGATAGTATGAGCCCAAGTGTCTCTGAAATGTAAAACTTAAAATTCCAAATAGAATCCTCATAATAAAAAATATTTTACAAAGCAAATGCAAAACTGGAAAAATGAATATTTTATAAATCCGAATAGTTCAATACATTACCCTTCTTCTGAGGTCTACCGAAAAACACTTGAGACGATAGAAATAAAAGCTAAATCTTTCCATGTCAGGTGAGTCAATCACTAGATTTCCTTCAAACTGCTACTCCAGTTATTTTAAGAGTTAAGCTTATATCTGGAGTATGTGCAAAAATGTTTTCCTCCTGACAGGACTGTGTTATGTTTATTGTCTCTCTTTGAACAGAAGACATACATACATCAACACCTTCAGGGGCATCCTACTGTCATAGTCTTTTCCTCAGAGACATAAAGCCCCCCCCCCAAAAAAGGAACTTATGCTGGCAGTCCTGTAAATGCTGAACTCCTCTCTAATACAAAGATTCCCCTACCACAAGAACTGATTTCCTGTTTCTAAAGTGCTCAGCCCAGTCTTTTCTTCACTTACATTTCACTGATAATGATTTAATTACAAACATAACTTAACAGTAGATGTTTACAGCCAAACCTATCCTTCATGTAACTTCATAGAAGCATTTGACCTGGGAATTACTGATACCAGCAAAATCATACTAGAGATAAATGTAGACCATCAAAGCCAGATTATTTCTTTGCATTTTTTTCCCAGTGATCATGAGAAGCAAATTTCAGATAATGAATTTGGAGAGCAGCATGCCATGTATCTTTTAAATACTTCAGCGTGGTTTCTCCAACGTACTAGGATTATTTGTCACAGGTCAGGAAATTTAAAGTGGTCATGAATGGGCCAAAGGTAGCCAACAAAGAAGTCTTTTTGATAAGAAGCATCTCTTTATCTAGCTGGCATCTCTGTACCTTGTGATGATAACTGTCCGTTGTGACAGTTGTCCCTAAACTTTAGTGTTTAAGCATGCCTCAGGGGAAGGAAGCAAACAAGGGACATGAAAGTCATTCAGAGATCTCAGTAGCCTAAATTTGAAAAGCTCTCTGGGAGGCAAAATATTCCTGTTAAGTGTATTTTCAGGTGCCATCATCCCCAACACTAAACTTGCTGTTGTGAGGCACACTAATATCCAATCTAACACAGGTTTTTGGAATGGGATGATTTATAATCACCACAGAATATGTTTCTGGACATCAAGAGTACATCACTTACACTACAAGGATCAAGCATTTGGGCATGAAAAAAGAGTGGACATGAAATTTGCTATCTTATAGCTTCTCAATGCTGTCAGGACAAAAAAACACTTACTGGTTCCCTGTTCCTCACTAAACCTTCCATGTTCATGGGAAAACACCATGTATATTACTCTAGTAGTTAAATCACAATGGAAAAAACAGCTATTCTTTTCCCCTTCAAGTTCTCCAAATGCAAAAGGTCAGTATTGACTGCATGCAAAACCATGATTGCTCTAAGTCAATATTTGAATCACCTCAGGATTTCCCTCTCTTTTTGTTTGAATAGATGTCAGACAGGGCTTAAATTACAGACATTTGGGGAATACAGTAGAACTAAACAATTAGTCGAATAAATACAACCAGTAACCTCTGAAACATTTATGTTTAACAGCAATGTAAGAAGTGCATAGTAAGAAGTAAGGCCTTTTTTGAAACTGCTGCTAGGGTTACACAGCAGATACAGTTAATGGTTATGACTTTTCTGCAGAGTGCTAACATATATCTACACTGTTAGAGGTAAAGGTAAAGGCGAAGGCAAAGGTAAAGGCGAAGGCAAAGGTAAAGGTAAAGTGAGGGGAAATGAAAAGGGAAAAAGAAAAAAAAAAGAAAAGGAAAAGGAGAAGGAAAAGGAAAAGGGGAAGAGGAAAAAGAAACAAGAAAAAAGATTTTAAAAGGGGGAAAGGGCGGGGGGGGGGGAGAAAAATTACATAACCTGGAAAAATTTCACGGGCTTTTACTCCCAGGGCTGGGTGTTCCCTCTTTTACCTTTACTTTTACCTTTACCTTTACCTTTACATTTCTTTCCAGAAAATTTAAAAAAATAAATAAATCAATGCATTCTAGGCAACAAAGGCCTCACCTTTGCAATCCATGAATGACCGAGGGTCTTAATACTTCTCTTTTTCAGAATATCCACAATGCAGTCAGGAGGCATGATTACAGCACAGAGAGGAACACTAGTTTTGATATAATCTCTCTCCTTTACACTTGTTTTTCACTTTCTTAGGCATGCTACAAAGTCACATCTCTGACAGTCGTAAGCCTGTATCTTTTCATTCCTTCGTTCATTTATCTCTACCCTCATACCTTTCCTTTTGTCTGCTACATCGTTTGTCCCAATTACCTTTTTTACATCTCTTACTTTGTCTTCTTTTTCCTGCTTTATCCACTGTATCTTTCTCTTTTTCTTTGTCTTCTCTCTCTCTCCTTTACCCCTGCTTCCCAAACTGCATCTGGTTGTCAGTTATCTGATATGACAATAATATTTCATTCAGTAGAGTAGACTGTGTAGAAATAATCCTATATGCAACTCTGCAAAAGGGAAAAAAAAATCACTTGTTTGTTAAAGTATTTTGTCTGTCAAGTTTGTAACCTAAAGTTTAAGAAAAAAGAATCAATTCTGTCTTGCGGAATGTTTTTTGTCAAAAATTGATGCAGCTCATTCTTTCTAAATGCAAATTTTCAAAAGCCTAGACTGAAGTCAGGTCTTGCTTTTGTGATTACCTAAATACTTAATGGGTCAAGTTCACTTCTGTAAAAAGACATGTATAAGCCCACAGACCCTAAAAGAAAACCAGTTTTGAAGAATCTTCATATTTAATGAGTCAGAATGCTGTTTTTTTTTTTTAAAATATGGATTCTATCTCATAAAGGGCTGCACAGAAAGTTAGTTCTGGAGAAAGAACACCTAATGACTTTTCCACAGCAGTCCAGTTCAAAAGAACCTGGACGGCAACAATGAATAAAATACCTTCATGTGGCCACTTCACACAAGCCACTGTGCTTTTCAGTGACATCTGAAATGAACTACAGCATTCTTGATAGGTGCAACAAAAAAAAAGAGAATAAGGTCAGTATCTGAGAATGACGATAGGTCCCATGAGGCAAAGACAAAAAGGGCATATTTGCTCACTGCTACAGTGTAGGCTTCCCAGAATAATACGTGTGACCAAGACTCTGAGGTAAAGCAACTCTTTGAAACTCAACAGGCAAACACCTTCCACTGACAGCCAATCATGGCTTTTCAAGGTCTCTGTCCTCATAGATTTTCACAGCATTTCTGACAGCATGTGGTAAGAAAGGCAGTTTGTATTTTTATATTAAATATGAGATCAGGTTTTGTGGCTTTTCTCACTCTGGAATGCACCCTACATGTGTTTTTTCATAAACGTTCTCCAAATCCTCAGCCACAAATTCATCCAGTTTAACAGCCACCCCATCCCATGCTGGCTTACAAATGCATTAATGTGCAGAGTTGTGCAAAAAAGGTTACTGCTGCATCAAAAAATGAAAAAACAGTCATGTCACAGGTTGCAGAAGGTGCAAGTGATTTCTAGCTTTCACAAAGCAAAAGACAGTTTTCAAAGGTGGAAAAGTGTCATATTCGTGTTTGAATAGTCTCAGAAAAGATCTGAAATTCTGGCATATTCCTGTTTCGTGCAGTTGATAGCACTTTGCTACAACTCCTGCAGTATCTGTGGATCCAGCTTTCACACAATCTACCTACTGCTGGGTGAGTTTCAAAAAAGTCTGAGTGTCTCCTGTGGTCTTCCAACATTGTTATTGCTGATGTTGTTGTGGCAGCTGTGGCAGCACCCTATAGCATCATTCACGGTCTGGGGTCCCGAGGTGTGTAGTGGTATATTTTGACCCACAGAGCCAGCCAGCTGCATTGTAGCAAAGCTGTAATAGTGACTTTCCATCATTAAAATAATGTAATGCAATAGTTAAGTATTTTGACCTGGAGTTTGAGTCATTCTTTCTTTCAGATGACCACCTTGGATATATCTCCTGACAATTTCTCTGCCTTTACTTTCACCTCTGACATGGGTCCGTGTGTACAGAGTGGACTGTCTCTCCTGAGATCTGATTGGAAATGGGCAGGACTCATGCACAGTACTTTCTTTTCATCTGTGTAGTATTAGATTTGCTGCAGGTGCTCAAATGCACTATACTTTGGCTATGAGAAAAGGGAGAGTCCATGGCACACATACTTTGGCATCAACTGGAGCATAAAGATTAAGTGCCACGGCATAGTCACCCTTCTTTGCTCCAACCTGGAGTTACAACACCATGAGCAGCTTCAAAGGCGGACAAGGGGCAGCAGCCTTTGTATGAGAAAAACTATTGCATTAAAACGTGGTGTAAAGAGCGGGGCCATAGGTGAAGAAGGGGTTGGATGGAGCACGTGATCTTGCAGAATGGCCTGCCACCAGAACCATTTGGACAGCCCAAGGAGCAGTAGGCGCTCTCAACCTCCCTGTTACACACAAACTTTTTGTCAAGGCTGGAGAACCAAGGACTAACAGTAGTGAACAAACTCCAGTTAGAAAGTTTCTATGCAAGGGGATCAAAGACTGAGAAGTAGGATTAAACTGACTGCAGTATAAAATCAAACCCCCAAAATTGGCATTGTAGGAGAAAAACAAACAAACAAAACCTTAATTAGGATTCATTAAAGAGATATCGATAGAAATTAATTCTGTGAATAATCAAACTCAGAGTAAGATTTAAGCAAAATCTCCTGAAAAATGACACAGACAACATCTTTGTTGGCAATGTTTACCACCCACAACCACCACTATGTATAGCTCCATAAAGGGAAAAAGAATAAAAGATAAATGTGAACCATAAATATTGTATTGGAAATACATAGTTTATTTTGCCAGCTGTAGTTTCACCTGTACATAAAAGTGGCATTGCCTTGCCATCTTGTTGCTTCAGTGGTGCCACTGGCAGAGTCTTGGCTGGTGTTTTTCCACAGAATGTCTTTGAATGAAAATCTGGCCTTCCTCTGTGCAGAGGAAGGTGCAAACTTCACAACTGGCAGTGTGCATTATGAAGCAAGTTCAGCAGACTTTGCCTGAGCTACAGTACAGATTTCCTGACAAAGACCAGAGGGATTGTTGTTAATCTCTGTCATGGTTCTTAGAGAACGGCTGAGGTGAGGAAGGGTGAAAGAATGAAACTTCAAAAGAGTTTCGAAGTCATCCCACATAGGCATCCCGTTTCTCTGTTGGGAGATCATTGTACTATCTACAGTCTCCATATAGAATATAACAGTTCTCAATGACAACGCATCTGAGAAATTTGTTCTACCCAACAGTAATTTGGCTTTATGCACCGTTGTGAAATAATGACCCAGATGAAGTTGTATCACATGCAACAAGAAGGTGGCTGTTTATCTTGGTGATAACCTCCAAGAAAGAATATTACTTTTGGACCTTATATTTTCCTCTGTGGGTTCATTTATAATCTTCATATATGGACTTATGGTGAGGCATTCTTCAGAAAAGGAGAGAAGATAGCGTACATTGGTCTTTTTAGTTTTCTCCTTCTTTATTTATGGGTACAGCTGAGCTAATGCATCGGTCTAGAGGAACAGTGGGATTTTTTTCTTTATTTGGTAGTAAACTAACTTACTGGACATCTTTATCTCTGAAAATTATTGTTGAGCTTACTTTTTAACTAATTTGTGGTCTTGGATTTATTTTCCAGTATTGTGTTTGGAATTTGTGCTATTCATAAGGTGCTAGCCACTGATTTGGTGGTATTTTTATGTAACCCAGCCAACAGAATGACAAATCTTACAGCTGAATCTTTCCTTTTGAATATTTTAACATTTGATTTTAAAATCCTGCTCAAAGCCAGGAGGAAAATGAGTGCAAAAGATTTGTGAAAATAGTTTGTAGTGTATATTTACACCATTTGCTTAATTCTATACTTGGAATTCCTACCACTGTTCAAGAGAAACTAGCAAAATTAAGTCTTAGATGAAATAAAAATGCATCTGTTAAAGGAAATTTATTTTAAAGTAGTAAAAGGAAGTAAAATTTCTCTTCATGCGTAACAGCAACCCTCTCATCTTCTGCAGGTGCAGACACATCCTCATTGTGCCTCACCTTTCTTCAGAAGTATACTTGTGAGGTGTTTGTTGGGCAGCCGTTTCCTAAGAGTACTGTGATAGACACATTGCTCTGCCCTGCGTTGATCCCCACGGGCAAACACTGCTAAAGCACTTCTCAGTACATCACAAAATGAAAATCACTGTGTTGTTTTGGACAATTTCCATTTGACATATGCTGAGGGTCTCACACTGGTAGTACTAAAATATTGCCTGGATTTCTTAAAGATTCTAGATGAAAGCTTTCAGCTTCAGGAGAAGTTGTATTCAAGTCTGTGGACCTTGTTATGACAGAGGAAAAGGAATACATCAGAAATCTGATTAAATCAGTGGTTACATTTATTATATCACAAACAGAATAAAGTGTCCACCAGCAACATACGTGCTTAGTTCTTTAAGAATGAAATTCACAGAACCTAATCAGCTGGTATAAGTAATATAAGTAAACAGAAAAAAAAATTGTCAGAAAAAGCTGAAGAATGTCTTATTTAATCTTCAAAACAGTCTATTTATCCATGGTCTAAATCAAGAATCCAGAGGTAATATTACACTGGTTGAAAACAAAAATGAAAAACAAAACCTATTTTAGAGGAAAAGTGAAAACAACTATGAAAATATATGTATATAGGATGTGGAACTTAGGACAAAGTTTTTAATAATATTATAATTTAGAAGCTAGAAAATTAATAGGATAAGCTAAGGAACACGTGGAGACCTACCTAACTCTCATAGTTAAGACTAGTTAGAGGAGATCTTGGATGCTGGACAGTTCTTAGTTGCTTTTCTTGATCTTTCAGATATATTTGAGAAATAAAAAAATTTAGGATTGCAGTTCTTTGGGCAGCTGAGCTCATTGCCCCTGGGAGACAGTACAGGTCCATTAGTAGAAGAAAATTATAAAATCAATCAATAATCATGCAGAAAAGATGGGAGTGTTCACTAAACATTTATCTTGTGTATGTATGAAGGGAAAAGGTGGTGATTTTAATGTCCCAAATTATGATGATGAAATAAATTCCTTTTCAACAGTAACACATGAAAATGTTAAACACATAGTAAAACTATGGCAGTCTGAAGATTTTTTTAAATAGGTGGGCACAGTTAACTTAAAATCTTCTCTTTAAAATGATGATCGAGCTCTCTGGGACAATAATGTCTATTTTCAAGGAATTTTGCAACTCATTCAATGTCCCAGAAAACTGCAAGAAAGAAAATATGATAACATTTTTAAAACGACAAAGAAGATGATCTGTCCTGATACAGATCACCAACTGAATAATGCAACAACCAACTCAGGAGAATTAATGGCTGTTAATATAATTAATATCAATCAACATGGCTCATGGAAAATAAATCTTGTCATATTCACTTCTTTTTTTTTTAAATTAAATTAGGCAGTTGACCTAGCACTTTCTGACATTTGATGGGGAATAGAACACCATGAATGGATTAAAATCTGGCTAACCACTCAGTCACAAAACATCTTTATAAACAAGTAATCACCCCTGAATGGCCATGTTGCTATCGGAGTCCAACCAGGATTCATCTAATCTAAATATGATTTACATTCTGGCATAGAAAGTTTGTTCCTCCACTACCTAGGTAGCACAGACAAAGCTCTACAGTCTCTCCTCACAGAACTCCAGTGACACACACAGAGCAATTTGTTACCGCCCCACAGGCTAGACCATGTACACGCACAGTGCACCAGACCATGTCGTGCTAGCAGGTCCACCAGACCTTCTAGTGGTGGCAGGAAGGGAGAGTGTGGAGAGATGCTTTTCCAGCATTTCCAGAAGTACATTCCAAATTATAAATTAAATAAATCATAACAGTGTTTCACTTGACTAAACTGAAGGGCTGACACAGATAAAAAACATGGACTAGATAGTAAGCAAGAAAGGAATAAACATCTGTTTGTTGCTTGGGTATATATGATTCATTTTAGAAGGCAAAACAATACAAGCTGAAGCATAAGTAATATGGAAGAGACATTTGGATGTATGAACCAGGTAATGTATGTAGCAGTTCAAGGCCATTTAACAGACACTACATTATTCCCATCTATATGTGTGATTTTAGAGTATGTTGTAGGACTGCTGTTCAAGCTTTCCCTCAAGAACAGAGATTTCAGTCCTGAAAAGCAGGTTAGCCAGTGAGCACAGCATTTAGGCAGAAATGAAAAATATAATCCAAAGGGGCTTCTCTGCTAATTCTAAAACATTAAAGTGTAGTATAAAACTCTTTTGAAAAAGTGTTTTATAAATGAATGTTAAACTCCAAGGGGTTATCCAGGGAGCTATATATTACACTGACATTAACACCAAATGGGTTCATCTTGGTTAATGTTCTTACAGTGAATGCCAAAGCAATTCATCACGAGCGGCTACATATGGTAAAGTATTAACACATTTCATCAGGAAAACATCCTTTGAATGTCATGGTTCCGGCACTTGGGACCTGAGAGGAGTTCAAGATGTGTGATACAAACCACTATCACATTTTCAAATGCTATCTTAGAAGTGAGAGATTAATCTGGTGTCTGTTAAATAGGTATGCAAATATTTGATTACTTGACAGAAGTTCACAGTGTATTGAGAGTGATCAGTCATATGAAAATTAAAGGTGAGTAAATTTTAATAAAAGGAACTTCTTAAACTGAAAAGATCACCTTCTCCCCCAGAAATCACATTTGGGAAGAAATTTGTTTACCCATACCAGATATTCTCAGATTGTCCAGATTTTAGCACTGTTGCCTAAGGTGAGAAGTAAACTCATTCCAGAAGCAATAAGTTCAAAACTGAAATGGCCGCTGCTAACCCAGAAGCAAAGGGAAGATCATTCCAATGCTGTTGAGGAGTTGTTCCCATACCTTCTGGAGCTGAGAGTAAGCACTGAACTCCAGGGCTGGCCACTGGAGGATGGAGAAGGTGAGACTGAAAGCCACCACTGACAGTGCAAGCCTGTAAGCTTTCCTGTGAATGCAGCAGAGATTGACCTCACATTGGGCCTCTGGTCCAAATCATAGAATCATAGAATCACAGAATGGTTTGGGTTGGAAGGGACCTTTAAAGATCATCTAGTTCCAACCAACCTGCTGTGGGCAGGGACACCCTCCACTAGACCAGGTTGCCCAAAGCCCCATCCAACCTGGTCTTAAACACTTCCAGGGAGGGGGACATCCATAACTTCTCTGGGCAACCTGTTCTAATGCCTCACCACTCTAACAGTAAAGAATTTCTTTCTAACATCTAATCTAAATCGACCCTCCTTCAGCCTAAACCCATTACCCCTTGTCCTGTCACTACACTCCCTGATAAACAGTCCCTCTCCAGCTTTCCTGTAGGCCCCCTTCAGATACTGGTAAGCCGCAAAAAATGGGCTTCTTATCACACAGAACCATATATACCAATATATATGTCAGGGCTCGCTGGTGGAAGCTGGGTTTGAAGTGCGTGGAGAAAAGATGGAGGAAATAACAATGACCATTCTGTTTACTCAGATTTTTTGCTCTTCTAGATTGTCAGTGTATATGGAAACCTTCTGTGAACCATCTCCTCCCATTCAGAAATGTGTGGATGGAGCGATGGTAGCTGGGGAGACTCTGAACTCCAGGAAGGAAAGTAACCTCTTCAGCTCAGGTCCCTGACATTGACCGTCATGACATTAGTCAAGAGGTAAGGGTGGCAGAAAGTTTTTTTAGATGTTGCAGATGCACCATTCTGTGACTTTACTTACTGTACTTGAACTGTTATTTCACAGGCTTTGCCCCAAAGAAATACACAGGTGTTGCGAGTTCTCTTTTCCTTGACAGAGGGTCAGGTCAAGGGAGACACATGTCACAACCAGTACTTATGGGTACACCTTTAAATAACCGAGCTGTTATTGTTAACAGTATCAGGCTGCTGTTATTATCAGCAGCAGCAAACTATTCCCATGGTGCTTATCCCCTCGCATAGGTCACAGGCAAACCCACTCTCACTCATGGCTGTGCAGCTGGAGCAGCAGCTCATGGGCCAGCCCCAGCTGTTGACTCAGAAGCAGAGGGACAGAAAACCTCTCAAGGGGTCCCTTGTTTCATCAGGCGTATGTATAATCCTATAGTCTTTCTCTGAACAGAGCACATAAAATCCTTCTAAGATGAAGTTGGATTTGTATGAGTCATTGTTGGAGGTGTGTGCTGGTGGCCTCGTGCCGATCTGGCCAGTTTGTGGTGTCTTGAGCTTATCAGCTCTGATGAATCCAGTAGGACAAGTAGCCTCCAAAGCTTATAAGCTCTCGGGAAGCTCTTGTATGCTACCTCTCAGCATGTACTTTTTCTCTCTTTGACCTGCTATTTTTTGGTAATTATTTCTCTAGCCACACCCTATGCCTGTAGAGCTCAGTGGCACAAATTCACAAAGAGGCTTTTATGACACAAAGCTCTCATTTCAGACACATAAAATGCTTATCATCATCAGAGTGCATAGCAAGTCATAGCAAGCACTCTCAAACCACACTTTGTTGAAATATTTTAACCAATAAATTACTATTTCTACATACTTAAAAGTGCAGAAGCTAAGTGGTGTAAGCAATGAGTAAATAAAATGCAACCCAGCAGATTGCATCCATGCTGAAGGTGAGAACAATTAATTTTATATTTTTTTACCTTCGTTACACCTACCATGTTTATTTTGGGCCTGTCATGGTGATATTATCTGTATACAGGGAAGGGAGGGTGGGAGGATGGAAGAGCAGAAGGAAGTGATGAAGAGAGAAAAGGAGGAAGGAAGGAAAACTCTTAGAAATTTTCTGGCCCTTCTTGAGCTCAAGTCATTATATTATTCTTTGTAGAACACTTGAGCTAGCCTTTTCTGCCTCAGAGCAGGAAAATCTAAGCCTCTAAATTCCCAAGCCCTAAATCTACCTAGAAAAGAAAAGCTAGCCTCCTTTCCGAATTTTGCTGACCTTAGCAACGCAGCAACACTCATGCTTTTGGAGGCACAGCTGTTTCTGAGCCTTCTCTTCCAGCTTAGGGACTCCATGAAATCTAAGTTTTGAGCTGGAATTGGGACAAAGTCATACTATATGATTTGTGAGGGTTACCTGAAGCCAGTGCCTCAACAATATGTTTTAAACTAACTTCTTAGAAATGCATCTTGTAGCACCTCCTTCCCTCTACAGCATCTCAGATTTCTGTGGTTATGAACACAGATCATGGCCGTGGTGCTGACAAAAGAGAAGCAGAATAAAGGTAGCTGTCCTTTTTTATCCACGCCTCTGAAGGAGTGAACTGCCTCCATATGCATAACTTTCCATATGCAAAATGCTTCACTTTTAGCTGCCCTTGGATAATGAAGCACTGATGAGAAGTTAGATATAAGAGGTACATTTTGTCTAACAGTCATACATCATATGTACAGCTTTTCCTGTCATGCCAGGTTTGGAGGAACAATGAAAGACTCAGAAAACTTCGATATTTTCCTACTACCTTTTAGCTGAGACAGGTTCGATTTTGTAAATTATACAAAAGACAAGATAATGACTTGCCCCCAGTGTAGCCATCGATGAAACTAAGGCTTTTTTAGGTACTCTCACCGGAGTTTGGCAGCACCCTCTACAAAAGATGATATATAGTCTCTGCTCGCCAATATTCATCTGACTGCAATACAGATTCATTAGCACCAGCAGTTTGGGGGGCTGCTGCTCTCCACTTTGGCTTAAATCACTTTATGAACAGGTTATGAGAAAAACTTGAATGATTTTCTTCCTAGAGCATAACAAAGTGCCCATAGCCTTGTTGGAAGCAGAAGTTCTCCCAGGGGTCTTCTTAAGACCTAGCACCTTCATAACAGAAGCACAACAGCAATACAAAGTATAAATGGCACAACCAGCACAAATTCAGTATTTTGAAAGAGTCTCAACTAGATACATCTGTGAACAAATGGTCCCAGTGATTTTTCTGGAGTGGAAACTCTAGCCACAATCAGACATTAACTTCTTTTGCATTTAGTTTAAGCTGTAGTAGAGAAAAAATGGAAGGTTTCATAATGTTCTTTCCCAAACTTGACCCCTTATCCTGGGGCCTTGTAGCTTTACCTGGGAAAAACAGCCACAAGAGAACATCAGTCATCCTGGCTATGCTGGGAAAGGATGCACATTTCTGGGAAGAGCTAATACAGCAGCCTCATCTCCTTATTTTGTGGCCAACTTACTGCATTGGAAACGCTTTATATTTTGTCTAACAGGAACTGAGTGTTTACATCATACAGAGGTACCAGAACTAGCTCTGTCCAGGCTGGTGTGTCTAGACAGCACTGTGTCACGATGGCAAATTAGCTCAGGACACAGAAGTGTTACAATTGCTTCAGCCTGGCCCTGTGCCTGAGGCAATTAATCTTGTTTTGTAGCAGGACTAATTAGTCCGGGGGAAGTACAAGGCTGACCATTAGTGTCAAGACCAGAGCTAGCTTATTCAAGGCTTTTGCAGTTGTCTCTGTGTGGTGCTGCGCTGTGCAGCATAAAGACACCCACAGTAAAGTGCATGGCAAGCTCTTGAGGCGTGAGGCTATGGGCCTGAATTTCATCTGTGTTAAGGTCCTTAGTGTAGGCATGGATGGAATCATCTTTGGGAGACAAAGAGGCTAACAGCCAGGATCGTGAGAAAGAGCCTTGGAGCTGTGCCTAAGGCCCTGGGATTTTGGATGCAACATTTTCAAAGCTGAGCTCAGCTGAAGTTTTGGGGCAATATGGAGATAATGAAGAGCAAACCAGAAAATTGGCTGTGCACTTCCAATATTGGGCATTTTGAACAAGCTCATCTGGCTGAAAATTCACCCCACATTATAAAAAGAATAAAACCCCAATATTAGTTTATCAGCCAGATGAACAATCTGACCCAGCTGGCTGTCCAGCCGCAGGATTGTTCGTACCACAACAGGGGAACGAGCTGGGCAGGGAGCAGCAGGGAGGCTGAGCTGCCCTTTGGAGGCAGCCTGCAGTGAGACTGAGCAGTGTGATTTACAGTCACGGTGATCTGCAAGGGATGGAAACAAACCAAAGTGAACAAACCGTGGGTGAACAACTTTATTTATAAGCCTCCTACAAGCTGAAAGGCAAGCAGGTCTTTCTGATAGAAATCACCATCTCACCATTTAACAGTGACACTTAGGACTTTTCTGCTTTCTCATCTGACTTTTATTTCCCTGTAAGTAAATATTGATGTGTTTATTTCAAACAGTGACCCCAAACTCTTTTCCATCAAGACTTCCATGACTTTTAAGTGGAGAAATACAAGCAAGTTCTTTTTTTTTGGAAAAAAAAAAAAAAATCAGAGATGTACAAAGGATCAAGGAGGGCCACTGCATGTTAGCTGAAAATAATGGATTCAGTTAATCCTGCTGAGGTAAATGAAAGCTGACTGCTAAAGATTGCTACTGTGTCATAATAAAGTTGAATGAACCTGGGCTTCAAGTCCTGTAGAGATTTTGAGGTAAAACTGTGAGAGACAAGAGGGTTTTATTTGGCATATAGGAGCTGCAAAGTGAGTCTACATAGAAATAAATGGTATCTCTCCTCTTTTATGAATCATGCTTTAACTCATTTCTGGAAAAGTAATAGCTTAGAGATGGCAGAGACACATGAAATTTCCCAGATGCTAAATAAGAGATGATGAAAACTTGTATAGCGTTGTCATCACATCATTATATTATTTGCATGCAGATAAGTTTATACCAAAATCAGTGTTCTAAGAAACAGGGTGAGGAAAATAAACACACTGTGTTCTGCAGATAGTATTTTCCAGTGGAGGTCTATCAATGTTTCCGGGATCCTCACAGTGGTGAGCTTAATTTTCTTCTTCTTACTCTTTATGTAAATTTTAAAGGATTTCTAGGGATTTTTCTTTATTTTGTTTAAAAACAGTGGAGAAAGACCACAGTCAAAACAGTAAGCCATAGGTGTAAACCACATGCTTCTAATGACATTAACCTGTGCCAGGTGCCTGGGTGGTCCACATAGTCAGGGCTAAGCTGATTGTCAGATTTGGGAGCAGCAATATCAGAATACCAGGAACAGCTGGTGTTTTCTTATCTTCCCTGGTAGCACAAGGCAATATCTACTTTATCTTGCCACCTGGGAATTCTACTTCATAAATAAATCTCGTTCAGTTGCAGGGACCTAGACACTTTCCCACCTTTCTGTACTGCATTGTAATTATGGCCGCCTGGGCCTTTTACGAAGTTGTAGTTTGTTACAGTGTGGTTTGTCCTGTTATGAATGAAGATTTGGTATTTTGATGGTAATTCTGGATCAAACATCTTTCACATCATAGCCTGAGGTGCAGGAAGAACAGACTCATTCTTCGTTTGTCCATTCAGGTCCTGTATTCACATGAAATGCAGTCAAAGATAACAAAATATTTTTTATCTTCTCTCTTCATTTTTCTTTATTCAGCAAGCTCCTGTGTCACCCTGTAGTTTCACAAGGTCTTGAAGAAGAATCACAAGCAAGGAGTTTAACAACTCTGACATCAAAATACATGCCACAGCTGTGTCTGTCCTGCAGAGGTCTATCAAAATCTGCTACCCTACCAGTCCTGCTGTTCTGCTGGGAACCCCATGGAATCCCAGGACTGGTGCTCCAGACAAGATGAACCAGGCTTCCTCATCTTTGACTGTTAAACATTTGAAAATGTCAATACAGTATACAGTAAGTTCCATAACCTCTTCCAAATAAATACTATGGATGAGATCACACTATTGGGGGCAGGGGGGAAGAAAGGGGGGAGGTTTATTTCTGTAAATGAATGTTGTTGCAACTTGTCCTTAGGAGCAGAGAACGACCCTGGCCCTGACGGTTACTAGCAGAAGTGAAGCCAATATTGAACTCTGCTGTCTACAAGGTTTCAGAGGGTGCTCCAAGCTCACCGATTTCTCGGACCCTTGCAGTCCATTGGAAGTGCCTTAGCCTGCCTGCATGAATGTAGACTACTGTGGCTGTCCTCAGACACTTATACTGTATTGCTGCCTCCTCCAGAAACAAAGGCATGGATGGTCTTTTGCTTTGGGAAGGAGAGGCAGGGACACCACTACTTCTCACAAAACTACAGATGTAACATTCTTACAGACAGTCTTCCTTGGCAATTCAGGGGTGATGCACACCACTTGCACCTTCAGAACTGCAGAACTTCTAAAATGTGGCACCATGATATTAAGTTGCAGGGAGTGAGTTGCAATGGGAGGGGTAACCTATGAGGATGTATCCTGGGCTGCATCAAAAGAAGTCTGACCAGCAGGTCGAGGGAGGTGATCCTGCTCCTCTACTCCATTCTCGTGAGACCCCACCTGGAGTACTGCATCCAGCTCTGGGGGCCCCAGTACAGGAGAGACATGGAGTTGTTGGAGGGCCATGAAGCTGATCAGAGGGCTGGAGCTCCTGTCCTATGAAGACAGGCTGAGAGAGTTGGGATTGTTCAGCCTGGAGAAGAGAAGGCTCCGGGGAGACCTTATAGCAGCCTCCCAGTACCTGAAAGGGCCTACAGGAAAGCTGGAGAGGGACTGTTTACAAGGGCATGGAGTGATAGGACGAGGGGTAATGGTCTTAAGCTGAAAGAGGGGATATTTAGATTACATATTAGGAAGAAATTCTTCACTGTGAGGGTGGTGAGGCACTGGAACAGGTTGCCCAGAGAGGTTGTGGAGGCCCCCTCCCTGGAACCCCTCAAGGCCAGGTTGGATGGGGCTTTGGGCAACATGGTCTAGTGGAGGGTGTCCCTGCCCACAGCAGGTTGGTTGGAACTAGATGATCTTTAAGGTCCCTTCCAACCCAACCCATTCTGTGATTCTGTGATTCCATGACATTTGCTTCTATGCACATGAATTCTCAAACAGCACCAAGCAAAATTTATCTGTCATCTCAGTAGTTGCAGGGTGACTGCTGGAAGATTTAGAAGTCTCTGATTGTGCAGCATGAATAGGCTGGGGGACAGTAAACCAGTATTAATTGTGTTGTCATTTGCTACGCTTTGATTATTTGTGAAATAAAAAGCGAAGTATTATAGTCAAGGAGCTGGAACAGGGCAGAATGATGCTGGTTTTGTAACAGCAGACTTAGTGGTAATTACAGAAAACCACGCTGGTGCTCTATGATTAAGGCAAGCCATTAAGAGCACACTGTGACTGCACTATTGTCAGAGAGTGTACTGCTTTGTGTCAGCTCATGAGTAAACTGCACTTGGCTTCGGTATGAGTTTTAAATGAGTTGCTAATGCCCTTCTTGAATTTTGGGGAAGCAGTTTGATTTGGGAGGTACATGCCTATTTTGCAAGACAAAGTAAATAATAAATAATGATTTTTCATAAGATAGAGTGGCACTGAGTAGTCATAAGGAACAACAAAAATATGAGTTTGCAAGTCCTATCAACTGTTTTCTAGTGAAGATGTATTATATCATGGTACATTAATATCTTGCCACAGAACCAGGTAAACAGCCTAGAAATATCCACATAACAAGACAGTTTGCTCCTGAACTACTTCTAGCATGTTTACCTGGTTTCTGGCAATACAATTGTTTGATGTTCTTTCCAATGCAGCTCTTGGTACTTCTGCTTCTTTCAAGCACTTGCTCCTTCCCTTCACCAGCTTCTCAGCTTTGGGGATCTGGGAAGATCTGCACACGCAGTCTCCCTTCTCCAATTATCCTCTTCATCAGGTCTTTAACAGCTATGAAGAAAATGCCTGTCAAATGCTCAGGACACCACTAAAATTACTAAAAAAGCATTAATAGGATTAGAAAACTTAAGGATTAGAAAAAATATATTAAAGACCTTAATATATTTAAGGATTCATCATAACCCGGGCAGGAGTTCATAAGGTCAGATTTGCCTTTCAAATGACACTCAAGGAAATTCATCAGCTCCCAGCACGGTGAGGTGGTGAGGACATTTCTCTAAAGTTTGTTCCTATGGTGACTGTGCCAATGGGGGGAAAGAGAAATGAATCTTCAGGTAGTACCAAAATAAGCCATTCAGCAACATCTGCTAAATTTGATATAGGAATGTGTTGGGTTTGCGTGGCAAGGTTTTGGTAGCGGGAGGGGGCTACAGGGGTGGCTTCTATGAGAAGCTGCTAGAAGCTTCCCCTGTGTCTGATAGAGCCAATGCCAGCCGGCTCTAAGACAGACCCGCCGCTGGCCAAGGCCAAGCCAATCAGCGCCTCTGTGATAACATATTTAATAAGAAGAAAAACACTTAGAGAGAGAGCTTTTGCAGCTGGAGAGAGGAGTGAGAAGATGTAAGAAACTCTGCAGACACCCAGGTCAGTGCAGAAGGAGGGGGAGGAGGTGCTCCAGGCGCCGGAGCAGAGATCCCCCTGCAGCCTGTGGTGAAGACCATGGTGAAGCAGGCTGTCCCCCTGCAGCCCATGGAGGAAGGATGAGGGCGTGTAGAGATTCCACCTGCAGCCTGTGGAGGACCCCACGCCGGAGCAGGTGGAGGCACCTGAAGGAGGCTGTGGCCCGTGGGAAGCCCACGCTGGAGCAAGTTCCTGGCAGGACCTGTGGACCCGTGGAGAGAGGAGCCCACGCCAGGGCAGGTTTGCTGGCAGGACTTGTGACCCCATGGAGGACCCCACGCTGGAGCAGTCTGCTCCTGAAGGTCTGCACCCCGTGGGAGAGACCTACGTAGGAGCAGTTTGTGAAGGACTGTAGCCCGTGGGAGAGACTCCATGCTGGAGCAGGGGAACGATGAGAGGAGTCCTCCCCCTGAGGATGAAGAAGCGGCAGAAACACCGTGAGATGAACTGACCGTAACCCCCATTCCCCGTCCCCCTGTGCCGCTGAGGGGGGGAAGGTTGAAGCCGGGAGTGAAGTTGAGCCCAGGAAGATGGGAAGGGTGCAGAAAAGTGTTTTAAGATTTGATTTTATTTCTCATTCCTCTACTCTGTTTTGCTTAGTAATAAATTAGATGAATTCCCTCTCTAAGTTTGGTCTGTTTTGCTCGTGACAACAATTAGTGAGTGATCTCTCCCTGTCCTTATCTCAACCCATAAGCTTTTCGTTGTACTTTTTCTCCCCTGCCACTGAGGAGGGGAGTGAGAGAGCGGCTCTGGTGGGCACCTGGCCCCCAGCTAGGATCAACCCACCATAGGTAATTATAGCTCACAAAATACTTTTGAAGGGCCTAGATGCTTAAGGAAAACAATTACCGTGGGGAAGATCCTGTTTGTCTGTGAGCCCAGGTGTGGTTGCCTTCTCCAGAACAGTAGCAAATCTCTTCAGGGAAGATGTCCTGCCCATACCACTGGAAACAAAGACATCTCTCTGAAATAGGATGGTATCTCCTAGGGTTGCCAAGGAAGTTTCGTATATGAAGATCGTGTCTGGCACCAGAAGGGTGCTTCATGCTAACGTCAATCTTATGGTCTACAAATGGGAAAACGTGTCAGGTCAGAGAGAAGATTCCTCTGTCTTCCTAAGAACTTTGCTTAAGATTGGTAAATTATCAATTTTGTCTATTTTTCTTTTGAAATAAAAAAGATTTTTATCTACATGACCATCACTGCTTGCTTGTAAAGTTCATTATAATTTTTCTGTGGATTTCATTCAAATGTTGTCTGACCTACTTCAGTGGAGGTCTTTTTCTACTCGTATTGGTGCATCACCCTAGAAAATGTGCTTGCTTGCTTGTCAAGAACATGTCTTGGGTATGTTTCCATTGTTTAAACTCACTCCTCACTTATTTCATCTGACTTCCAGAGAGCACTTTTAGTATAAATAATGCAGTGTCCACATGAGAGAGGTACCTATACAAAATGGGTGGCAGAACACTTTGGCCTTTGAACGGCAGGCTAATCTGAGTGGTACTCACTCAAAGTTATACCTATCCAGACAAAAACATGAGTGCAAATGCATGCAAGGATGTGTGAACCTAGGTCAGACTTACAGGTAGAAGTGTGTAGCCTGGCTGAGATGTAAGCAGTTCTGGAGATAGGTGATTTTAGGAAATTTAAAGACCTCTCATGCTTTCCCAGTGGCAAACATAACATGACTACAAGCATACTTCAGTCTTAAAGGTCAGGTTTTTAAAAAAGGAAAACTGCTGCTCTGCAAACATGTTCCTGTCCATCTCTGCACTCTAGTAGGTTGAACAGTTGTTATGTGTTCTCCATAGAACCATTTTGAAAAATTAGGCAAATCAGAAACAAATAATAGAGTAATTTGCCAGTGATTGAAAATGTTGGCATGGAATGAAGGCATTAGCAGGATCCAACCATGATTTTGTAAACATATTGTCTACACTGGACAGCTGATTTCACATAGCAAGCATGACTTTATCCGTCACTTCCATCTCTTGCTTATGGGGATGATCTTCAATAAAAAACCTATTCTTAAATTGGCATTATTCTTTATTGCATTTTAAATCCCCTAATCAATACTCAGCCTTTGCCCTTTCCCCCCCCTGCTTTTTTCCTTTAGGACAAACCCCTCTGTTTAGGTCCATTATAAATTTAACGTTCTATCACAGTTGCAAATCTGATTCAGATCAATGGCTTGTAAGTTACAAACCCTAATGATCTAATCTGTTGTTAAATATTCATGAAAGAAGCTTGGAGAATACGCAGTCCCCTCCTTTCTAATAGATGTAAAAGAACCAACTGCATTTCACTGATTGATCATGTGCATTTTCTTATTGCAGAAGTGTTACAAAAGCTTCTATGTTGTGAAACTCTTATGCCAATCTGCAGCATTTATTCACCACTAAATAAAGCAGCAACATCATTCCTTTTATATATATTATATATAAGTATATTAATGCTGAACATACCTATTCTTTATAACAGCTTTTCAGGTGGAGTCCTCTGTGGGAAACAAGCCATAGCAGACACAAGGTTCCACAGCAATAAACCTCTGCCAGCCATGAACTCTGAAGCTCATGATGATTTCTGAGTAAAGGATCAAGGACAAAGCATACATACAGAAATAATGCCCATCCCTACCGCACCAAAATGCTTCAGGAAATATACAAACCTATAAGGAACTTCATGTATTTGTTGATCTAAGGTAGAATTTTGTAAGGAAAGGGTATATACTAAGATATGCACTTTTGCTCGCATAATTTTGTCATTTCAGGCAAATACATGTCCTTTTAAATTTTAAGCCGAGAGAAAATATTTACTGATACAAAGAGGCTCAGATAATCTTAGCAAGTGACTCTTTTCCTAACACACTATTTGGAATATCAGCATCCTTGTAATGCCAGGAGGCTTCTGATTCTTTGCAAACACTGAGAAATTGAATTAAGTGAATAATCTTCTTCTGCCTTAATTTCCTATACAAATTTTTTACTTCTTTTAAGTTATCACTCTTTAAGCATCAGTCAGGGGGGTGGGGAGGATCAAAAGCTGCAAAGTTTACAAGCATAAAGATATCTTTTATAACTTTTCACACTTTCCAAACCAACTGCTTGATAAAATAATTAAATTTGAGAGGCTTAGGCTGACTCAGCACTCAAAATGAGCTTGATCCGGAAGTTGTTATGCAAGCAATGATCTCCGCTGAGATCAATGAAAGTATTGCCTGTGCACATCCTCTGAGATCAGGACTCATCTATGACTCAGAGTCATTCTCACTACCCACTTTCTTCCTTTACCTCAAAAGATCCTAAATTTATTCCAGCCAAAATGTCAATATATTTAATCTATTTTGGAACATGCAACCAAAATTTAACAGCTCTCCATGTATACTGCTGTGCTGTCCTGACTAAAAAAAGTTTTACTACACCAGCTTCCCTATTTTTACTCTCTCATACTGATTTCGTAGGACAGAACAACACAAAAGGCTCACTCCTGAATTCCAACCAAAGGAGAGTTTCTAACAAGGTGATAAAAGAGTGTGTCCTTTGCTTTCCTGCAACCTACCAGACAGCTGAATTGTGACTCCTACAGAAAATGGAGCAGACATCTGGAGTGTATTGCAGAGTGTGCTCTGACCTCTTTGTCCCTTTTGATTTGCAAATGTCAGGCAATTTAGGATTATGAAACACAGCCGGTGAGATTTCACAGGAAAGAATTTGTCTCGATATATGCAGGTAGAGTCTTTTCTCTGGATGTCTTGGTGGTGAACAAGAAGCTGCTCTTTTATAATCCAATAACATTGATATGCAATGATTTTATCAATAGTGAACACAATCTATTCAGGGAAGTGATGTTACTGCATAAGAAATTATTAGTCTTTCCTGCAAAAGTATGGACTAGCTAAATAGGGGATAACCAGAAAAAAATAAGTGAGGGTAACTCCTTTCACCTTGGCAATAGCATAAATGCCATCAAAATAAACAGGAAGGGAAAGAACACTTGCATCAGAGCAACCTACTTCCAAGCCGTGACACAGATGTTTTGCCACTGCAGAGAACAGTGCTGGTGTCACTAAACAGCTCAGAAGTGACTCGCACTCCTGGAGGGGAGGGAAGGTTAAAAAAGGGTCCTGCACAGCTGACAGACCTTTTCCTTGACACCAGGCAAGACAGAAATGGCTGGTGCGCATGAGACTGCCACCTGCATCCCAGCTGCTGTGCAAGTGCTTTAGGACACAGAACATGCGGGGTCACCATACGGCAGACAGACATATGCTATAAAGCCTAGACATAATTACAGACAATTTATTGAATTCTTTCTTCTTAAAGGCTTTTCCTCTAAATAAATTACACTTTGCTTGTAGCAGGCTGTTTGTTCACATAGTTTGTGAACATCCCTGTTACCTCATATCTCCTGCTTGTTTAAAAATGCCTAGGCTTGTTTCAAACTCACCTTGTATGAGTAGAGTTACATGCAGCTAAGTGAAGACTAGGAAGCCTACCTGAAAAAAACAGGTAGGTTTGGGGGCTGCTAGCCCTCTGTGGGGTCCATGCTCCTGGAGATACCCTGCCACCTTTGAATGCAGTGCGGACACATTCCCTGCTAGCCCCTCTGTTCAGGCTGAACACTGCTCCATTACGCCTTGTCCTGTCACTACACTCCCTGATAAACAGTCCCTCTCCAGCTTTCCTGTAGGCCCCCTTCAGAAAATGGTAAGCTGCAATTAGATCTCCCCAGAGCCTTCTTTTCTCCAGGCCGAACAACCCCAACTCTCTCAGCCTGTCCTCATAGGAGAGGTGCTCCAGCCCTCTGATCAGCTTCATGGCCCTCCTCTGGACTCGCTCCAACAGCTCCATGTCTCTCCTGTACTGGGGCCCCCACAGCTGGATGCAGTACTCCTGGTGGGGTCTCACGAGAGCGGAGTAGAGGGGCAGGATCACCTCCCTCGACCTGCTGGTCACGCCTCTTTTGATGCAGCCCAGGACACGGTTGGCTTTCTGGGCTGCAAGCGCACACTGCCGGCTCATGTTGAGCTTCTCGTCAATCAATACCCCCAAGTCCTTCTCCTCGGGGCTGCTTTCAATCCATTCCTCGCCCAGCCTGTAGTCGTGCTTGGGATTGTGCCGACCCACATGCAGGACCTTGCCCTTGGCCTTGTTGAACTTCATGTGGTTCGCATGGGCCCACCTCTCCAGCCTGTCCAGGTCCCTCTGGATGGCATCCCTTCCCTCCAGCGTGTTGACCACACCACACAGCTTGGTGTTGTCGGCAAACTTGCTGAGGGTGCACTCAATCCCACTGTCCATGTCGCCGACAAAGATGTTGAACAGTGCCGGTCCCAGTACCGACCCCTGACGAACACCACTTGTCACTGTTCTCTACTTGGACATTGAGCCGTTGACCACAACGCTTTGAGTGTGACCATCCAGCCAATTCCTTATCCACCACATGGTCCATCCATTGAATCCATGTCTCTCCAATTTAGAGACAAGGATGTCGTGCGGGACAGTGTCAAATGCCTTGCACAAGTCCAGGTAGATGATGTCAGTTGCCCTTGCCTTATCCACGGATGCTGTAACCCCATCATAGAAGGCCATCAAGCTTGTCAGGCACGATTTCCCCCTAGTGAAGCCGTGTTGGCTGTCACCGATCACCTCCTTGTTTTCCATGTGCCTGAGCATAGTCTCCAGGAGGGTCTGCTCCATGATCTTGCCAGGCACGGAGGTGAGACTGACTGGCCTGTAGTTCCCTGGGTCTTCCTTTTTTCCCTTCTTAAAAATGGGGGTTATGTTCCCCATCTTCCAATCAGCAGGAACTTCGCCAGACTGCCAGGACTTCTGAAATTTGGTGGAGAGTGGCCTGGCCACTTCATCCGCCAGTTCCCTCAAGACCCGCGGATGCAACTCATCAGGTCCCATGGACTTGTGCACCTTCAGGTTCCTTAGATATTCTCAGACCTGATCTTCTCCTACAGTGGGTGGTTCTGCATTCTCCCAGTCCCTGCCTTCTGTGACCTGGGCAGTGTGGCTCAAGCATTTGCCAGTGAAGACTGAGGCAAAGAAGTCATTGAGTACCTCAGCCCTCTCCATATCCTGGGTAACCAGGTCTCCCATTTCATTCCGGAGGGGACCCACATTTTCCCTCGTCCTCCTCCTATCACTGACATACCTATAGAAGCTTTTCTTCTTGTCCTTGACATCCCTGGTCAGACTAATTTCTATCAGGGCTTTGGCTTTCCTAACCTGCTCCCTGGCTGCTCAGGCAGTTTCTCTGTATTCTTCCCAGGCTACCTGTCCTTGCTTCCACCCTCTGTAGGCTTCCTTTTGTTGTTTGACTTTGCCCAGGAGCTCCTTGTTCATCCACGGAGGCCTCTTGGTGGATTTGCTTGACTTCCTCTTTGTTGGGATGTATCGCTCCTGAGCTTGGAGGAGGTGACCCTTGAATATTAGCCAGCTGTCTTGGGCCCCTCTTCCTTCCAGGGCTTTGTCCCATGGTTTTCTACCAAGCAGATCCCTGAAGAGGCCAAAGTCTGCTCTGCTGAAGTCCAGGGTAGTGAGCTTGCTGAGTGCTTTCCTCACTGCCCTGAGGGTCCTGAATTCAATCATTTCATGGTCACTGCAGCCAAGGCTACCCTTGAGCTTCACATCCCCTACCAGGCCCTCTTTATTGGTAAGAATAAGGTCCAGCATGGCACCTCTCCTTGTGGGCTCCTCTATCATTTGGAGGCGAAAGTTGTCATCGACACATTCCAGGAACTTCCTGGATTGCTTGTGCTCAGCTGCGTTGTCCCTCCAGCAGATGTCAGGGTGGTTGAAGCCCCCCATAAGGACCAAGGCTTGTGAGTGTGAGGCTGCTCCTATATGCAACTAAAAAATATAAACCAACTATTCATTGGTTAGCTCACACAAAAGATAGCTAGTATTCACCAAGCCAGAGTGAAGCCTTACTGTGGTCACCATCCCTGACAAGGCACCAGTCTTTGCCAGCCAGGCATGAGGAGAAAAAACAGCCACCGTAGGTCCCAGGGACAGATCCTCAGCATTGCTGAGCTGCCATCTTCACAAGCATCGCTTGATGCAGATGGTACTGATGGTTTGACCTGACAAGCTGATGATTCCCTCTTTTTTTTCTCTTTAGGATTTCTACCTTTTCATATCAACGCTTTCCCTTTTGAATCCTTCAGTTGCTAATGATCCCATCCTGAAATCCTAATTTTCACCTTCTTTTTCTCTATATAGACTTTCTCACATCTCTGTCTGGGTGCTCTTTCTCAGCACTCTGAGCGAAGGTTACATGCTTGTGCCATGTGTGCTGAACCCTGGACACTTGGTCATCAGGCAGCTAAAGCCTTTGGGGCAGGTCAAGGCTCTTACAACAGAGGTTACAGACAGAGGTTGCAGAGGCTGAAGACTTGAAAGAAGATATGCATCACTGATGGTAGCACCATCCCCTGTGGCTTTGGCAGGAACATTTATGGATGCATGCAGCTCTGCATTCTGTGCTGTCTGGGCAGGAATCTCTGTTTCTGCATCACCATCAGTCTATTAATACCTTAACCATTCCTGGCAATGACTTACACAGCTGGTGAGTGGGAGTGCATGTACGAGTTAGCATTCTTTCCAAGGTGTTCGTGCCTTCAGGCTTCCAGTCTACAGCTGAATCTCAGGGATAATGAGGAAGTGAGGAAAACAGAGCAGAAAGTCAGTGGTCACAGCACTCATTCCTGAACATCCTGGGTTTTTTATAACATCACTAGTATTTTACTAGATACTTGATTTTATTATAATTGCTATTGCTTTTGTAACAGGAGTTTCTGATGTCACTGCATTATCATTTCAATAAGAGTCACATCAGCCTTCAATGCTGTCAAATAGGTAAAAAAAGGATAAAGGCTTGTATGAGCCTTTTCTACAACTGTTTGTTAGCACTGGACAGTCTTCTCTAAACTTCCAAAGAACTGAAGAACATCTAAGAATTTATATATCAGTTTTCATTGAATCCCCTCTTTCAACTTGCCGAAGTCATCAATGAGATCAGCAAATGGACAAAAAAGGGCCTGACTGTTTCGTGATTTCTCCTGCTCTAATTTTAGCTAAAAATGAACCATTCAGTAAAATAAGCAGTTAAGACCATGATAGTGAGTCATAAATAGGTTGGATAATTTAATGAGGAGTTGTCAAAACTCCTTACTTGAAGAAAAAGTATTTCCTGATACTTCAAATACATGAAACATTCAAGAGTTTCATATGTGAATAGAAAATCCCAAATAGCAATGTGGGGTTGCATAGATACAGATCTTGTCTATATCTGTGCACAGACAAGAGTATGTCATTATATATGGTATAGTATATTGCTAAATCCTACAGATTTAACCAGTACATGCCAGTACAGATGAAGCAGTAAATCATCTCCAGTCACCTTCAATATGGACACAGCTATTTCAGTCTAAATCTGCCTGCATCAATGAAAGGTACTCCCATTTAGACACAAATAATAAACTACTTCAGAATATACTTGACAAAAATCACTTTTAATAAACAAGCATAGAAATTTATGTGTGAAATGGACTCAAAATCCCAAATTTTACACATTTCCCTCTTCTTTCATGCAGAACCAGTGCACCCTCAGCAAGTTTGCCGACGACACCAAGCTGTGTGGTGTGGTCGACACGCTGGAGGGAAGGGATGCCATCCAGAGGTACCTTGACAGGCTTGAGAGGTGTGACTGTGCGAACCACATGAAGTTCAACAAGGCCAAGGGCAAGGTCCTGCACGTGGGTTGGCACAATCCCAAGCACGACTACAGGCTGGGCGAGGAATGGATTGAAAGCAGCCCCGAGGAGAAGGACTTGGGGGTATTGATTGACGAGAAGCTCAACATGAGCCGGCAGTGTGCGCTTGCAGCCCAGAAAGCCAACCATGTCCTGGGCTGCATCAAAAGAAGCGTGACCAGCAGGTCGAGGGAGGTGATCCTGCCCCTCTACTCCGCTCTCGTGAGACCCCACCTGGAGTGAGTACTGTGTCCAGCTGTGGGGGCCCCAGTACAGGAGAGACATGGAGTTGTTGGAGGGCCATGAAGCTGATCAGAGGGCTGGAGCACCTCTCCTATGAGGACAGGCTGAGAGAGTTGGGGTTGTTCGGCCTGGAGAAAAGAAGGCTCTGGGGAGATCTAATTGCGGTCTGCCAGTACCTGAAGGGAGCCTACAGGAAAGCTGGAGAGGGACTGTTTATCAGGGAGTGTAGTGACAGGACAAGGGGTAATGGGTTTAGGCTGAAGGAAGGTCGATTTAGATTAGACGTTAGAAAGAAATTCTTTACTGTTAGTGTGGTGAGGTACTGGAACAGGGTGCCCAGAGAGGCTGTGGATTCCCCATCCCTGGAAGTGTTTAAGACCAGGTTGGATGAGGCTTTGGGCAATGTGGTCTAGTGGAGGGTGTCCCTGCCCGTGGCAGGGGGATTGGAACTAGATGATCTTTAAGGTCCCTTCCAACCCAAACCATTCTGTGACTCTATGAACCAAGGCAATAATGTTCTTTCTCCAGCTCAAATACTCAGAGCATATTTAATAGGTCAAATTCTTATATTAATCAGAGCATTGAAAAGACAGCCTAGATAAAGTATAAATTTAATTAAACATCTATTTACTTTTAAAGCATGACTGTACATTACAAGTTATTTTATGTGCTAAGGAGTTTAAAAAAAAAAAAAACAGGGCCCAAGTAGGTAATACAATTCTAACAACAGACATTGTTATGCAAAGATCATCTCAAATTTAAAAAAAAAAAATCTTTTTTTTTAAAGCTTCACTTTTTGCTTGCAGGAATTTTTCTTATTTACCATGTTAACGTAACTATTTTAAGAATCTCAAAATGGAAGACAATATTGAACAGTCAGAACCATAATAAAACAAAAGGTTCAACTGAGCTTCCTTGCCCTGCCAGACTGGAATCACTGAAGAGTCCCATTGCTGTAGGCAAAGGTGTGTGAGGAGTCTTTAGCATCACATTTGGCTATGGTTGCTCCCAAGCCCAAGAACACCTCCACCCTCCTTCATAGCTGGGTTAATGGAGAGAGGTCTTGGTTTGATTTTGATTTGAGGCTTTCTTTGGACTTGTGAGATTTCTCAGCTCTCCCACATGCCCTTCAGAAGAAGAGTGCATATTTTGACTCAAAAGAACATTTTTAGGAAAAGATCTTCAACTGGTATCAATATACACCTTAACGGCTCTATTGAAGACTGTGAGAAGTCTATTGGTTTACATGAGCTAATAAAATGCCTTCAATACGAGAAACATGCTTATACTAAGCAAAAAGGAATAAGCTTAATAGTATGGCTGTAACATATCAAAATATTTCATTGCGTAGCTTTCCTTAAATCTGATGGAAGTTATGATGACTGGAAAAAGGTATAAGGTGTAAGTTAAAAGACTTGACTCAGTACTGGTAATACCATAGTCCAACTAGTTTCTGTAGGATATTGTTGGACACCAGGCATGAGTAAAAAGGGTGACATCATCCATGTTATTTGTTCCTCCTTTTATCTCTTTTTCATAAGTGGGTTAACTGAATTACGGCTGAGAAACCAATCTAAATCTTTATTTGTGCTAAAATCGTTTAACTGTCTATTATTTTAAAATTTATCTGTAGGCTTGGAGTCATGCAGTCAGGTAAAGCAAACAACAGAAAAGCATTTAAGTGAGCAGCTGTCCAGTACATGCAGCAAATGAGGAACAGTGAACAGTCAAAGCAGTAATGCCTCTCCAACCTTAGTGAACAATTTAAAAGTTGAAAATAACTCAAATAATTTCTTGAAGTAATTTAAAATATGAACCTGATTTGCAAAGTACTGAAATGTAGGTGTATACAGCTAATGAAAACAGAAGATAATTCTGCATATAAAGTGTTCACTGCAAAACCTGGGGCCTAGTCTATTTATTAACATTAACATCATTTTTAGTGACTGCATCATTATTAAAGGAATGGCTGTGAAACTCATAGAGAGTTAAACATTGAAATAATTGCCAGCAAGATGGCCTAATGGGAAAGAGAGTATCTAAAATGGCTGAAGCATCTAGAGTGGAGTTAAGGCAGCCATTAGACAGACTCTCAAGAGATTTTGATTAACAGTCTGAAGTGGGCGAAACTATTATTAACTAACTGACTTTGATATGTTTGTTTCTTTTAATCTCATTGCCTGGGTTTGACACAGGTACAAGTCATGTAATTAGAAGGCTCGTTCCACTAGGAAACCAGTGTCAAGTGACACTGAGCTCATTTATCATGTCGGAGTCAATAGGCCATGCAGTTTTTTTTAATCATCTTTATCCTCATAAGAGTTAAAGCACAGCACAGTAACTGGTGTTTGACATTCAGAGTGCTAGGAGGTTTTCAAAGTCATGTCTAAATAAAGTCTATAAAGAATATATGGTTTAAAAACTATATATTTAAAAAATATTTCCAAACAATAATAAAAAGTTAAGGTTTTTGCATCAGAGCTACCATTGCTAAAACTTTCAATTTTACTTACATGCAGGTTCCTATACATATCTGCCATAGGGAATAAATATGTGGGAACTCAAAGATCTGTTTCTTTCTAAAAAGAGACATAATTTACTTTTCTTCATTATTTTTTAGGTGTTTGGGGTCAGTAGTTCAACTAATCACATTTCTTTTTTCAACCACCATTTGATAATGACTGTAGGAGAGAAAAGGAAACCTTTCTGGATAAAATTACATTGAAATTTCATCTGCACCGTTTTCCAGTAGACTGTTAAATGAATAATCCATCTTCTGTCTTTCGGTGATATGAAGGATGTAATCTATTTTTGGATATTGGAAAGTAGCTGTGGGAAGGTCTCATGTTTTTTTACCTTGTGTGCACAAGGTTTCATGCTGTTGTCACAAAGGCAATGTCAAAGTTTCTGTTGAACTGTAATAGTGCAGGATCAAAGTCTAGAATTATGAATCTTTGGGATTTATCGTACATATGGTTAATCCCAGCAACTAGCTAGTAGGTTTTGTTCTTAGTAAACAATAAACATATCAAATATTTTGCTGATTTGACTATAAAAATATAGTGAATAAAAGACAGTTTGCCTTTCATATAAGGTTATACAGATTATTTGTTCTTTTTATCTCAATACATTTCCAAAACTGCAATCAAGAGTAAAGCATACAGAGTAAAGCAACATAAAAGTGCTCAGTGTATCATAAGGGATTTCATAGGATATCCTAGATTATTTTAGCTAATTTATTTTATTAATTTTACTTTACCACATTGTTAAATATTCTCTTAATTCTTCCTGCATTAGTCTGAAAGAAGGCCTAATATCATATTACACTGTTATTAGAGACAATAACCAATATCACAACGTAGATGAAAGAAGCTGTAAAATTTAAATTAACCTCTGTCCTCTTTGCCACACTGATCAACTGCCTTTCTGTTTTCAAATGCAACACTCATGTCATTGAGTTTACAATTCAGACACTCCCTATTTTTCCTAAGTGTAATGAACAGCAAGTTAAATATGAATTTCATAACTCAGCAGCTGTTGATGAATACACAAGCAATCTAGCTTGCTAACTTTCGTAAAGGTTTGGAGATAAAGTCAAGGAGAGTTGTCACCAGAGAGGCTCAGAAGCAGCAAGAAAAGATATTACAGATATGCTGACTTTGCTGTCAATCAATGTAAGAAGAAATGCTTATTTCAAAATATTAAGACTTTGAAACGCAAAGAATTCCCAAAACATATAAAACTACTAAAAATTATCATGACTGACAGACTCTGATAATGTGTTCATCCCTCTGTGCAATTTTTTGGTTCTCAAGAAAAAAGAATCTATAAAATAAAAATAGAAGTTTTATTATGAAGGTAAAACCGTTATGTTAACAATCAAATACCATGCAACAAGAGTATTAGAAAATTCCTAACAGGAAGCTATCTCAGCTTATCGGTTTAAGGTTGGATTTTTTTCCTAGAGAAACATAAAGTAAACTTGAACAGGAACAGGGGGAAAAAAGCCACAAGAAAGCTCAAAGCACAGCAGAATAAAATAGAAATCTCAGAGAAGATTGAGTCTGACAGATTCTTTTAAGAACCTGAGTGCGCTGAGACTGAGCATAATTGTTGTTCATCAAAATGAATGATCCCCTCAAAAGTGCATGCCTATTGTCAGAGCAAAAATACTTAATTTGGGTTCTAGCTCTCACAGCTTTGGAGGAGGGAGAAAATAAGAAGGAAAAATAATCAGATTTTAAAAGAATAAATTGCTAGTGCTGACAGAGAAAGATTAATTAGAGGTAAAGACCCTTAACTACAACCTGAGGATAGAGGTTATTTCAAAAAATAAGATAAAAAAAATCACAAAGGGTCCAGATGATCTGAAATATATCACCTTAGAAAGCATTAGGTGTTTTTTTTTATTTAATCACAGACTAAAGAACTTGCTAGTTTGTCCTGAATCTCACTCTACAGAAAACTAACTCTAGGAGAGAGAAAGGTCTCAGGCTTAAAGACCTGCTGTCTTTGATAAAATAACAATTATTTCAGTTACTGCTAGCTCTCAACCCTGATTTCTGAAGTGTGGTTATGCCCTAGACTCAGTGGGGAAGAAAGTAGTGAGTTAGATATTCACAGATGTGCAGGATTCTTTTGCATTTCCAATATACCTGCAAATTTGCCCTGACTTCTGAACTTGAGTCAGCATATCCTTTTTTTAATTAATCCAGATTTCCTTTTCTTTCTCATAAGTTTGCATAATGATTAAAAACTTTGTCATGAGCTTGGCAAATGGTTTTTCATTTTTTCTTATCTTATGTTACGTATACCAAAATAGAAATTTCTGTCTGTTCCTCTAAATTCTGTATTTTAGAGGAACATATGGATTTTTTTATTGGGTATTGAGTTTCTGACCTGGTATTAATCACACACAATCTTTCTTTTTTAAGACAGTATTTAGATTTATTGGATTAAAATTTGACACATTTTATCATACAAATTTTGGAAGCAAAAATCATTATTCAAAACAAAAGGCTACTGATAAACAGAGTTTTTTCTCGGTAAATCCTAATAAACACAAGAGATGAACAGTTCTCTCACTAGAATTGAATCAAATCCAATCCGTATCAGCTACCTGTTATCAGTGCTTTGTTCTTGGTTTGTTTCTGAAACTGCCTTGTGCTGAGAAAACGCTTCAGACACAGTATTTTCCCATTCTGTACCATTAAGGTCACAGGAAACTTTTCTTGCTTGGGTCATCTGTCTCTACCTGGCTCATGCTAATAGCAGGACTTCAAATATGCATACATAGCATCCCCTTGGAGAGATATTTCAGCTAGCTAGACTACAAAACCAGAAATATTTTACAAGGGGTCTGAGCCTAGTCTCCTCTGGTCCTTCGAGGCTATCTGCTCTGAAGATCTGCCCATGCCTCTGTGTGTATGCGCCCTTAAGACTGAGATTCGTGGTCCACCAAGAGGAGTCTGATTGGCATCTCACTAGTAAATAACAATCATTTTACTACTGGAGGCAGATGAAACTAAGAGCCTTTTAGATGAGCAACAAGCTACAGCTAAGTGACACAATGTGATAGGAGGCCACAAGTAGAACTAGATGGAGTCAAAGTGGTCAGAAACAGGCAGGTGGGATGTGGGAGACTAGAAGAATGTCAACAACTATGTCCATGAGGAAATTTAACATTGCATGGGTCCACTCAATGTGTGATATTTATACCAAGGATCACTTGGGTTATAGGAAAACAGGTGGGTGGCTACATAGTGCAGGGTAGGAGGACCGGACGTGCTCTGAGCAGCATCATAAAACCAAGCAAGGAGTCGAGGAAGCCCACTATAGCCAGCTCAGCCTCCGTTTCAGAACAGAGAGCTAGCAAGGGAGGACCATAGCCTGACATTTCTGTCACAAGCAAAATGTCAGTCCAAGGTTCCCCTTCAGTGCTTACAGGCACAGTTTACCACTAAAGGTAGTGTTTGGATGGTGGCTACTCCTCTTGCTTAAACCATAGCAATAAAGGTCAGCCTACTGAAATTTGATTCAGAACCAGCCAAAGAGTAATTTGTGCAGAAAAACACGTATCTCTGAATAGGATTTTAAAGCTCATTGTATGGAAAACATGGGGGGAAAAGCCTAATTTTTAAGGGTGTAACTAGGCATGCCCCACTCTGCAAGACTTAAGTCCCATGTTTTCAGGAAACTTTCTGATCTCAGACAATGCTATACTACATGTTTTACCACAACAATGATGTTTTTTCAGTCAACATGAAAAGTGCCTCACAAGATTTACCCTACAGACAGCTGTGCTCAGTACTGCGCGTCATTTTGAACACTTTTTGACACCTTTGCATCTCTAGGCCAGCTAATACAGACTTTTACTTTTTCTCTTCTGCTTGTACTTAGAATACAAGCATGATCAATAACATTTAATCACACATATATACAATCACTTACAAATTGATCCAGAGATTATTTTCTTGATAACAGCTTCCTAAGTGGTGCACTGCTTCTCTGACCCTTCAAAAACTAAAAAGAAATTGTGATCTGTGTGAATCTACCACAACAACTTGTACTCTGGCAGGAAATAAGAAAAATCCCTCTGGCCATCACTTAGTCTTCTACAACCATATAATTTACTCACCACACTCAGTTTGGAGGAGAGGAACCTTACTTTCAATGAGCAACAAAGTTTTTGATACAAAAGTAGATATTCAGCCCATGACCTGAACATACATGATGTTCTTAGCTTTCATGAGCACAGCTTACTCAATCATTTAAAGGGTTTACAATCTAATTCAAGATTTCTCCCAAGCCTTTCCTGCAGAAGAGAATTAATAAATCTCCCCAGCTGATGGGAGCAGGGCTTATACAGAACCAGGTACCGTGAGGCTTCAGGAATGACATCACTTGTCCCCACAGCATATTGCAATGGGCTGCAAACCATGTGAGGTGATGTAGAAAAGAAGCAAGAAAGTGAAGAATCCTACATGCACCAAGGAACAGCTAAGCCTAGTGCCAGCCCCACTACTTGCCCTCTCCAGAAGGTACCGCTCCCAGCTTTGTACGAGATCCCACTTCCACTTGATCCACTCTGTGACACCTTCAGTGAGTGAAAACAGTCTTCCCCGTTTAAACATGCCCCCATTTCGACCAGTCAGGGACAGAGGAATCAAGCTGTAAAGTTGCCATTGTATTTTCTAAACATCTCTTAGTAATAGAGAAAGATAAAAGTCTGGTCCATCAGCAGAATTTTAATTGTAATGCATTAAAAAGTAATTTCACTGCAAACACTTTTTAAAAGAACATCACCACAGTACACTGCTGCATACTGAGGTAAACATTTTGAGAACACGAAATGTTCCTTTTAAGTGAATCGGCGCTTGTTCATGGAGACGGAAGAAAAAAATTAAGCATGTCAACCACAGCACTGTCTCCAGTTGAGATGAGTTACTCTCACATTTGCCTTAAGTACAGGTAGAAAAAGACAAGCTGACTGTACCTCAGGGGTTTTGATTTTGCTTTTTTTTTCCCGATTGTCTTCATTTGATTCACTGGGCAATTGTCAAACACAATCACATGGGGTGAGGATATAGGTAAGAGCTGAAATCCTGGAATACATTTTGGCAGCACTGTTTTCTAGTTTACATATGGACTCACACAATATCCTATTAACTAATGCCTGAAGAAACTTTTTAAGTGCCACAGTCAGCTGGGATTACATATTCTTCCTCTGTATGTATGTTAAGCACACAATGCAGATAGAGCCAACAGCAGCAAAAGTTCCAGTTGCCAAACACATTCAAACAACTCCCCAAACAAAATGAGATCCAGACAACTGGGTAATTTCCAGTTATGCAGTGAAGAAGTATTCATAAAGGAGAAGCTTCATTTGTAGATGGTAAACCCATAAATCCTAAAAAAAAATGCATATGTTTGTTTTGTAAGTAAAAGGGGAGATTTTTTCCCCATTGCTACAAACCATGTGCTTCCTAACTGGAAAAAGCTAGAAAACAGTCAAAATATGGTGGGGAAAGATGGTCTCCCACTTTTAAAAAAATCTCTCATGAGGAAAACCTGCTCTTTCAGGTCAAAATATTTGGAAGGATGTTTTCTCATCAATCTGTCAGCTAGTCAGCTCTGACTTTAACCTCCAAGCTGGTTGTTCAACAGGTGTTTAGGAGTAGCAATGTACTTTATTTATGTAAGCAACCAATTATAAGTTTGTGTGGTGTTCATTTTCTGGCTTGCAGTGACCCATGAATACTGCTGCCTCATTGGAAACAACTTCTTGCTAGCAAAGCCGTGTCATAAGCTCAGTCCAGCCCAGAGTCATCCAGTCAGAGAGCACAGCAGTTAGGACTGCTGCTCTAGATGCATTCAGAGAAGTCCTCATATATGTAAAAGAATAACCAGGCAGAAGATATGTACCCATTGCCCCGTGTTTCCCAAAGAATACTGCGATCAGTTAAATGGAGATGAAGAAATACAACTCTGGGAATATGCTGCTCTTAGGAAATGACTGATTGTTTCAGGATGTTGAAAGGCTTCAAAAGGTGCTCAGACTGGCACATTATGCTGCTCTTATCCTAAACAACCCTGGACATATTCAAGGTTCCTTGAGACTTCAAGACAGTCAAATTCTCTTCTTTGCACCCTGTTGAATGGACTTCCTCAGCGATCGCAGTTAGAGATATGCAGGTACCATTGAAAGTGAGATTGGCCTATACACCACAAAATGATAAGGCATTTCAGGAGTGCAGGAAAGACAAAAGAGCAACTGGCATGGCAGATTTTTTTTCCTGCTCTGTTAGCAAAGCATAAGCAGCAGCTGTTCTAACAATATTCACTTCCTTGCTCCCAGCAAGTGTTTCCCAGCAGTGGGAGTAGCAGTAGTTCTGTGAGTCAGGACTTCACAACCGTCAGCCTTAGGAGAAATCTTGCTTAGGTAACTTCAATGCCAATTGAACCACAGGCTTGATTTGCATTCTTATCACAGTACTTCTCTTTTTAGTAAATATTTCCCAGATATAACTTTTTTTTTTTCACTAAATAAAGAGAGGAGAGAGAAAGATCCTACTGTCTTGAATTTGCCAGTTTATCCTTTGCACTGCTAGGGTGCTCAGCAGCAATTTTTCACTTAGAGTAGAGGTAATTCAAGGAAATTCCATGGCTGACCAGTAATTAAGGCTGCAATCAAAGATGGCAGAACATATGCCATTTGCAGAAGTGAGCCTCCCAGGAATTAATTATCCATGCAAGGGGAATCTTTATGAAAGTATTGACATTTTGAATCTCACCGTCAATATAAGTGAAATCTTAGCTTGTTGCAGATGGTCCCTTGGGCTTGTTCCACTTCAGAGAGCTCCTTTAGGGTCACCTTTATGGCTTATTTGGTAGTTTCTATCCTTGTTGCTGGCATTGTGCCATGAAACAAAGAGTTAGGAGCAGAAACACCCTTTTCACTAGCACCTCAAGAAACCTAGAGCAGCCTTTAGGTGGCCATCTCTAGCTGGCACAAAGAGGCTGACCTGTGCAACTACAAAGGTAGTTCACAATGCAAATTTGTGCCTTGTTTTTGCTTTGTATTCTCACTAGATTCACCCTGAGAGTAAGAAGAGTAGAATAGTACAGCAATGTGATCCTGGATGTCCTTGATAATCCTGGTTCATACTCCTAACTTAGGGAGTCACGCCTCCTCTCTATGACAGATTGTTTTGTAAAACAAAACAGGTTCTTGTCTTGAGGTTGACAGTAGCATATACCAGCATGGTATATGGGCTTGCTCACTCTGATCCTCACCATGCTATGCATCAGTTCTCTCATTACACACAGCTAAACCATAAGGAATATTTGGGGCATGTGTCTATGTCAGTGTTAGCTCAAACTCATACTTGGGACTTTGTTCATCCACTCAAGCTATTAGCTCATTAGGAAAGCTATGTCCTCAAGACGAGTCCTAAATCTTGCCTGGATGCTGCAGGAGCCTGGGGGTTCCCTGTGGACCAGGAGCTTTGGGGAGTCCCTGGGTCCATCAAGCTCCCATCAGCCCAGCCAGGAGAGCCAGGGGGCAACGGGGCAGCCCCAGCCCCAGGCATTGGGCACCCCCTTTGGGATGGTGGTGGGCTGAGGATGGGTTGGGACATGGACCCGCAGGTCCTGCTCAGCAAGGACCATGGCTGGACACTGCAATGCAGCAGGAGCTGTAGCTCTGGTGGGGACCAAAAGGCAAAGGTTCATGTGGAAGCAGCTCCTATGGGCCCTGGCAGAGGTCCCCCCGCAGCACCTCCCCACATCACCTGTGGTATGGCGTCTGCCCTCACCCCCACAACCACTAGGCTAACCCTGAATCCCAGCAGCCAGCCTTCTGAAGGTATCAGTGGGATGCTCTCTGGGCCCTCGGAGTGGTTTGGAGGGTCTTTGCAAAGAAAAGCATCCAGAGTAGAAGATCTGGCTTCTCAGGAGAGATGTGGGGGAAACTGCTGATCTCAGACAAGACGTGATGGAGAAAGATCAGCAAGCATTTGCTGGAAACCCTGCAAAGGACAGAGACCATTTCTACAGCTATGTGAGCCAACACAGCTGGCTGCCTGAACCACAGAAGGGAGGACTCAGACCATCACAGCCTCAGGCAACACGTGGAGTGCACAGAGGCAGGGCAGGGAGGCACTGAGGTCCTCAGCCACCACAGCTCCTTGCAGCGTGGGCATTTGCCCACAGCCATGTTTACAATGCACAATATACTTCAAGCCTCAGAGGAAAAAAAATGATCTTCCTGTATCCAGGCCAAATGAGCTAACCTTGAAGCAGATCATGGTGTATTTCACCAACAGCATGGTGATGTCCAGTCCACTCAGACTACCACTTGATTTTTTACGCCAGGTCACTCATTTGGGTTACTTTATTTTTTCTGAGCAGAAAAACTGTAGCAGACTAAAGAATACATACGGGTTTCTCAACTTTTTGTATAACTCAATCTTTACACATTGAAAAAGACCATTTCACTGAATCCTCCTTGAAAATATATCAGCAAGCAGTCATCCACAAAGCTCCACTGATTTCATTTTCGAAGATCTGGTCCCTTTTATTTTGTTTGTGAAATAAAAAGTATCATGAGGCTCCAGGTGTCTTGCAAATTTGCCAAGTGCTTGTGAAGCTCACAGAACTTTAAACTCTTCTGGATTTCCTAACTTATTAATGTTTGTTTCAGATGTGAAGAAAAATCATTTCTATTTTGTTTGGCTTATGCAAGCCTAGTTTTGTTCAATAAAAAAAATAAAATAAAAAAAATTGGAAAATATCCAGAGAGTGAATTGTTGTTTGAGATTTTAATATAAACTGGATTAGTTATGGGACTAATAAATATAAGTATTTTGTGGCTGTATTGAATTTTAAGTAGGTGATTCTCTGTCCTCTGAGAATTATTCTGAAAATACAGAATTATTTGTAAAGATTTATGTCAAGGTTGGAGAGGTTTGGGGTTAAAATTAATTTATAGCTTGATTACGCCAGCCATCGCTGCTATGAAACTTTAATCTTGATGGCAGTGCTAGTGAGTCTCATGAAACGGTCTTCCACCATTTCCAATGCTTTGTGCTTTTGCTGAATTCCACTCTTAAACTTCAGCAGGAGCTGACATGGTATTTTAGAAATGGTATATTTTAGAATCCAAGAGGTATTCAGAAATTCATCAGAAATGCATGAACTAAAGAGAACCAAGTCTTCATCTGTAATCAGAATACAGAGTTAAACACAGAATATAATGAGATATAAAGCTTGGTGGTGTGTGAATACGTTGGTAATTGCGCATGCTTTAAGGAAAATCTTCCCCCCTGAACTTGGTTTGAGGAAATAGTCTGGTATTTGGGAGAGAAGCAAGGTGAAGAAAACTCCAGCTTCACCTCTTTACTTCAGCAGTGAACTTCCTTCACAGAGGACACAAGGCTGACGTACTCTTTCAGCCCTGTGGCTTTGTACCTTTTGAGCTGTATTGCTTCTGCCTGAACATGCTTTCAAGGTGATACTCATACCGTGCAATACCCTGAGCCTGTTCCTGGAGATCCAGTACCTTTATTTGTGTAACAGATCACCATAGCTCTGTCCCATTCAAAACTGCTGCTGCCACGGAGATGGGTTTTGAAATTATACATATGGGAAAAGTCACCATATAGTAAGTGCTGGGGATATGCACAGCTAGAATCTTCTCTCCAGCTGAAATTGCCATTTGCCCTTCTAATATTCATCAGGAATCCTGGCCACATATGCAATTTTTTCAGACAGTTTGTGTGTGGTTAAACAAAAAAGAGGCCTGAAATTAAAGCAACACCTCCGCTATCACCTGAGAACAGCGGCTACCACTGTCACGGACCAGCCCTGCTCATCACTTGCATTCCTTGCAAATGCCAAATGCATGTTTCTTTGGGTTCTCTTGGCTCTCACACACCACTTTCCACTCAGGCTTGGGATGAGATGGTTATTTGCAGTGCTGCATAGACAAAGAGGCAGAAATATGGCCAATTTACTTACCCCTGGATGCTCAAACATGGTGTCTGTTCAGAGAATAAAAATCCTAAAATCTTACATAGGTAACCTATTTTTGCAGCAGCAGATCTAACTTCATTTCCATCTGCCATTCTCTAGTCTCACATGATCTGCTAAGACAAAAACAATTGCATTTATGGAGCACAAGCAGGGAAGGCCAGACTTCTGGCCAACATTCAAGGGTAATCTGCATGCAGCTCCCATTCCCAAAGCATCATAGAGCTCCTCACTGCTTTTAAAAAAGCTCCTCAAAAGCTTTTAAACTTTTTGGTGAAGTAAATGGGGGTTGTCTTTGTCTCATGAAGCTCCCTTCTCAATGTAAACTGACAAGTAGTATTCTGCGTGTTTTCCTCTGCTGAGAAGTACACACACAGAGACAAGCTATTTGAAATAAATGGTCCTACTCCTGTAAGAGCTACTCAGCATGAGCAAGAGTGGTGAAATCTGCTGCACTCAGAGTCCAGATGCGCAAGCCTGTACACACTATATTCCATGAAGAGCCCTGAAAGCATGTTTGTTTTTTTCCATAAGGTTTATAATTTTCTCCAGCTTCACATGGAAGTGGGCAGAACATTCAAATGCTCTACACTTTGCATTCTGCATACACCATTATAATGCCATTTGGCTCTTGACCTGCAGGAGTTCACGTTTAACCAGAAAATCTACAGCTTAAGACAGAAAAAAATTGAAGAGGGGCATGTGTCTTTTCCAGCAGCAATTCAAGATAATATCCTCAACTGCTTCCACTGGGCAATGCACTGGATCATTGTATTCATGCATTCAGTTCCCTGTGCAATTAATATGCCCACATGCATAGAGGACTCAAAGTTAATGTAAATGTAAATGTGAAAATGGAATGTGTGACATAAAATCATCTTGTAACAAAAGAAAAAGAAAGGCCAGGATTGTTTTGGTGGCATTTTACAGTGATAAAAGAAGCACACTGCTCAGACCATGAGGAACACAGATAAGAGTTCAGAGTGCTCACAAGCACAGTTAAGCCCCTGGTGTTTTCCCATGGTTCGGATACCAGCATTATCAGTTATAAAATAGTCATGAGTTGGAAGAGAATCAGCATTCAGAGGAGTTCAGTAAGAGCGCATGTTGAAATACCATGTGCAGTTTATTTCTTTAAGCCAAGCAGCAATGTGAAGTGAATTAAAGTAACTACCTTTTAAATCTTTAATTATGACAACAACAATGAAAGTGCTAAAGCAAAATCAAGGCTCAAGATAAGCTTGAGACCATAATGAAGAATGGTTGAAGCTGATTTAAACCTGATAAGGAAAGCCAAAGTCCACCTGGAGCAAAATCCAGCAAGGAATGTGAAGGGCAACAAGAAAGGCTTCTACAGGTATATCACCAGCAAAAGGAAGACTACAGAAAATGTGGATTTGCTGCTGAATGGGACCTAGAAAAAATAGAACAAGGCCAAGGTACTCAATGTCTTTTCACCTTGGCCTTCATTAGTAAGACCAGCCTTCAGGAATCCCAGGCTCCTGAGACTAGTGGAAAAGTCCAAAGCAAGATATACCTACCCTCAGTGGAAGAGGATCAGCTTAGGGAACACTTAAGCAAACTAGACATATGCGAGTACATTGGATCTGATGAGATGCAGCATGAGTGCTGAAGGAGCTGACTGATATCATTGTGAGGCTGTTCTCTACTATCTTTGAGAGGTCATGGTGATCAAGGCAGAGTCCTGAGGACTAGAAGAAAGCAATGTCAATCCTTTTTTTCAAGGGCAAGGACAAAGATCCAAGGATCTACAGGCTGGTTGGCTTTACCTTAACCTTTGAGAAAGTGGTGGACCAAATAATTCTGAAAGCCATTTCCAAACATATGAAGGACAAGAAGGTTCTATGAGAAGGTGATTGGCTGGGTAGGTGAGGGGGAAGCAGTGGATATTGTTTATCTTGACTTTAGGTAAGTCTTTCGACATTGTCTCTCATAACATGCTCATAGAGAAACTGATCAAGTATGGATGGGATCGGTAGTGAGTGAGGTGGACTGAAAACCGGCTTTACTGCTGGGCTCAGAGGGTTATGATCAGCATCATGAAGTCTAGCTGGAGGCCAGTCACTAGTGGTGCATCCCAGGGCTCAATACTGGATCCAGTACTGTTGAACCACTTCATTAATAACCTACATAATGGGCCAGAGGTACACCCTCAGCAAATTTGCAGATAATATAAAATTGGGAGGAGTTGCTGATGCACCAGATGGTTGTGCTGCCATTCAGAAGGACCCCAACAGGATGGAAACATGGACAAACAGGAATCTTGTGAAGTTTAACAAATGGAAATAACAAGTCCTTCCCCTGGGGAGAAATAAGCCCAGGCACTAGTATAGCCTGGAGGTCAACCAGATGGAAAGCAGCTCTGCAAAAAAGGACTTGGGGTCTTGGTAGACAAAAAGGTGGATAATATGACCCAACAGCATGCTCTTTGGCAAGGAAGGCTAGTGTCATCCTGGCTGCATTAGGAGGAGTGTTGCCAACAGGTTGAGGAAGGTGGTGCTTCCTCTCTACTCAGCACTGGTGAGACACATCTAGGGTGCTGGGTCCACTTCTGGGCTCCTAAGTACAAGACAGACATGGACTTACTGTTGTAAGTCCAGTGAAGGGCTGCGAAGATAATTAAAGGAGCATCTTACATATGAGAAAAGGCTGAGAGAGCTGTTCAGCCTGAAGAAGAGAAGGCTCAAGGGAATCTTATCAATGTGTATAAATACCTGACGGGGAGGTAAAAAAGACAGAGCCGGGCTCTTCTCAGCAGTACCCAGGAATAGGACAAGAGACAACAGACATTATTTGAAATACAGGAAATTCCATGTAAACGTAAGAAAAAAACTTATTTTACTGTAAGAGTGATTGAGCACTGGCATGAGTTGTCCTGAGAGTTTGTGGAGTCTCTGTTCTTGGAGATATTCAAAACCCAGCTGGACACAGCCCCGAACAACCCGCTCTAACTGACCCTGCAGAGAAGTCAATCTCCGGAGGTACCTTCCAACCTGAACTATTCTGTGATTCCATGGTATGTGGACACAAAAACTAATGCTTCAGGGATTAAGCAGGCTCCAAAAGTGTGAAACCAAGTAAGGATGTTAAACAAGTACAGAAAAAAAGAAGTTCACTATGTGGCAATATTCTGCTTCACATTCAGACAAGAGCATTAAGTTGACAAAGCTTCAGTGAAGCCAAAGTTGCACATTTCTCTTGTTTACAGGCGAGTGAGAAAACGGGCACTGGCACGTATGGGTGCAAGGCTTCCAAAAGTCAAATTTGGTCGAGTAAGAGATCAAAACCAAAATGTCAGTGAGGATCAAGGGAGAAGAGAACAAGATGAAGAAAATGAAGTGCAGGAAGAGGAGTTTAAGACCATATAATTTAGCTTGCAACTGCCTAATTTTCTGCTCGTGAATAGTCATACTCAGATATTACCTGTTTGAAATTCCTTTGGAACTTCAGCACAGTGTTATGCTTATTTTATTTACATTATTGCTATCTTGCTAATGTTCACATACTCAATTTTTTTTTCTGCTTCCCTCAACAAAGATTATATCTATCTACTGCCAGTTGAGATGCCTGAGGGAAGTAAACTCACTACAGATTTAATGTTCTGTGGCAGACTACTTCATGATTTAAGATATTCACTTCTGGTAGAATAAGGATTTTCAGTTTTTAAGAGTACTGTAATGCTAAAGGAATTCAGGTACAACAAAACCCCTAAACATTAAACATCTTTGCCATATTCATTGTATTTATTTCTGTCTTTCACTCTTCTACCAAACTAAAATCAGGCATTAAAAACCTCTCTGTGCACTTGACAATTGATTAGATGTGCACTGATAAATAACCAGGTTCATCATCCCTCCAGGTAACCACATATATATATATACACACACACATACTTATAGCAGTGTAAAAAATCCTCATGAGGCTTTACACATTGCACTGCCCAACCTTGCTCAGGATCTCCCAGGGAAAGGAGCCACCCTGAATGCTGACAGACTCCAGCCAAAGAAGGAAACTAGTCCCAAGAGGATGTTAGTCTGAATCTGCTGTAGTGCTAAGCCATTGACTGATCGGCTAGAATGTAAATGAAGATGAAGCAGAATAATTTTTTCTGCTAAAGATGATGCATTATTTAAATTACTTATCAGCATCTTAAGATTGAAATCACTAAGTTCTTAAAATTAAAAAAGGACCCTTCTGAATTCATAACCCGTATTGAGGGAAAACAATACTTGAATTCTGCCAAGTCGCTGACCCAAGTTTTTATTTAAGAAAACATTGATTGATTTGTGTACCTAACAACCTCTGATATGTACAAAATGTCAAAGCTAAGAACATTTCAAAAGATGGCTGGAGGGGACAAATCCTGCATTTCCTTGTAGAAGAGAGTGTTTCCCACCCCCACCCCACCCCCCCACCCCCCATTCCCCCCCGCACCCCCCATCCCTTGCAACTGTGTAATTTCCTTTATTGTTAATGAAAGCAGCTGCACACATCAGAGAATCCAGCCACGAAAGCCTACCAAAGCCTCGTGGAAATGTTTCTCTTTTGCCAAAGTCATAATTGCTGAGAAGAAGTAATGCTTTCCCCCTTTTTTAAAATCTGCAGTCATCAGAGACACTTGCATGTAAACAGGATCTTAGTTTCTTGAGAGATTATCTGCCGCTACTGGTACTTGGTACTCACGATCTGTGACCTCCAACTCATAGCTACAGCCAGAGCTCATAGCTACAGCGAAGTTATTTTAGTGCCAACAGCAAATAGTTACTTCTCTGAAGGAAGCAGCAGCAGGAGGGAGGCTACCCTCAGAAACAAGATGTATTTTCTTATCGGTGGTCTTCAATTCCTGGTATAATGTAGATAACCTCATTGAAAAATAGACCTCATTAAATCTTGAAATGTCCCATGTGTAAGCTTCATCAGTGCTTTATACAGTCACATTTGAAAAGCAACTTGTGTTAACATTTCAGCATTAACACTTCAACCCCCAGCGTCCTGTTGAATCCTGCAAGTCCTTTCCCACCACTGCCATCCCTCTTGGACCTTCCCGTCTGCCCCACCACAGGGTGACTCGGGCTTTGACCCAGAGATGAGAATGGGTTTGTTCAGTTTGGAAGAACCAGGTTATGTGGAAAAACAGTGGAGCTACAAGGCTGTTTTAGAGGGGCTTTTCAAGAAGCACATGTTGTGGTCACAGCTAGTGAACTGAATATTTAATATTTTTACATTTTTAGTGCAGCTTGATGATTTTGATTAGTTGATATATTTAGGAGTTGCTGATGGCTAATTCTACAGTATTAATTGTAATTTTTTAACTATTGGTTTGTTTAGAAAGGCACTTCTTGCTTTACACTTTTAGAGAAATAAGTGCACTCGAGATTTATATTACGTGTCATCTTATGTTATAAAAGCACAAATTCTTCAAGAAACTGATCCTATCACCAACATCACTTTCACCATTACATTTTCATCTGGCTGTCAACACATTTGCATCCTCTTCTTCCTCCTTATATTCCACTTTCATGATGCTCCACACTGTTTTGCCACGTGAACTGCGGCAATAACCTCCTTCCTTTGCATCTTAATAGAGAAATAAATCCAAAGCATAAAAAGGCAGTTTTGAGGTCTGGCCTAGCCCAGACAATTTAATCAAAGTCATGAATTAGCATTTTCTAGTTGCTAGGAAATGGCACCTCGGAACATCTGACAGGCGAATGCACTTAGGCTTGCTCTCCACGACAGGAGAGGTTAATTTGATTCCAACCACTTTCCAATAAAAGGTGAATCTATTTGTACTCCTATGGCCAGCAACAGCAACACAGACTTTACTCATGGCATTTCTTCTCAGATGCAGGGCTTTATTTTCATGAATTGTCTATTAAATGTATGTATTACTTAGTATCCAAAATGCACAGCCACCATTTTTAAAATGAAGACAGGCACCCTCAAATTGGATCACCATTAATCTGTTTGTCAGAGGGAATAACTGTTTTACACCTATAAGCACTGATTGGATTTCCTTGGTATTTGCTTAAAATAAAGTTTTTTAGAATGCCTTAAAAATAATCACCAAACTGATCAGGGTGCATTTCTCCTGCTAAATTGTATTTAATAATTTTTAGTCTGTTATGAAACTGCTTTGGAATATATCTTTCCTTTTATTAGAGTATTAAAAAAAATAAAGTTTGAGGCTTTTGAAAAATGAAAGCCTGTCTAGGACCATCTAATGAATTTACCTGAGGCAGTACAACTTCCCAAGGAATTATTAGTCTTATTTTTTAAAAATGAGTCTAGGTGTTATTAAATCAATGATTGATGTAATAAAGTCACCTGCTATATTTCCTCTAGGGGAAAACTGCATATAACCTGTGTGAAAAATATTCTAACAGTTGGCTAGATGTGTGCTGAGTATGTTTGCTGAAGTCCAAAAAAATCCGATATTTTCCTATACAAAATGATCTAGTCATTGAGGGCTAGCACTAAAAATATCTCAGAAAAAAAAAAAAGAAATTAATTATGTAAATTCTTCAGAACTCAAGTTAGTAGGCTGAGTAGGGAAAAATAGTGTATTTCAGACCTAAAGGATGAAATGTAGATTCAAAAATATCAGATGGAAAGCTTTTAAGGCAAAGATTTATTGGTAGGATGATTGGATTTTGTCTTTCTACATCTCTGCTTGAAAAGAACCTTTTTTACAAATGAGGAGTGACCTATAAATAATGTCCTTTGGCTGTGTTTTAATGCTCTTTTCATGGTTTAATGATACCGGCTGTCCTTTACCAATTATGCATCAGTACCAAAACACTACTTTCTCATAAACGTGAAGTACAATGTCACAAATGTGTCTTTGGATGCAAAACCCAACTCAAACTTCAGGTCTCTTTTGCCAGTGAATTAGTTTAATATTTAAAACTCAGGAGCAGGCAGGGTCCAGTCTTGCTGTATTTAGTCAGCACCTTTGTTGACTTTAATAAATGCTGATTTTACCCATTAATTTTTCAGTGCCTGGGGGAAAAATGCCAGGTTTTGTTTCCATTGAGAAGAAAGAAACAAAGAAAAAGGGAGCAAGAGAAAGGGAGAGAGGAGGGGATAGGGAGAGGGAGAAAGAGGCTGGAATGGACTTCTGGTGGCATCTAAGGTGGCCTCCTGCTGAGAGCACGTTCAACTGCAAACCCAGACCAGGTTGCTTATGGCCTTGTCCTGCTGAGTTTTGACTGTCTGTCTCCAGCAATGTGGATCCCACAGCTTGGCACTTGCCACAGTGCTCCACCACTCTTAACCACTCCCAGGGAGAAGCACCCCATGGCTCCCCGAATGGGGAGACCATATGCAGGCTGAATGTGAGTTTCTCCAGGTGTTCCCTCCCATGCAGGCTCTTCAGGTGTCAGAGCACACACCAGTGACCCGTGCATTCACAGCAGCCTGTCCCCCTCCCCGGTAAAAACAGATGCAAGTGCAAGGACCTGCCTTGAGAAAAAGATAGAGATGAGTTTAGAGGTAATAAAAAATACAGAGTAAAGAAACTTACATATAAGAGGAAAATTAAAATATATCCAGAGGAAAACAATGTGGCAGGGTTTATGCTAGTACCTAAGAAGCAGAGCACAGCCTCATCCAGCACCTGCTGATTCACCAGTAGAGGAGAATGGAGCTCATTCAGCTGCAATGATCACACCATCCCAGGTCCTGGGATCTCTTTTAACTTGGAGCTTAATTTTAAAGCATCAGTTGGCCAGGGTTCATGACCAAAATCCTGTCAAACCACAAAGGCATGATCTTCAACCAATATAACCTGGTGTAATTCCACTGAGGCCAAAGAACAGATGAGGAACCAAAATTGTGGTTAAGAATGACCTGATGGAGAACGACCTGATGGAGATCACCCAAACCTAGTGTAAATGAGTCTTTGCGTATTTCACTAACAGAAAATGACATGAACCAGGAAGGCTCAGGAGGAAAATAATACTTTGAATCTGCTGGTTTGTCCCATTCAGACAAACATATAGGACACTGTAAATATTTTTATTAGTTTTAAATGTCAGGTTTGTATGTCCAGTACAGTTGCTCAATAGGAACAAAGAGCATCTGGTATGAATTGGTTTTGCCATCTAGGGAAAATTTCATTTTAACTTTTAGTATGACAATCTGATTACACCCAAAAGGCTTGGGAGAAAGATATTAATTTTGCATATTTTCCCAAGGAATGGCTGGTTTGTGGTCCTGTGAAATAGTTCCCTGCTGTCTCTCAACCCAGTGAAGTCTTTCTGAGCCTATTAAGGCAGGTGGTGAATGGGCATCCTGCATGTCTATTACAAATCATCAAAGCATTTTTTTTAATACCTGCAGGTTCTCTAGCATTAATCATTTGCAGTGCCAATCCATTTCTCTGAAAAATTATTCCTAAAGTAATCGTCTGCCGTAAATCAACACTCTCTTCAGCAGATGTCACGAAAGCCTAATGGTCACATTACACAAGCAGAGAGATGCTAACACAAGAGGGAGCAGGCCAAATAAGAAAAGAGAAAGTAATGCCCTGCTTTCCTGCAAGGCTCTTGGAAAATCCAAACTTAATGTTAAAAACAATGGACATTTGCCAATCTGCAAAGCATAACTGGACCAGATTTAATATTTTTTTTATGGCAAAACGAATCGAACACATCATCTAATGCTTTGGTAAACAGAGGTGGTGAAACAAAGACAAAATGCAAAATAAAATTGTTACTTTCAAAGCAAAGTTTACAAAAGGCAAGTGGAGTTCTTTTGCCCCATGCATACAGTCTGGAAATAAACTGCGAAGTGAGCAGTGTTTTGCCTGCTGTATTTTCAGGAAGCAGAATGTTTTTACAAAAACAAAGGCAGATGAGAAGTTAATAAACCTGTAAAAGAGCAAAGCTTTTATACTCTAGATAACACTGCAGCAGCAAGGAAGAGAATTTTAGCAACCCACCTGTCAGGAAAAAAAATCAAATCATATCCAGAGACTGGAACGGTAGTCTGAGTGTGGAGGCACTTACTAATTATCAGCTGGACATGGACCAGATAACTGTGATACCCAAAGTTACAGTGAGAAAGAGAAAAGCTGGAATGAGAAAAGCTCAAAGAGAAAAGCTGGAGTGCAATGAGTTAAACTTTAAATGAGGCACTGAAAAAACATTTATTCTGGGTATGTGTGGATGAGAGGCAGAGGTCAAGCAAAATCTGAAATGATACCGTCTGCCATTGTTATACGGAACAGAGTATCTACCGAAGGAATGAAAACATGCCATACAAAGAGCAAGCAAAAGTAAGCTACAGAAAGGTCAAGGAGGGGAAAAATACAAATTCCAACAATTAAAAATTAGTAGCAATGTTTAAACTTATTTGTAAATCAAACTACATGATAAAGTAATGCTTACTAAAACAACAACCAAGACCAGAACCTGATATTGTTGATGTAAATATTCTTGAGAATACTTAAGATACCTAATAAAAATTTATCAGTTGTTGTTTATCCTGGGAAAAAAAGTATATTGGTTCTGGACTGTTACAGAAACAACATTGTTAGAGAGTATAACTGCCTTTATATTTATTATTTATATGTATACAGCCATAAGATCCAGCACAGAACCAAGAACTAATCATTTACAAATAATACAATAAACTTTGTGCCATTCTCCATGTGTAGAACAGAATAATACGCCAACCCTAAACTTCCTTTTTGATAGAACGGGCAAATTTTCTACTATTGCCAGTTGATGAAAACAATAAAAATGTAAAGAAGTATAATGAGACAAATTCTTCTTTTCATATATGCCTGGGGAAAGGATATCCATATTCGCTATACCTACCTTACCAAGAGGCACTGGTAGTTTAGCTCGCATGGTCGCCACTCAGCCTATTGGTGTGTTTTGGTTAGCTGCTGGCAGTTCTCTATTCACTGGTGTGTGAGCGGTGTGTCTGCAATCACCGGGGCGTGTGATTTTTTTTTTTCTTTTCTTTTTTTCTGACATACAGTCCTTGAAGGTACCTTGGTTTGATTTTTTTGAGCTACACCCCTACTTGGTCACCACCTAGATTCAGTCGTTTGGGCACTCAGAGATGCTGATAGGAGTTTTGTAGTTAGAAGGACTCTGATAATTTATCGATACCTGGAAACCAGCAGATTCATGTGCTAGGCTGTGCTGCCTCAGCACGCTTTCCCTGATCCAGATCCAGCACTGACATGTTAAAGGGACTTTTATCATTGTTTTTACTAATCCACTAAAGACTGTATGGGGCCTCTGCAGACAGTTGTGTTGGAGCATCCTAAACTAAAAGTCAAGAAACAGCATTTTTTTTCATTCAGCACTCTGAAACACCATCAACTGTCAGATCTGTGCACCTATTCTTCCCTCTCCTATGAACCTGAAAGATTTTAATTGCTTACAAAAACACCTTTTTTAACTTCTCTTTTTTCTAGTGAGGAAATTGAAGCTTTTGCTTTTATTTCTGCCTAACTTTTGCAGCTCATATTCCACAATCCCGTTCAGTCTCTCTCACTGACTTCTTTTGCAAGTACTTTATGTTTCTATGTATAGATTACTCTCTTGTTTTTATCTAATAGACTACTATTTCTATGAATTACTTTATCTACGGATTATTCACTTTAGCACTATCAAACTAAATGGATCAAATTAGGTATTGTGGTCAGGTGTTTTTTGTTCTTACAAGCAAGTTATTTCCTGCTTTGTTGCTAGTAAAGGGTTGTAATTCAAAATTGTAACTGCTTTTTGGACATTCCTCAGTCATGAAAGAGAAGTCAAGATTCTTTCACATTTTAGCCACTGCCACAAGCAACTGGCACAGTCACTTCTGGGAGCCGGGGTGCTGCCCTTCCACAGAGGGTGAGGTTGTATGCTCAACCTGCCACCCATGAGCGTGGGACTTCTTCCTGTATAAATAACATGGGATTCCTCCAAACTCCACGACCTTCCCTCTCTGTCCTGCTCTCTGCCATGCCTCCACCATTCTTCCGATGCCTCTGACATGCCAATGACACCGCTAGGATTTCACAACAGCTGTCACCCACAGTGCTATCCCTCCTGAATAAAGCCAATAGAAAATGTCTATCACAGAGGCATCTCAGAAATAATTGAGAGGTTAACTTATATATGCAACCAAAACTATGTGCAACCCTGTGTCCACCTGTCATGAAGGAGGTACAAGCTTAGGAAACATGTTTCTGGTTTTTAGTGTGCTTTGCTTATCTGAGCGTTGACATTCAGGAAACGCAAATGCCAATGTCATCACCTCAGCTTCTGATGCGTTTCCTCATTTCCCATGCAGACTCCCTCCAAGCTCATCAGTCCAGCATGAGACAGAGCGAAGAGCCGTAGTGAGGCCAATGCAAACCTAATTTAATTAGCCACACTAAAGCCACCTCAAATCTCCTGCCCTGCAGCCTTTGACTTGAGCTCTGGAAAGCAGATAAGCAAAGAAAACAGGAAAGGAAGAGACAACATTTATCCTTGAAAACAGAACCCAGGAGGTTTGTCCCCACAAGATCTTCTTCCTCTAAGCTGTGCTCCTTCTTCTGCCATTCCTCATTAGCACAGTTACTAGGGGACAGAGTCCTGCTGGTAAAAGCAAGGGCTTCTGCTCAGTGGCCTAGAGGAGCCCACCAGGAGGTAAGGCATCAAAATCAATGTTCACTCAGACATATACGGCAGCGGAAAGTCCTGTTCTGTCAATATATGCTGGGGGAGGCAAGGCTCCCAGAGTTTAACTCCTGGCTTTTCTTATTTGTGTTTGCTCCTGAACATCTGGGATTTAAGAGATATATGTGGAAGCACAGCACTGACATATAGAAGAAGAAAACAATCAATACTGTGCTTAACCCGATCTGAAGAATATATGGCTTGTTCACTTTAATCTTTTGGTTTAGCTCATACTGTAGGAAAAAGTAGTATTTCATACTAATCTAACATCAGGTCAACAGTACTGAGAATCGAAACGGTTTCAATCAGAGTTTCTGGAGGTACAGTAGATGGGGTATTACCTGTGTTACAGATGAAAAACATATGTTTTCCCCTGTTCTAATAGAAAGCACAATGCCAGAAAGCTAGCAATGTGTTTGTAACATACATCTTGCTAAGTTAGTACAAAACAAGAGTTAAATCGATGGTTTAGAGAGAAATAGAATTAATGGGACCATGGGGGAATTGGGCTCCTTTATGTGTATCTGTGTTCTTTACAGTCTAACAACAAGAAAGTCTATGGTATTAACAATACTTCCAAAAATGGAAATATCCCTGTTACATCTGGAACACTGTGCACGATCAATGAAGGAAAGAGGAGGCTTAGAGGAAACATCCCAAGTCAGTAGCAATCCAACCACATTAAATAGCACGTTTCTCCTGATTTTAAGCAAATTCTGAAAGTTTCTATTGCATATGGTTGCAAATTGTCAGTGCAACAGCCATACCTTTGGAGTACAAACTGACCTGGATGTATTCAACAGAAATGTAGGATTTAAAGCCTTGAAGAAAGGGTAAAACCCAGCTGTGCTACAAATCAATAGAATGGCCCAAAATTATGGAGCAAAATGTAATAACATAAAATTTAATTTTTAAATCAGCAGGAAAATGTGGCTTCTCCCTTTCTTTTACCCATCGATGTGGAATGGGATAAAGAAGTAGTAAGCTGAAAATAAGGAATTCTTATATCTGGAGTGGAATTAAAATTTTCAAACAGAAACAAGCTTAAATTTCTTCAAAACATTAAAAAATTTTGGAAAATCAGGTTGATAGTATATGAAACATTTTTCCTCCTAGTTCCCTGAAAGAAAAAAATTGTATTTGGACAATTTGCATAAGAAGATTGTTTCATATAATAAAAAATTCACCATAACTGAATACGCAAATTTTCAATAAAACAGTGGTGTTACAGGTAATTTTCACTCAGTGCCATTTATTGCATGTTAAACAAGTGTTGCTTTAATTTTAAAGTCAGCAGAGCTAACCTTGAGTATTTTAACTACATGTATACTGGTGCAAATAACATGTTAAACTTCCATAGGAACATAATGACTGACTGACTGACTGATGAAAGATTCCATCTTATTAACAGCTCCAGTCCCATAAGTGTGTCCAATGAATTTTCTAAGTATTTCAAAGCTAGATATTTTGTTGGTTTCTTCATTATTTTTCGAGGTCCCTGACTGCTATTGATCAGTCCAGGTACTTCCTAAGATTTCAACCGGACATTTTCCACAAAAACAAAGCAGTGAAAAGTTCAGCAATGACAGAGATTTTTAAAAATATTTAAATCCTTCCCCACTCCATCATGTCAGAAGGCAAATCTTATTTACATAGCATCCTTTGAAGAAATGCAATTATGTCATTAATCAAAAGCAAACCTTGAAGGCACAACAGCTCAGTAAAATATCCTTTTTTATCCTTCATATTTATAGCTATCAAGAGAGAGCATGTTGCCTAGGAATATAGTGGGCTGATTTAAAAAAAAAGTCAAGGAGCAAGTTATCATATTGCCATGGGACTGTGGTTCATTTTACCACGTAGGACATTCCCTTTACAATGCATGCCCTTGCAATGAATTTATTTTCTAGGATATTCTGTTCTCCTCCTTTTCCTTGTGCAGTAACTGTGCCTGACACACAGTGAGTAATTTGAGGTCTGTTCCACTGTTGGGTTGCAGGGTACGCTTCTGTTATTAACGTCGCAATTAAAGAGGCCTTATGATAATTTAGTGTCAATGTGATATAATTCTGCTTCTGTCATTCTTGGGCTTAACTGCTGCTAGGAAAAAAAAAAACAAACAAAACCCAACCCTAGTCATGTTGTTATTTGTAACATTCACATGATAAAAGCTCCTCAAATCTTCATATACCTCCTTCTGTTCATTATTCAGAAACAATTCTATAACAAAGGCTCCAGGTGTATAAACTCCATTCCTGCAGAAAGACAAGCAACAAAAGATAACAAAAGATTTCTCATTGGTGCTGTACAGTAAACAAAAGCACTTGGATTGTTTTTTAGGAACCGAAGGACATGAAAGATAGACTCGTATTCATTGCTATGGTAACTAATTTTGGTAAAGCTGCTTTACTTTTGCTTTCTTCATCAAACCAGCAAAAGTAAAATACTGCACTAAAGTTACCACGGTCTTCAACAACATTATTTTTATTGAATACTAGACGAGCAGCAAGAACAGTTTTAGGGAAGTTTGCCTTGAATGGATGAATATAGTCTATGGAAATTCCAGTTCTCCTCACAGATGTCCCCCACAGCCCCCTTCTTTTCCTGCTTTGTAATGGATGCATAACAATGAAGTGATATGAAATACAATATGAGAATCATTAATTCAACCAACTTTTTTTCTCATTATAACTATTTTTCATATTTGTTCAGTTTTACAGCCAAAACAGCAGGCATGAAGAAAGCATTTACTAAAATGGACGTTGACTCTTCCAGTGCAAGTTAATTTGTTTTTAAGCAAACCTTTGGAAAAAGTGTAAGAGATGCATTGGTTTTCACTGAGCTTTGCACTGTGTGTATAACAAGTTTCACTTCTTTGGACAGGAATCTACTTTTGTCGGGTGCTTATAATAGCAAACAGCATATCATACTGCTCTATAAAATGAGGCTCATAAACAGGATAATAATAGTAATGTGCCCCCTCTGCAGAGGTCTAGCACAAGGCTGACACAACACTTCTGAACTCCATTCCCTGGCAGTGCTTCCAGGGAAAAGGGAATATCAAGGTTGCCCTAGACTAATTTTTTGTGATCCTAATGTTTGTTGGATGCCATTTCTTGGAGATTTCAAGAAGCAGCTGCAAGCAAAAGCAATTCTCTACTCTGCTTCTTGAGACCTTGAGGGCAATGCACAGGTACAAAGCTGATATGAGCAGACAGTTATATAAATTTTCCAGGTTTTAGGCTTCAAGAAAGGCTGATAAAGTTCGTCTCCATACCTGCCTGTGAAAGTTATTTTGGCTGAGCACACAGCTCCTCCTCCCTCCACAGCTGCAAATGCAGGGGAATGTTTGTGTGTGTGCATGTGTGTTTGTGTGTGATGATGATGATGATGATGATGATGATGATGATGATGAAGAAGAAGACCATAGCTCCTCAACACAGAGTTCCCCCATGGAAAAGCTTACTTGGGTTGAGGCTCCCTGTTGAGCACACAGCAGTAATTTGCAGAGTGCTTCAGGACCTCTGCATTGTGGGTAATTCAATTCCTCGTAATATAACTCTGCCAGCTCAGCGTGTCCCCTGTAGAGTGATAATGAGACCTGACAGTGTCCGAGAGGGCACAAGACTTTCAGCTGTATCATCAGAGCCGAACGCAGGCGTTTCGACCAGAACAGCCAGTCCTGGCCTCTCACACGGCTGCCGCTCCCTGCTGCGCTTGCTTTCAGCAGGGCACAACAAAAAGAGGCAACTGAGGGCTATTAGCCTTCTCAATCTCTTTTTTAATATCAGGCTACATTTACAGATAGCTGCTAGGTCTTTCTGAGTAGATATTATGTTTTCCACTGTCATATCCAGTATTTGACAGAGCTGTTGAAACTGAAATCACACCACTGGCATTTTGCTGTTTTTCAGGTCTGAAGCATGTTTGTAATACATGGTCCACCTCTGTTAAGGTAACAGCTTGGCAAGGCAGTAAAAATGCATAATTCTTCCAGACCGTGTTTCTGTGGATTTCTGTCTCTCATGAATGCCTGCAAGTAGCATTTCAATAGAGTGCAGGTGACAAGAGTGCAGCATCTTTCACAAAATCGAAATGACAAGTGTGCACTTTGAACTCAGCCACTGTGAGACAGCTGTTGCTAATGAAAGACGCTGTGCTTAGGCTTGACTATTGTGAGAGCGTTTTCACCATCCAATTGCTTCTCGCAGTGATATTTCATCACCTCATTTTCATACCATCCAAAGCAGCATGCAGTTGCACAACACTATCATGTCCTTCAGTCATCCTACACTCCCACCTCACTTTGTGTGCCAGGAAGTCAAATCACTGTGAGAAACCAAAAGGGAAAACAGAAGACCAGACTTATAATGTGCTGAGACTACTTTGATGCTCAACAACGTTCAGACACTCTTCTAGCAATACTTACCTCTAGCAGCAATGCTTTGCTTTGAACTGGGGTTGAACAACCATAACTCTGTGCTCTCTGTTTCTCAGATAGTGTCATCAACCAAGGTACCCAGCATTCACATCCTAAGTTAACACAGGAAGCTCCTGTAAGATAACCTTTGGGTTCAGGGGAATTTTTAAATATGGTTTTACCAGACCCTCATCCCCCATATAAAACCTATTCATCACCTTTAGATGTGTAACAGAATCCTGCTGTTTTCATGAAACCCACGTTTTGGTTTTGCCTCTTTTGTCTTACAATTTTTTTTTTTTTATGCTCATCTGTTTTTGACAGTGATGTTGCCAGTTGCTTAGCAAAAATCCTTGGGCACCATTCAAGGCCATACTATGTGATACAGGCAGCAATAATGATCTCCTCACTCTCTCAGCTGCAGCAGATCTTCTATGAGGAAGCTTTGCAGCTTGGATAAGGCTGCCTGTATGGCATACGCATCTGTCTTGGTGAAGCTCAGACACAGTTCTTTTAATGTTAATCTCTAAGGACTTTATTTTACCTTCTTTTGGTGCTTCAGGTACCTAAAGCTACGTTCTCTGTTTCTCAGACCTTTAATTTTTCATTTGCTCAGTAGCTGTCATGTCCAAGCCCGGCGCAGGCCACCAGACAGAGCAGACCAATACCTCCAGCTTGTTCATTCTTTAGTCTGACACAAGGAAAGAAAACAAAGTGGGAGAGCTCTGATAAATACATTCGCTGCATCTTCAAAGGACTCTTCCTGGCAAGCAGTGCTGTAGCTAAGAGAAGTGGGATGTGGGAAGACATTGGTAGTCTTCATTAAAATGTAGCAGGAGAAAGTCCTCCTTGTTAGCAGATTGCCAATGTTTGCATGGCTGAGCTACATGGAAGATATTTCACCTACAGGTCCTACGCGTTAAGAAACAGAGATAGCATATGTTGTGCAAGACAGTTGCGTTCAGCTTTAGTGTTTTGGAAGCACATTTATCAGGAATACTTGTCTGTTTGACAAGAGAAACACTCTAGTGAATAAAGCACCAGCCAAAACAAAACAAAAAAACCAGGTTAAAAACCTCCAGAAAAAATCTCATTAGCAAGGTGTTTAAGGAATGAGCAATGACTACGTTTCAAACTGCAGTAACTGCTGATGTCCCTCTGGTCCAATGAGAAATACACACACGATGTTAGAACATTTTTGTATGAGTTAGTACTATTGAATTAGAAAATTTCTTCTAAAAGACAAAGTATTGTGTGAACAAACATATAATTATATTGCTGGGTGAGGGTAAGACTAGATGGCTCTATGTAAAAAGAGAAACAAAGTAGAGTAAAATCAGCACCATTGCCCTAACTCTTACTGTTACACATTCATGTGATATCTTCTTCCCTTTCCTTCTGAAAATAATTTTGAATCATATTGCGCACCTTGCAAGATTCTATTATGAAAACACGCTTATTTTGAGACCTGAACTTGTAATTTTATCCAAAAAGTAACTGCAGTTTTTTAAAGGAGACTATTTTCCTGCAAAGCACATTGACCTGCTTTCATCAAACTGCTGTCCTTTAGTTAGCTACTGTTGGTTTGGCCACATCTATATCCTCTCCTTTATGCTTTCACATGAAATCTGTGTGAGCTTGCCCTGTATATCATACCTACTAGTTTCCAGTGCGCTGGCTGGGGGGGAGACTTTAAAAGCGAGCTCATCCTGCAAAATGTGTGGGCCTGAGTGGAGAGAGCAGCCGAGGAGGTTGCTGTAGGTTTGGACACTGCACAGAACAGGAATCAGGTGCTTGCTCCCAGGACTCTTTCTCCACGCTAGTGCAAGGAATCATTAGTGCAACATGCATAAAGAGTGATGGGACAAAATTATCACTGCACCAGCAAAGTCATCTTGCCAAGTGTGTAACAGGATTGCTTGGTGTCCTAGACCTCTGTTTGGACTCAGGAGTACACCTGAATTTGTTCTTTCCAGGGAGCAGCATTTACTGCAGAAGCGAATTCATGTGGCAGGAGGAACAAAATATCTCGTTTGTCAGCCAGTCACTAGGATGTTTCTTCATCTGCTTTGGAAAGCAACCCAAGAAAGTAGCTGCTGATTATACTGTATGGTTTCAGCTGTGATTTGTGCTGTGAAAAAACTTTTCAGAATAAACTGTGCTTGGGTAATAAGGTAGGAAATTCGCAAAAGCAGACGGTACTAAATACTATGGATAAAATTCTGAATTTGCCGCAGGCCAGTAAAAAAAAAAAAAGCTCTTGACTTTAATGATTATGGATTTCTGCACCAATTTCAGGATACTGGGGGGAAAAAAGATGTTCCACTGAATGGTATTGGTCTTCCTTGAAAATTTCTCTATTTAATTAAGATGTCCCACCGAGCACTATGAAACGTGGAATTCAATCAGCTGATTTAAAAGGGAACAAAATGGAGCACGAAATACCACGTAGAGTTAGCTGGTGATTTCAGCTTGGAAGAAAATGACAGGGGTGGTAATTTGTGCAAAGAAAGCTGCCGCTACGGCTGGAATTTAGCAGTCAGGAGCCACAGGTGACTCAAGCAGCTCGAGGGCATGGAGATTCAGGGGAGACATTCCTTGGAGCTAAAATTATCACTCTGCAATTATTTTCTGGGGCTCTACTCTCAGATAGCCATGTTATCAGATTTGTAGTAAATAAGCAATATTCACATCCATGTTTGTCCTTGTACCTGTTTATAGGTGCATGTGGGCTACAGCAGCTAAAACTGTTTTTTTTTTTTTCCTGAATATTGCATTAGCCTTTTGCCTGAGAATGTAAACTGTCTTGTTTTCCTTAAATTCAACCTGCCTTTCATTGAATTTGTGTATTACATTTAAAGTTGTTTTTATGGTGTTGTGTAATTTATTGTGGTACCAAGTACAATGAAATATCAAAGATATGTGACAGTGTATTTATTGATCTGTCTACTGTTCAGATCTCAAATAGGATTAGGTCCCATGGCATTTCTAAATATTAGGCAAACTATCAAATTTAGACTTTCAGAACATTCTTAAAATACTGTAATATGTTTACCAGCTCAAAGATCTCAACTCTTTTGGTAAGGCCACATCAACATAATAACAAATTCTAAAGAAAAAAGGAAGAATATATTTCTCATGCTGATAAAACATAAAAGTGATAAATGTGACCTTTTCTAGGCAAAAGATTACCCTGAAAAATTATTAGTGAAAGAAAAATGATCTATAGATTTTAAGCCTCCACACTTTGGAACAATGCACTTTCTTACAAAAATAGTGCTTATACTGTAAAAGGAAGAGGCCGTCATTGATCAACATTATCATAAGCTCTTATGTTAACATTATCACTGACTAGTGGCATCACTAATTCATCTTCACACTTTTTAGTCTTGCCACAGGTTCATTTTTTACTAAATAAGAATGTGGAGGAACACAATGTTGTATGAAAACAGAAGTAGGAATAACCATGCCAAACCAAAGAAAGGTCAAAATCAATGTCCAGGAGGGAAATTAATTAAATCCATTTACTTTTTTGAAATCTGTAACAGATCTGTAACAGAGCAATATATTAATTTTCTTTAGGGTGGAGAAAGGGAAAGACATGCAAAGAAAATACTCATGAGCTCAATCATCCAGAGACACATCCAGATTAAAAAAAGTAGACTTCTGGGAGTTTTAATTAACAAGGCACTGACATTTTACCTTCAAATCAACAAGCTTAGGTTTTCATACTGGAGCCTGACAACCCTTTTATATTTTCTCCCTGCTACACTCATTTGAAGGAGCTACCCTTTCTTCAAATAGTTCATGGAGGGAGAAGAAAAAAAGGACTATCATGTAAAGGTGGAAAGCACCTTATTAAACCTCCTACTTAGCAAGCTAACTAATAAATATCCAATGGAATGAGAAGTCTGTTCTGGATTTTTGATTAGACAGTTCTACAGCGTGAGATTTTTGAAATGGAGTCTGCCAGCATAGGGGCCATACCAGGTCACTGCACTAGCACGGATGGCTAGAAGGATCCTTCAATCAAGCACAAGCCCAAGTGACTAAAGGGAAAAAATCTAAATTGATAGTTCTAAAGGTCATGAGAAATAAATTCAGGTTGGGAAGGAAAGTAATCAAAAAGGCTCAGTACAGAAACGTTGTCATTCCTCAGCTTAATGAGTCCTTTACAAGAGTAAATAAGGGGAGAAGGATGAAAGTAATTGCTAGTTATGTGTTGAGCTAGCTGTGGTTTTGGTGCCTCCTAGGATGGCAGTCAGTAGAATGGCTAGCTGTGATTTGGAGGAAGTTGTTATTGGTGATTTTCATTTTGGGTAATCCTTCCCTGGCTTCAGCTACAGAACATGGCCTCTTTGGAGATGTATAACATCAGCATACATAATTTCGCTTCAGTCAAAAAGAGGAACAGTGACCTTTTTTCCTCCCTTCCCCCCCTCCCCCCTTTTTTTGTTTGGTTGGATATTCATGTGCCTTAAAAAGAGTAGAAAATACAAAAGAGATTGGAAATAACCCCATGTGAACCTCATTCAGATAAGTAGCAGTGACTTGTTATATTTCTTGGGTTTAGCTTTGTTCTCTTTGGAAAAAAAGAGATTGCTTGTCTCTACATATAAATAAATATGCTCTGGTCCTTCTCGTTTGGTTTGATATTACACTGTTGTTACTCTGTCAGACAGTCTGTTCAAGACTGGGAATAAAATGAACCAAGAAAACCACAAACTATTTTAGCTTCCTGAGAAAAATGGAGGTATCAAACACTGAGGTGCATGGGTATTTCTTTTTCTCATGCTTCCATTGACAGGTAAAAATTATTTGGTTTAGTTGGTTTCATTTATTCAGAGGAATGGCTAATGTACAAAGCAACTGCTGAGAAATGCTTGACGGCATTGAAGTGCTTGGTTATAGAGGAAAATCTTCAGCTGGAATAAGCTGGCAAAGCATTAAGATAATGGAGCAAGATCAGCTTTTGCCAGTGGAAAGGCCATCATTTCTACAGATAGGAAAGCTTTAAACTCAGTTGACTGAGGTTTTCCTGCCTGAAGGTGGTACCGCCTCTCTATCCTCTATAGTACTTTGAGTGGACACTATATTAGCTTTCCAATCTAAGGGACAAAAATGACAATTTAAATAACAAAAAGTGCTTACAGCGAGGGACACATCTGCCCTGTTTCTGCATTAAACTCTGGTGGAGAGCAATATAGTATCTCTTCTGCAATAATTACAAGTTGCACCATCTTCTTTCTGAGCAGGTACACACAGATGAACACTCTCCAATGGCATAATAAATTTTTTGACATGTAACAATGACCTTTAAAAGTGAAAAAAAGAGAAACCTGACAAGCCCTGCAAGCTGCACACCATTTACACAAGAACTCTGTAGAATTTACTCTACCTGTGCCATCTGCTTATGCTAGTATCTAGAGGGCTATGTTCATTGGAGAAAGGGCAGAGTTGACAGAAAATGGTTTTCTTCATTTCAGAAGAAGATTCATAGAAAATAGCTGGGACTTTTTCAATCTAGTGTCACACACCTTCTCTTCTTGGATAAGGTCAGAATGAAACCTAATGGAGACAAAGATGTGACATTTCATGAGATTCCAATACTTGAAAAGTCCTTCTCCATGTCAATTTAGAATGAAAATTCAAACACTACTGTGAAGACTGATTTCTGAAATATTTCAGTGCAAGCTCATCAAAAGAAATTTAGTTGACAATGCTTTTACTTATTGTCCTGAATTTCACAAAAAAAGACTCAGAGATGCTTGACTACCACAACATAAACATTGCCATAATGAAATCCAAATGGAAAAAGGGCAAAACCAAAATTTTGGGGTATTACCAATTCAGACATTTTGAATGTGTTGAAAGAAAATGTCAGAATGGTTTGATAATTCCCTGTCACTAACGAACAGAATTGGTATGTTCTTCCCAAACTGATCTGTTTCCTGAAACGCACTCTCCAGCAGAAACCTGCACCCTCAGAAGTGTTTCTAACCTGAACCTCCCATGGGATATCTGCAGTGTACAGCGCAGCGGTAGGTAGGCACACCTCATGGTGCTTCAGAAGCACGTAAGAATTATGGCCATGAGAGCAGAGTACCGTGACTGGGTTGGTTAGCTTGAAGACAGGGTTAGTTAACCCAGGTAAAGCACCAGACTAGCCCATTGGCTTGTTGGCCATGTGTCAGATCGCTAAACCAGCTTGCCCAGTACAGGTGTGGATCTGTAGTAGGTCATTCCCCTGCACCGCTCAAACCTGCACAGCATGCTCTTTTGCCTGGTACTTGTTTATTCTGGCACCCAAAAAGCCATCTGATTACCTTGCAGAAAAGAGCTTCCTCACCTCAGCTATATTAATATCCCTAGTGCATTAATTGCCTTCCTTCACTTCCTCACCCAAGTTTTTTGTCTGTTACCTATCTTGCTTTCTCTTGCACAGAGACAGCACAATCTTTTTATTCAGTTCCCTCCTAAAACTCACTGTTTTCCAAGACAGCAATGATTACAAACCACGCCTGGGTATCAACATGCTTTCTTTCCATGCCAGCTCTGAGAGTGGGATTAAGAAAATGGAAAACAGAAAACGAAAAATAAAGCTACAGAAACCTCTGTATTAATTTCTTCCTCGAGCTTTCCCAGGGCATCTTATTTTATCTGTGTGGTTTTTTTATCACTAATATTCCCCATGGCAAGAAATGTCTTTATTCCTGTCGAATGCAATCCTGAATATCTCACCCAAGCTTAACAACATATAATAGCAAGTCTGTAAACAGAGACAGCAGGAATTTTGAAATATCAGCAAGCTCACTGACGCCCAGGATTTTTTTGTTGTCATTAAATATGACAGGACGGGAATGACTTTTTCAGACTTAAAAAAAAAAAAAAGAAAAAAGAAGAAAAAATTTACAGAGTTTGCTGCTTTAGTTGTTTGTCACTCCAATATATCGCAAGTGTCATTATCTGTAAAAAAAAAAAAATTAAAGATGATAAGGAAAGATGAAAAATATAACTCTGGAAGGCCAATCCCAACTAAATTTAAAGAGTAAAGATTTGAAACTTTTTGTCCAAGATGTTTCTAGAGGACATCAGTAACAATTTCCTAATACAAATGCTAGCAAGGCCAGCAGTATTAAGGCTATACTTGACCTGCTGCTCACAGACAAGGAAGAACTGATGGCAGATGTGGCTATAGACAACAGTTTGGGTTGCAGTGACTATGAAATTATTGACTTCGGGATCCAGAAGATGCCTGGGAAGGGGAGCTGCAGAGCCAGGAGTCTGAACTTGCAAGCTTTGAATTCCTTAGAGAATTTCTAAGCAGAATTCTCCTTCCATGAATGAGATAGATGCCTTGGAGAGTTGGGATGATTTTATGAAGAAAATCTTACTGAGAGCTCAGGAGCTTTATAAAGAAAATTTACAGAGAGCTCAGGAAAATACTGTCCTGTTGGACAGAAATTCACTGGGAATTTCAGTGAAAAGTCCACTTTGAGTACAGAGCCCCTCAGAGAATTAAGATGCAAAAAAAAAAAAAAAAAGAGCATACAAGAAGTGGAAATGAGGACAAGCAACAAAGGAGGATGTAAAAGCATTGTTCCAACAGTTAAAGACAACATCAGAAAGGCCAGTGCTCAGACAAAGCTAAAAATAGGTACATATTAGGTAACAGGCAGAGATTCCATGGGAGTGCTCAGAACAAAAGTTTGGAGAAGATGTTGGTCCATTGACAAACAGGAAAAAACAACCTCATGATGGCTGATACAGAAACGACTAAAACATTTAATGCCTTTTTTTGCTTCAGTGTTCACAAGCAAAGCCTGCTCCCAAACATCTCATATACCAGTCCAGTCTGGGAAATGGAGGGGCAGCCAGTAGTGGAGGGCAACATGGTTAGGGATGGCGTAAGTAGGTTGGATGTATTCAAATCCATGGGGCCAAGTGAGATCCAACCAAAGGTGCTGAAAGACATGACTGGTACACTGTCTACCATCTCTGAAAAAAAGTGGCTTTTGGGTGAGGTCTCTGATGATTGGAAGAAAGGTAACAATACGCCCGTCTTTAAGAAATAAGAGAATCCAGAAAACTGTAGACTGATCAGCCTTACCCACAGCCCCGCAAACACACAGAGGACGAAAAAGTCAGAAATGATCAGGGTGGGTTCACCAAAGGCAAATCATGGCTGGTCTGCCTGATTGCCTTCTACAATTAAATGGCTGGCTCTGTGGGCACAGGGAGAGTGGTGCATGTCATATGGCTCAGCTTTCATAATGCTCTTAATATTGTCTTCGACATCCTTCTGAGCAGGAAGCCGAGTAATCTTGGGCTGGACAGACTGCTAGATGGGCTACAAATTTGGCCAGACCATCAAGCACAGAGAGGGCAATATCTATTTGGTGACTGGTGACAAACAATCTACTTCAGATATCAAAACTGGGGCCAGTGTTGTTCAATATATTCATTGATTATGTATATGATGAGGTAGAAAGGAGGTCCCAGAAAATGCCATCCTTAATGAGAGGGAGCGGCTGACACCCCAAAGCACAGAGCTGCAGTCCAGAGGGACCTTGCAAGGCAACAGAACCTCACAAAGTTGTGCTGTCATTTTGTGATAGAATTCATACACTTATTTTTGTAATGTTAGGAATCGGATTTACTATTGGTATTGTTTGAATTCTGCTGGAATATGTTACCAACTTTAATATAAGTGATCATTTCCTTTATTCTTCTCTTTCTATTTCAGCCTGCAATTTGTCTTTATCAATTTTGTCACCCTTTAACCATTTCTGATGAAAATTAGACAGTCTTTTCTGAGTTTTAATGTGTTTGCTTCTGCACCAAAATGTGTTTTGTGAGTACGTTTTAACTTGGTCATAGTAGCATTGTGAAAAACAGCGGGTTTAGATTCTATGCATCAAGCTTGCTCTTTTCAGAAACAGCCAGTTTAGTCTGTCTCTTCATGTAGCTGTCTATTGCCACACACCTAATTGGCTTCCAGTTTGTCAAGGTGAACTTTTACAATGTCAAACTAATTTCTGAAAATGTGTATTGTTTTCTTTAAGAGTTTCTGCAGCCTGAAGAGACTGGAGTGAATTCTGTATCAGCTGCCAACGTTTTTCTGCATAAAAGAATAATCAAGTCCAATACTTTGAATGGATTGGTTTCCTGACCACATGAACTTGCCTCGTGGCGTGAAGCCAGCAAAGCATTTAAGCATGTATATAAATTTAAATGTATAAGAAGACTCATTCAGTAAGAGCTCTAATCACATACTTATATGTTTTGCCTTTATGCCTTTAATGCCTTTAAGTATGCTCCGTGAGCAAAGAAACAAGTCTAGGATTAAAACTAACCAAATATATGGGAGATAAAAACATTATCAAACAGACACTGTACAGAGTTTTTAAGTGTTTTGTTATCAGCAATGGACAGAGTTCCCTAATTTTCTTTCAGCACATCTCTGTCTAAGATGACTGAAATTTTCTGAGTAGCATACCATGTCTGAAGCATTAATTTCAGTGTCAACATCAATTACAGAATGTTACCCAAAGTGTTGTGGTATCACTATTATGCTCTAATTAGGTCTCTCAATCCTCCTTCTTGTTTTTATGTTATAACAACCGACTCTTAATGGATTTTCAATGGTTTTACCACAGATTTCTTGGAAAACATTATATCCCAATCAAACCGTTAAGGAATTTCTTTCATGTTGGTTTCAATCAGTTCCTTTTCACCCTTGTTACAGGATCAAACCCACCTTGCCTGTACCTGATTTTACAACAGCTGTAACTAATGACATTTTTAGACTTCTGAGAGGAGCAGTCATTATTCCTCAGAGATTTGTTTGTACTCTCAAAGAGTTTTCTTGGTTATGGTTTTTGCTATAAATACCATTTCTACTTCCTCCCGGTGCTGGTTCAACTATTGTGAAATAAAGTTGCTCAAGAGGAGCCCAGCCTAACATTTTCAGTCAAGAGGAATTCATCACGCCATAAAATAGACTGGCAGAAGGAAAAAAATGCCATTATGCTTCTGTAATGGTATTCTGTATTCTGTTAGAGGGACTAGCCTTTTTTTTTTTTCGTGTTTGAAATGTCTGTCATGTGTGTGCACGCGCGTGCACAGAAACAGAGAAATACTGTGAGATTTAAAAATGTAACTTAGTCTTCTCATGACATAAGCATGTCTGTCATCATTTTACTATTTAAAAATTTTAAGAAAGCACTCCAGGGAATATCTTTACAGAAATCAAATTTTTATGTGGATCTAAATAGCACCAGAATTTTATCTTAAGCATAAAATCAAATTTTACGTAAAATATACAGGCAGCATATCAACACTAGCATTGACTCACTGGAACTATATACAATCTAAAAACATCAGAAAGGTCAAAGAAGGTTGGGAAAAAACATGGACAGCCTTGTAGGGCAAGCACTTTTCTCCCCTTCTGAATAGAAAAAGCTGGGAAATTTCCCTAAAATAACCTTTCACTGCTCCCAGCATCAACCTTGGCAGAAACTCTCCAAAAATTATGTACTGTTATCAAAATTGTAACGCTACCTCTTTAGAAGTTTGTATTTATAATGTGAAAATCCTTGTTACGAACAAGAAGCAATATATTAAATATTCAGGAATATTGACTAACCGTGGCAATGAATTTAGTTACCTCCAGGAGAACCTAGGCTGTTTGATACAGTAAGGTTTCTTCAGTGGCAGTTCAGTCATATCAAGCAAATAGGGCTAGGTCTTTGATATAGCTTCTTTCCCAAACTCTGCCGTAGCATAAGCAGCATAATGAATATGAAATATATCTTTCCTGCGGCTGCAAGACAAAACTGATCTCTGCTTTTGCTGTTGCAGAAGTATGACACTCACATACAGTAAGCGAACTCGGGAGGTGTCTCAGAAATACCTACCTAAGAATTTTACTTCTTAGACACTACTAGGATTATAATAGGTATTATTATGTATTTGAAGCAGTATAAAAATCAAGGGAGGTACAGCTCCTGCCCTACACACTGAATAATCTCAGAAAAGCCCAGGGCTCTACACATATCAAGATGCTGTCACATCAGGATGCCCTGCTTTACCTCTGGCTGTAGAGCGGGCTGAGAAGACAGAGGATGCCCTCCTGAGCCGCAGCCTGCGCCGCTGGGGAATTCTTGGGATTATATAGCAAATACTCAGGTGCAACAAGCTCCCAGGGAGGTTCTCTGCTCGAAAGAGATAATTTGATAAACATTGGAATACAAAATATATTTGGAAGTTATACAAACTCTGAGGACTTTCCTGCAGCTCTTACTGGAAAACTGAGTTGTTTCCACACTTTAAGAGGCATGCTAAAAAACCAGATGCCACTCAGTAGCACAAAAGTCCAAAATCCCTCTTTATTAGTCTTTTGAAGAGAATGATTAGGTTATGCCTCAGACTGACCAAAAATGGCACATTCAAAAGCAGAAGTTTCAAGATAAAAGGCCCAAGGCAGGATGTGTCATACTGTTGCCAGAGGTCTAGCTGCTGGGTATCAGAAAATCTGATAGATCACTTCTCAGAGGGGTAGGTGACACACTTCTATAGATAAGCCAAACGGTAGTATTAAATGCTGTGTTAAGATGGATCCGTTTCTATCGAGCCAGTTTTCAGAATAGTACTGTACTGGATGTCATGTTCATCAGCAATTACAGGATGTGTGCATTTCACCTGTCAGTTCTGCTAACAGGTTGTGAATATATATTCGGTGTCCCCGCGTGCTCCCTCTGTGTATGACATGATAGTAGCAGGACCACAAAAGCCCTGGGAGGTTAGAAGTCTCATGACTTCTATTGCCAGAACATACTTTGCAAGTGTTTTCAGCAGTACGTATATCTCATCTTCTGGAAGTCCTGACACCTATTTCTACCAGTTAGCGCTGTGGCCCTACTTCTATAACTGTTGCACAACGTGTGTTTGTCAACTGACTGCCAGCTCTGCAGGCAATTAAAACTAGGACCTGAAAAATATTTCTAATACGATCATAAGCAGCTAGAGAGAGGCTAGGCATTCATGATAGCAGACTGTGGCAGATCTATTTAAGTTTTGCAGACACCTCAGCTGAAAAGATGTACACATGGGTGTTCACTTCAAGGCATGGATTGATCTGTTTTGTGGCAGCATAACAAACCAGCACCTCTCTCAAGCTGTTAGCTTGTTCTCTGATTTCTCAGCTTTTGATATTTTTCTGATTTTTTTTTCTTTTTTTTTTTCTCTTTTTTTCAATATATAGTCCTAGTAGTTACGGTTGTTAAAGAAAATGTTCGAAATTTTTCCCATGCAAGGATTTCTGTGTGAGTTTTCAGGTATTTCAGAAGAACACTGACAAGCAAAACTTAGAGAATGCAGGGGAACCAGAGGAGCCCATGCCACCATTCCTTCACAGTTAGTCCCATCTGTTTTGAGTGATGCCTTACTGGGATAAAAACCAGAGTGTATTCTGATTTAAGGTTGAGACTGTACCTCTCTTTGCTCTTCCTTGACTTGGCTTCTGGTTCACTGTGGATCATATTCAACCCTGGTTGAAGCCAAAGACAAAATTCTGTTCACTGCTGAGCTGGGGTCTTATTACCTGGAAACAGGATAAATCTTTTGCAGTACAGTGGTTACTGATTTCCCTGTGATGTCTTCACAGACTTTTTATAGCAGCATACCAGAGCAGACACAGATGTATTCATAACTCTGACTTATAAGATGCTATAGCATTGGATATTCTAGTACTCTCCAGGTTCCCTGTTATAGGACCAAGCAGCTGAATCTGGATTTGAGAGACACTCCAGACCCCTGGAAAATCCAGAGTTACCAGACCTGGGACCATTGTGCTGACAACTCAACCTCAGAGCCACAGAAATTGGAACCCTGGACATTCCTGGGACAAAACTAATCAGAATTCTCACCAGGTTTGTAAAACAGAGGGACTTCCTTGAAACACTCCCTTTTTGACGAATAAGCACTTTCTAGGGAAAATTCCTGAGCAGCTCTCACCTCACCTGCTTCCAGGATCAGTTTTAACACCAAAAATACCACTAGAAAAGGGATTTTCTCATGCCTATTCTAGCATATTGTCTATTCCAATGGAAAATATCATTTAACAAACCTAACAAAACACACATCAGGCATGCATGAATCCAAGCCAGTAGACCCCTTTCCAATTTAAAACTGCATTGGTTCCCACTGTGAGCTTATGGAGGACATAGAACTTGAATGGATGGAATATAAAAAGTATCATCCATTTCTTTTGCCCAGAATGTGAGCTGTTAAAGAAATTAACTGTACTCGAGCTGTAAATCATATTTGCCTGTTTTCCAAGCATGTGCTTTCCAAGGCACAGATGATGCACAGAAACACATCCTTTCTTTTATAATTCATGTTGTGCTGAAACATGGCTGCATAGTACATTAATTAGTGTTTTTAATTCTCTTTTTTTAACCCTTCATGACACGCTCAGTTCCAGCAATTGAGACAACCAATTAAACTGAAGCTGAAAGAATTTTCCCTTACTGAAGGTTGTCTTATTAAACTGTAGTCATGAAGTTGTTGAATAGGTGCCTGAATTTCCACATTGCAAGTGAAGGATGAATTATTATTCTGTTCAGCAAATCATACGCATGTGGTGCATTGGTAACCAAGGTCAACAGTTTGTTCTCAGGATGACAAAGTCATAAGACATAAACAGTAAAATTTCAGTATTGCCATGCAAAGGGAAATTTAAGAGATATTTATCTTACTATGCCTGTTGTGGTTTTCCTTGAATATTTGGAAAAACATGGAAATAACCAGAAAGACTAACTTCTGATTTGGTGAAAATTGGAAGAGCAGAATCCTGGCTAAATCTCTTCTCAGTCAGACTTTTGCTATCCCTGAGCTGCAGGTGAAAGATGTATTTAATGTAGCATTTCAAAATATGCCTTATATGTAACCTGACATCCAGTGCAAACTGAAATTGAGTGTCCACTGAGATTTTTTTCCTTTCTCACAACATAACACTAGGAAGCCGTTCCGTAAAGTGAAAGGTAATAAATGTGTGTATATCACAAAGAAACACTCCCGTTAAAATGCGTGACTGGACTGTCAAACTCATTTACCACAAAATTTTACTTAGCTCAGGCGCAGCAGCCTTCTAAAAGATTTAGAAAGCGCAGGCTATTTTGGTGATGTATAACACACGTTGTTACAGTGAAAGAATAACAAATAATATAATGGAGAGAAACATTTTTATTTTCAGTGCATGAAATAAGGAGTTTCAGGAAAGGTGCCCTGAATAACGTTCCCTTATGATTCATTTTATATTGTCTTCTGAAAATCTTGGCACTCGCCACAGGTAGGAAGAAGCCACTGAATTAAAGACCACTCACGCAGATCAGGCTGGTGGTTCCTGCGTTGCTGCTATCTGACTTTTTATGTCTTTCTTGTCAATTCATTCATCACTGTTAGCGGTATTTCTGTCTGTCTTTGTGGTTTTCAGCTTGTGGTAGATGGACCCCTGGGGTCCATATACTGCTTCTAAGGGACCTCAGAAGTTACCCACCGCAGCAGGCTTACCCTTCTTGTGCCTCCTGCGGCAAGTTCTTAGGAGGCTGCAAGTAATCACAAAGCTTAAAATTGCTAATTTAAACTAATAGATAGCTATGATATGCTTTAAAATTCCCACATCTGTATGGGTTAGCCAAGGGAGCAGCAACTCTATTTTATCATCTCTGAAATAGTATTGCTTATATAGTGGCTAGGACATTAAATGTCCTTTAATATAATTATATTAAACATATTACAGTGGGGTTAAATTTTGTAGGTTTTATTCCTGTAAAATTCCAATGCCTGAAGCAGTTTTATCCACACATTTCTAGCAACACAGGTATTAACTGCACATTAGCCAATTTAATCTACTCACTTTTAAAAATACCTAGGAGAAATGTTTAAGGATGTTTTATGAACAAGAAAAAAAAGAATTGATATTTCCTTTTTTTTTTTTCCCCTGCTTGTTACATTTTGATTTATTTATATTACTGCTGAAAATCTACACATTTGACTACTTGACAGATGGGAACCTATTCCAGAGCTGAGGAAGCTAGAAAACAAAGCCCTCTGTATTTCAGGAAATAATATAGTAACAAGAAGCCCGGCAGCCTTGGAATGGCATAACTTGGGAGAGGAAGGCCCTGGACAGATACAATTGGCCTAAGCTTGTGTAAGTAGCAATAGAGAGGGAGTTTTGGGGGAAGTCTTGTGCATTTGGCTCGTGCCATTTCCTGTGTCTGTGAAAAACTGCTAGACTCTACAGTCTTTGGATGGAAGAACATAATTCACGTGGAGAAAATAAATAACTATTGTCAATGAAGAATGGGCACAAGTGGACTAGGAAGACACTTAGTCTGAATAATGACAGAATTGTAATTTTTAACCCAGTCACATTGAAGGCAGAGTCAATATTTACATTGTCTGTGTGTAGGAGACAGTCTTAGATAGACTGGCAGCTGCTTTATCTGAGATGCAGAACCTGCACTCCCTTCAACACGGGCGTTTTAATTTAGGCACTAGCGGCAGTTTAGGACTCAGGAAGAGACACACAGCCAGAAGAGAAAGGAAACAGACCAGGCTGGAGTTCAGCTGACCAGCTCAAGGGTTCAGAAACTACTTCTTTACCTTTTTTTCAGTGTTCAGAATTTTTTTGGTTTTTTACCTTTTCTATATTCTTCCTCTGATTTCCCTATGGAATAAAGATCATCAATCTGCAAGTAATCAAAGTTACTGAAATGGAAAAATATTTTTGCTTTTTCTTGAAAATGTGCAGGGCTATCAGTTAGCATACCAAACTGATTTTCACCCCCTTTCACCATTAGTCGTGTTACAACTAATTGATATTTCTCATTTGCGCCAATGACTGAAAATAGTCAGGCCTACACGGTTCTGATGCCCTAAGTTATTTCAGTGGATCATCTGATGGGCTTATGAAAATTAATAACCATTGCAATAAAAGAATTCAGAGCTCTACTCCATGTAACTCAGCAAGGCTCAAATTAAATCATTGCAACTATATGTATTTACTCCTGGGGATTTGGTGCAAGATTATAGTTCTAACGTGCTAATACAACATTTTTAGAGCTTTTTCTCTAATCTGATCTTTATTCTAAACTGAATAAGGGAATTATACACAGATTAAATGGCACCGTGCACTGCATTGCTCTCTCTAATGATTCTCAGTATTACCCCAACCTGCAGGGAGTTAGGTCCTTCACAATCAAGGAGACAATGTGGTGACACTCCAAGCTTTAGAGGTCGTTCTCCTTTACCAGCAGTAGTGAGATACAACACTGAAAATGAATGGCAATTAAATATATCTGTCTCTCCAGACACTGAGGATGTTAGAAAGAAGAAAATGAGACCTTACACAGAATTTTGAGGGTAAAAACGTTTTCCGTTTAGAAGGGAAATTATATGGCAGTGTTGCCCAAGACGACTGGATTTAATGAAAAAGCCAGAGAAATTTTGGTTTTCCAGGGCCTCTTTTTTTCCTAGGCAATGAGTGCCTATGTATTCTTTGCAGACATGTCTATTAGCTTCAGAAATGCTTGAAACCTATACTCGTTTCTACTTACTTCACCTTTGATGGATCTTCAGTGGCTATAATAAGAAGGTATTGATTAATAGATATCATATGTACATAAACATAGGTTGAAAAAAGTTGATCTTATCACAGTTTCAGAAAAGTTATTGTATTCACTCTGCTGTCAGAAAGGAAAGAAGTGCACACAAGTATAAATATTTTATTCTTCTGGTGCACCTGTAATTAAAATAAAATTCAGAATGCTAATGTGTTCTTTAAATTATCATCATTATGAAAACATGCGCTGGGGTTTTGGGAAGGTTTTCATTTGTTTTTCATTTGTTTGTTGGGTTGGGTTTTTTTTTTCAATTTGTTGGACTAAAAGGGAAAAAATTAGATTGTTAAGTAAATGAGATACTTTCCTACCAGGCTGTGACTTCAGGTGCAAAAGATCATGAACTCACAGAAGCAGCTCTAAACACACGAATCAGTCACGGGGAGTGGGGAAGAGAGCAAATAAGCTTGTTAGTTTAGGGATCTCATTAATGACGACCTCACATAAAGCTGGTGATGAGAGCCCCAGGTTCAAGTGGGTAGTCTGAATCAGGTCTAGTGATGAACTAGCTGCTTCACCTGAGATGTTTTTTTCAAAAAGAAAATGTTGTGTCAAGATGATCTAATGAACTTTACATTGCAGGATATCGGTGGACTTCTACTCAGCTTCCCAGCTGATACAAGTATCTACAGACTGTCATGGGGGTTACAGAGGGGTCTGGGCAGGGTGCTGGGAGCATTATATTGGAATTGGCAGCAGAGATCTATTGGATTCATGCCGCAGGTTATGAGGATGTGCTGATATTGTACCCAAAACATAAGTTAACTGTTCTTACACTGTGCAGTGGGGAGGTCATGATTTATTTTTCCTCAAAAGGATCTTTAGCTTGCTTTCCAACTAGTCCTCCCTAGACACTCAGAGACTTTCTATGAAATAAATGCCCTTGAGGTTCTGTTCCTAAGCTGCTTCACAGAAAGTGTTCTGAATCTACCACAGTTCAGCATGACACCCTGAGGAACTGGGGCTCAGGGACATGCATGCACTAATAACACAGTCAAACCAACCAGCTGCCAAGCAGACAAATCCTCCATGCAATGTGTTGCAAGGAGCAGCCTCAGCATCAGCATCTCAGGCAATGACAGTGACCCTGCCGCGCTCAGGCCTGCGCAAGCCTCTCTCCCTTCCTGCCCCACAGAAGAAGTAAAAGTTCTCATGGCACTCAGGCTATGAGCCAAGTGAGACTTCTGCAAGCCAGAGAAGAGCCATGCATGGGAGCAGTGGCCGAGCGGTGTGCTCACCCTCACACTCCATGCACAGGATCCGCCCTCCTGACACCCAGGACGGGGCACTGGTGGTGTGATTGTCTGTCACACCTGCCCCAGTGAGGACAAAACTAGTGGCAAGCCCTCCAGAGAGTCACCCCGGATGTAGTTCGGTACATTCTCCCTGCTGGCAACCAGATTCAGTGGAAACCTTGGTCACTTATGCATCTTCTGCTTATGCATCCTGTCAAGATGCACAGTTTCTTCAACCCACTCCTATCTAGAAATTTCTGTGTCTTAAACCTCCAGGAAGAATCAACTGGCAGGAGATTGCACCAAAATTGCAAAAGTGGGGGTAAAATACCTGTCTTGAGGAACTGCTATACCACAGTTGTGACACGTTCATATTTCCTTCCTCCACCAGAGAAAAGCCATTGAGCTCCATCCCTTTCGGTAGGACTGATGTGTAGAAAATGTTCAGAAATGCCACTTAGGCAGCAATCACTGAAGTCACAGCCTGGAACAAGCCTAGGACTCAGCGTGAGCTCTCAGCACTCACGTATTCATCATCTTCTTGTCTTACGTAAGTGCCCAGACTGGCCTCTCCAAATGGCCCAAGACTGACCCTTCAAAAATTCCTTATTTAACCTTGCTGAAGTCTTTGTCTGCCTGTAAAATGTTATAGCCTGATTCATTAATGCCCATGAGATGCATTTTGATGGAAGGGATAATGGAAATATATAAGGGTTCTTGTCCTTTATTAGCTGCTTTTACTCTCAGTCTTCAGCAAGGCTGGTTGTACCTTACTATGACTGAGCAGCTTCATCAGCTCAGACTGCAGGAGAGTCTGCCACTAAGTGAAGATTCAGATACAGCAAGGACATGCATTTCAGGTTCAGCCAAGACCAGACAGATTTTATCAGCTTGTGCAATAATATTTTATGGTGACTGTTGTTCCCCCACCCTGTCTAGAGGCTCTTTAGTGGTGTTTTCTCCTGGACATGCTGGAGACGAGGCTGGAGCAGCCATCAATTCCTGCCTGGCCTCGGCCTCCCTTTGACGTCAGCAGTGCTGAGGTAGTGGCTGTCGTGCCTCGTGAGTTAAATTCAGATTTCCCACCACATCACTCTTCTCGACAAAGAGGATGACCATCGTCTCCACAAAGCAATTATAAAAATTCACTGCAGCCTCATAGCGTGTTTGGACTCAGAGCTAAAGTAGCAGAGCAAAAGCATGGACAAGAGGCAAGACCACAGAGAGAATTTCTCCGAAATATAAACCAAACTCACCCAGCCATGGAGACTGCTGACCCTACTGCAACAGCACCAAAACATGGGGTGTTTCGAGGCATGGTAAATGTCCTGAATGACATAAAGAAGTCTCCTGTGCCTTATCCCTTCCCCTTGGAGCACCCACCGGAGTGATTCCTAAACAGGCAGGAATTGCTTCCACGCATGTCCTTTGGTCCTCAGAGCTCTCTGCCACCATAAGCAGACAGCAGAAGAGGCCTGATACCTATCAAGGAACTAGAGCTAATGCATGTCAGATATGGGAGATCACACACAAAATAGAAGATATATCCCTTCACTTGCACGATTTCTACAGTTTTTCAAGAAGTAGTAATGATCCCAGACAAGATCTCATTGGAAAGTCCCAGAAGGGAGTGCATGTGCTCCCCACTGCAAAGCCTCCCCGATATCTACACTGCCCATATGATGGGCCAGTGGATATGGTCAAGCAACGCAAGATACAAGCCCACACTGTAGTCTGAACACTTGTCATCCAAAACCTTGATTAAGACCATCAAATTAACTCCAGGTGAACCATCAAACTGCCTTCAGCCTTGTCAGAGCTCAGCCCATGCCATGCCATGGATTTCAGTGGGCTTTGGAACTGGACCAAGAAGAGTAATTACAGGCTGGACTGGCTTTGAAGTAACAGCCTAGCAGTGAAACAGATCTCCAGAGCAGTTTTTTTCTCCATTTCTGTATGTCAGAATACCAAGGGATGCATTTTTCTTTGTTTTATTTCTTTGTACTAAAATTTTAGACTTACACCACCAAGGAAAAAACATTAAGGAGCACATGAAAGTAATTTGAAAGAAAGCAGCATCAGGAGGAAACAACTTCCAGAGAATAACAGCAGACTGTTTTAGTCCTTTTTCTTCAGAGTTTTTATGAATCTATAATTTCCTGATTTACTTTATATTACAGAGTGACATTTTATGCTAGTGTATTGTGTCCTTTTAATGGCCTCATTATGATTTGCTGTGACTTTTGCACAGAGATTTTGCCATTAGGAATTTGTTATTCGCACCTCAGCAACAGTGACTTTAGTTATCTGCTGTAGCATTCCGATTCACAGCTAAATGCTTCTAAAAGGACTGCTAAGACAGATACGTCCACACGGTTCAGCATCGCTCGAGACGGAAAGGTGAAAGACCACAGCAGCCTAAGCGACTTTGCTGCAGCCGTGCAGCGCCGTGCCCCACCAGAAGCCCTGCTCAGAGAACCCCACTGGCGTGACTGCAATGTGCTCAGCTACGAGCCAGCTTTTCTACGGGGTGGTGCACTGTGCCGTGGGGTACTGCAGCCTGGATGAACAGCGATAGCGCTGGCCGGGACTGCAGGTTTCATTGCGTGGCCAAGCCGTGCCCAGTGGCTGTTGGAACCTGCTTCTGGCTGTCGTACAGCCCCTCCAAGGGCTGCCTTCCTGAAACTGCCTTAACCTGCAGGTGCATGTCTCATGGGACTGTTATTTTTAATAAAGGCTTCTACAACATTAACATTGACTTTGACACTGTCAAAACGTGCTATTTTCTTATTCCAACAAACACTTTGGAGTGCTCAGAGGAACAGCACAGAAAGCTGTGCAGAAAAAGTGGCTGTCAGCCTTTTTCGCAATGTAAATCCAAGTTTCATCAGAAAACTGTCGACTAGATTACATTTAGCCGTAAAGACAGGTAGTTGCCACTTTCCTTAGACAGCAATTGCAAACCCACTACGTTGTCATACCTGTGACCCTGAACAACATGAAACACGTGCATAATGACCACAACACTCATCACCCGCATCAGCTCTGCTGCTTGGGGTCATGGGCGAGACTGCTATCCACAATAAAAAAAGAAATGTAAGCACACTACCCTTGTTATCATACTAAAGGGAAACATACACTAATAATGCCAAAACCAACTCAGAGGCTCCTGGTGAGGTGCCAGTGTTCCCCAGCACCTGGTTCCTCAACAAGCTTCACCTTTTGCCGGTGTCTTTTGGGAGTTGAGTCTTTTAAGGCCCAACTCTCCCAGGCTGGCCCAGAGTGTCAGAGGAAATTATATTTTAATGCTATAGTACAGGCTAGCCTTAGGAAGATGAAACGTGGCATCCTTTTCTCCAGGCCTTCATATATGAATTAACTAAAGGCAAAATTTTCCTTTCTTACCTTTCGTGCCTGTGGCTGACTGAATTTGATATTATTTCATTGTTAGCAAAGTTATATATATTTTATGTGGGCAGAAAGACAAAGATGATAGAAAACATGGGATTTATAGTATTTGCAGTCTGATAGTGCACAGGCATCCAAACATGGGTCATAAAACAGAATTGCCCAAGGCGAGCTCCTGTACCACTTGAGCTCTCTCAATTTCCATTTCTCTTTTTTTAAACTGGAATACTACACATCTGTCCCAGGGCACCAGCTATGTTACTGTCATTATTTAGTAGGAACCATGAAGACACTTGAAAAAGACCTGTGTTCAAAAAAGATTTTTTTCCCAGTCTGGTTCTTTGTTCCATGTGACATACAGCAAATATGGAGTTAACTCCATTTATCTTTGGTCCCAGAGAGTACCTCTCACTCATCCATACTTTCTTGAGTCTATGGCACCATGTGGTATTTCCCAAAAAACATGGTTCTAAGTCAGTAGGATAAACACCAGCCTTAAAATTTTTACATCAGAGGGATTTTGCATCCTGTTTGATTCAAAGAGCACAGATGTATGAAACATTCGGGCACAAGCTCGACCTCATGGGCAGGTATAAAATTGAGCCAGAGCTGAGTTCAAACAACGTTGATGCTTGAGTCACGTATGCCATACAAACCTGCTCTTAATCAGAGGCTTCCTGCCCTTATGTTTGTTCCCTTGTACTTAATAATGTAGCAGCAGAAATATTTTAAACAGCTGCAGCTCTCTCTTTATTTGCATTTTGGGGATCGTTAAGTGCTACCGAAAGCAGGAACATGGTTGTCTCCCTAATTAACTCTTCAGGTGAGCACTGGAAATGGAAGAGGCTTTTATGGAAACCTGCAGCAACACACAGAGGAGACCTGCCTGCCCCTGCTGCAAGGGGAGCAGCCCAGTCCCTGGCTGACTCACTAATGGCTCGCCCCTGATTAGAGGCAGCCATCAGGAAAAAATGCCTCTCCTGGTTTTGCTTCGTCCTCCTGGTCAGTGAACACACACCCCGCTTCCAGGACCACGGCTTTCTGGGGTGACATGAAAGAGCCCTTGCTCACTCCAGCCCACCCAAAGGGGACACTCTGCCCCTCTCTCTCCATCCCACCCTCCATGTGCGGTGACAAATAACTCGGGCCATCGCCGCTGCCAACGCAGGTCCCACCGACCCCGGGAGTTAAGCCTCGCTGCAGAGCTCAGGCATCGCCTGCAATCTGTCTGTGTTTGTCACCAAAATTGGTTCCACAAGGTGTTTTTCTTTTCTTGTGCGTTGCTCTGCATTTTCATATTGATGATGGTTTGAAAAAAACTTAGCAGAAAAACCCCTAAAACACAAAAACAAAAATACAAAAGGAAACCCCTTAAGTTGTCAGAGTTACTTTTAAATTTGTGTAACATCCATAAGGGCATTTCCCCACAACGATGACAAACCCAAAATCTCTGGACTTGTAAAAGATTGATTCATTACTTATAGATTACTTCACTGTTAAAGTCTTTTGTGTGTGTGTGTGTCAGGATTATATTATAGCCTTTACATTAGGGTAGAAGCAACCCTTAAGTCTTACCTTACTACCACTTTGCTTTTTTGTATTCCTTCACCTGTAACTGCAACATCTGCTGTTAAAAGAGGAAAATTTTGCTTCTAGCTTTTGAGCTGAGGTTAAATTGTTTTGGGTTGCTTCTTTTGGTGTCTCTGTGTGGCTCTTTTCTTTTTGTTTTTTAAGTAGGTTACCTACCTGTCTCAGTATCCACGGCAACAAATCTCTGGTTAATGATTCTCTAGAAATTCACTGCAGAAGGTTTATTAGTTTTATCAGTTTTTCCAAGAACTTGTGAAAGAAGCTTCCCTAAAATAAAAAAGATCCACCCCACCAAGTTGGGCGGGAGTGTTGATCTGCTGGAGGGCAGGAAGGCTCTACAGAGGGATCTGGCCAGGTTGGATCAATGGGCCAAGGCCAACTGTCTGAGGTTCAACAAGGCTCAGTGCCAGGTCCTGCACTTGGATCACAACACCCCCAGGCAACGCTACAGGCTTGGGGAAGAGTGGCTGGAAAGCTGTCCAGAGGAAAAAGACCTGGGGGCGTTGGTTGACAGACGGCTGAGTATGAGCCAGCAGTGTGCCCAGGTGGCCAAGAAGGCCAACAGCATCCTGGCTTGTATCAGGAATAGTGTGGCCAGCAGGACTAGGGAAGTGATTGTCCCCCTGTACTCGGCACTGGTGAGGCTGCACCTCGAGTCCTGTGTTCAGATTTGGGCCCCTCACTACAAGAAAGACATTGAGGTGCTGGAGCATGTCAAGAGAAGAGCAATGAAGCTGGTGAAGGGTCTGGAGCATGAGTCTTATGAGGAGCGGCTGAGGGACCTGGGATTGTTTAGCCTGGAGAAAAGGAGGCTGAGGGGAGACCTTATTGCTCTCTACAACTCCCTGAAAGGAGGTTGTAGCCAGGTGGGTGTTGGTCTCTTCTCCCAAGTAACAAGTGATAAGACAAGAGGAAATAGCCTCAAGTTGCACCGGGGACATTTAGATTGGATATATGGAAAAATTTCTTCACCGAAAGGGTTGTCAAGCCTTGGAACAGGCTGCCCATGGAAGTGGTTGAGTCACTGCCCCTGGAGGTATTTAAAAGACGTGTAGATGTGGTGCTTAGGGACGTGGTTTAGTGGTGGACTTGGCAGTGCTGGGTTAATGGTTGGACTTGATGATCTTCAAGGTCTTTTCCAGTCTAAACGATTCTATGATTCTTAACTTATGAGCCAAGTAACCCAAGGAAAGCCAACAACCAAATTTTCTGAAGTGAAAGTTCAGTGAGGTTTGGTTTGGGCTTTGTTTCTGGTTTTTAGGAAAGAGTACCCAAAATTGAATGTCAGAAAAAGAAATTTCAGTACTTGTGTGGTGGGTTGACCCTGGCTGGAGGCCAGGTGCCCACCAGAGCCACTCTCTCACTCCCCTCATTCACTAGACAGGGGAGAAAAGGCATAACGAAATGCTTGCAGGTCGAGATAAGGACAGGGAGAGATCACTCACTAATTATCGTCACGAGCAAAACAGACTGAACTTAGAGAGGGAATTCATCTAATTTATTACTAGGCAAAACAGAGTAGAGGAATGAGAAAATAAAATCAACTCTTAAAACACTTTTCCCCACCCCTCCCATCTTCCCGGGCTCAACCTCACTCCCGGCTTCAACCTTCCCCCCCTCAGCGGCACAGGGGGACGGGGAGTGGGGGTTACGGTCAGTTCATCTCACGGTGTTTCTGCTGCTTCTTCATCCTCAGGGGGAGGACTCCTCTCATTGTTCCCCTGCTCCAACATGGAGTCCCTCTCACGGGGTGCAGACCTTCAGGAGCAAACTGCTCCAGCGTGGGGTCCCCCACGGGGTCACAAGTCCTGCCAGCAAACCTGCCCTGGCATGGGCTCCCCTCTGCACGGGTCCACCGGTCCGGCCAGGAACTTGCTCCAGCGTGGGCTTCCCACGGGCCACAGCCTCCTTCAGGTGCCTCCACCTGCTCCGGCGTGGGGTCCTCCACGGGCTGCAGGTGGAATCTCTACACCCCCTCATTCTTCCTTCATGGGCTGCAGGGGGACAGCCTGCTTCACCATGGTCTTCACCACGGGCTGCAGGGGGATCTCTGCTCCGGCACCTGGAGCACCTCCTCCCCCTCCATCTGCACTGACCTTGGTGTCTGCAGAGTTTCTTACATCTTCCCACTCCTCTCTCCGGCTGCAAAAGCTCTCCCTCTAAGTGTTTTTCTTCTTCTTAAATATGTTATCACAGAGGCGCTGATTGGCTTGGCCTTGGCCAGCGGCGGGCCCGTCTTAGAGCCGGCTGGCATTGGCTCTATCAGACACAGGGGGAGCTTCTAGCAGCTTCTCATAGAAGCCACCCCTGTAGTCCCCCCTGCTACCAAAACCTTGCCACGCAAACCCAACACAACTTGCTAGAATTGGTTTAGAATTTGACCAGCTAGCAGAAGATAAAGAGTAAGAAAAAATAGACAGCTCTTCATAAGAGGAGATTGTGTCTCAAGATTTTGTATTAATATTGTTTTTATTTAATATATTTACAGTGCTCCAGGAAGAAAAAAAAAATAGAGTTGTCACTGCAGCACTAAAATTTTACAGGATTATTTAGGTTAACCATGCCAAAGTACCTCCATCTACATTTCCCCACCCAGCACAGGCAGTTCCCCTCCATAGGGCCCAAGGAAGCAGGAGGACCAGGTCATAAGAACACCAGACAGTCTGGTCTCTGCAATAATTAGTACTCACATCTTTTCCCTCAGAGAGCTATAATTTTTCCAAAATTGAGCAATTCTGGACCAACGAGAAGCCTCCACCAAAACAAGTTGTAATTACTGATGCCAAAGCACAGGGCCTCTAGAACTTTACAGGACAGAGGACACTAAAAATTAAAGAAAGGTTGTATTTTTTTCCTCATCTCTTCTTTCAACAAAAAAACTGCTCAAGTTTTCCAAAACATTTTTACTGGGGTACATAATCAGCATGAAAAAATCAGTTCAGACAGGTAGAGTTTAGCTAAGATAAAAACAGCTGTACATATAGTTTGATAATTGAAAGTATGATAATTGCAAGTATTGCAAGTAATTACAGGATAGGTGTAATAAATTTCCCTAATGTAACAGGGATGCACTGCAATTATACCAGAGGAAGGGAGAAAGCTCCTTTAGCTGATAGAAGTTGCTTCTCTTCTGGTTAGCATTGACTGTTATAACTCTTGCTTTAGTTTTTCTCCAAAAGTTCCCTTAAATTTCAACAACTCAGTAGAAGTACTTAATCCAGCAGGAAAACTTTGCATCTCACCTTATGCATAATTAGTGTCTTTAATGACGTCTTATGAAAGCCTTTGCCCAAGGATTTTTGAAAGCTTAATTCTCCATTCTTCATTATTTTTCTGAGCAGTCCAAAGAATTAAAAGAGGTTATCCAGGCATAGATTTCTACTGTGGAAATCCTATGGATATCCTCCAAGATATCATGTTCTTTAGTTGTTTTATTCTTAATTAACATTTCTCCTTATTTACTTGGTATTGTATAAGACTCACCAACATATTATTCCTAGGATATTTTGAAAGGAAATATGACATTTGATTCCCTTGCCCTTTCTGCTAGTATTAGCTCATTTAATGACCATTTCCTTGGTCACTAAGACAGCTGCACAGTCTGACATAGCTCAACCTTCACAAAATAAATAATCTTTTGCATTTAAGTCAGAATTTCAGCTGTGGCTTATTCCAGATTTAATTACTCCTTCAATTCCAGAAGCTAGGGAGATATTGTTCTATGTTTATTATAATTCATTAGAACTAATTACAGAAGCCTGTTTTCCCCCACCGCCAAACTAACCCTCAGCCTGGACTTCTCTCTGCTCACTTCCAAAGCTGTTTTCTTTTAGAGCCTCTCTCAGCTTGATCACTGCAAAACTCGTTGTCCTTATTATCGTCACTGGAGTTTATTCCACTTGTGTCTGAAGGCAGGTGAAGAACAAACACTAACATGATAGGCACTGATCTACCACTAGTGTGTTAAAAACAAACTAGTGCTCAGACAACTTAAAACTCATACAGACTTGGCAGACGCAGGATGGGTGAAAAGAAAAACACAGTTGTAGTGAATTCTACCTGATGGCAGCAAATGGGGGTAATGAGCACTGCCTGCTGCCAGCACACCTGGGTGAAGCAGGCTCTCCAAGGAGACCTGCTCTTGCAGATCAGGTTCAAGCACTTACCACCTCCTGCTGCTGGTTGCAGCTCTTCATGGAAGCTGTTCCTCCATGCTGATGTGAGTACTCGTGGGTCAATTTGGTGCAGGGAAGTTTAAACCACTGCTGAATAATACCATTCTCATTATTCACAGCAGTACATCTGCAGTTCAGACCTCTTCCTGGCTTTGCTTTTTTTAAGTCTTCTTTACTATGAATCGAAGTGGGATGTTGGGAGCTTTGTTTTCCTATCTACATGACATTCTCCTTGTCAGAGCTCTTTAGGTGTGCATGCACCTTGATTATATTTTTTTTCCTTGGCAATGACAAGCCTTGCAGAGATACCTACAAATTTGAAATTAGCTTGAATATTTTTTCTGTTGCAACAACATGCATATTCAGGACAGTGTCAACTTGTTTTCTCCCTGACTCTGGTTTTAGTACTACTTCTTTCAGCTCTACTGAGAATATTGCTATGTTCTGTAAAGGTGCTGAAAGCAGTAAACAAACCATTTCCCTGAGATTTTTGTTTGTGCAATGAATGTTACCTAGCTCATGATTGCTTTACTTCATGTGATCAGCGAACTGAAGCTGCTAAAAAAATTGCCATTAGTGTCTGAAGGGATAATAAAGGCTATCGCTATCCATTTACACTTTTAACGTTCATAGTTTTCTCTCTTACTTTAATGTCATATTTCTATAGCTGCTTAATGTGGTGAAAAACCTTTCTGCTATTAAGCAAGGATCCCTGAAACAGCCATTATTCACTTATCAGCAAAGTCAGACGTATATTGTGTGGTAAAGGGAATAAAACAGCCCAAAAGGTCTCACCAGATATCCAAGCCCCAGCAAACCATCCCACTCCAAGGTTGTCAAAGAAACCAAACTCCTGAGGGTTTGATGGGGCGCAAAGCAGCCCTGAGGAGACGGAGGTGTTTGCTTCCCAGCGCTGTCACAGCTCCATGGAGTCACTGCTGGATCTGAAAACACAGCAGAATGACAGAGACAGCTCTTCTGCACTCAATAAACTTTCCACACCTCTGGTTTCGCACAGGGCAGTTGCAGTACCCTCTGCATCATGCTGGGGCGCAATGTATGTTCATAACCATAGAGCAATCAATGCCAGCTTGAGGCTGCTGAAAAATTCTGATGGCTCCACATTTCTAGAGATTTGACAGTATAATATATTAAAATAACACCTATTTCTTTAGATGGGGGGGGGGGGGTTCAGCAGCAGAGCACAAGCATCCACTTCCCTACTTCCACTTCCCTACTTATAAAACACAGGTTTTATTTGAAGCAAAAGAAATATTTATTTTATATAACACAGAGCATTTTCATCCCCTGCAGCTGTGTCCATAGCTGGTTTTAGATCACTTGGACCCGAGTGGAGCTAATAAAATTTCTCTGGACTTGGATGTAAAGCACTAGCAGCCCAACCGGCAGCAATTTCCACCCGGGTTGCCCAGCCATGGGTGGCTTCTCAAGGCACAGTACAACACGGACCGACAAACTTTCCCCTCTGCCCATCATGACCAGATCCCTCCAGGTGGAAGTCATATTGTCAAAGAAATACTAGCCAATATACTCTTCAGCTTGCCTTTCACAATACTGCTGATTCAGCAATGCTATTGCCTTATAAAGTAGTAGTAGCTGTGATGATGTGATTAATATAATTCACGATAAGCACAGATAGCTGAGCTTCATTTGAAATTATCTCATTTCTAGACAATCAGGTTTTTGATAGTAGCTATGCCTGAAGCTGTCTATTCTCTTTTCTCTGGATGCTTGGCTACCCAAAACAATTGTTTACTCTTGATCATCTTGCAGTTGCTAAACAAACACCAGTCTGGTGTTTAATTTATGAGCAAAAATGCTGCAGGACGTGAAAATGCATGACATAGAAACATGAAAATCAACAAGGTATAATTTCCTAGATAATTTGTAGTGCTGCAGGTAAAAACTTGCAACAAGTAGGTCCAAACTTCAGCTGCACAAACTTGTCTCTCAGCATCATTTCATAATTCTGCACTGCAAAAAATTAACAGGAAAATTGGTTTTTCTAGTGTCTCACATTCCATAATTAAAGCATATTTTTTCTGTTCTCTGTGTTCCAGAACATTAACAGTCTTTCAGCAGGTCATACAAAAATTTTTCTGCAAGTTCTTGAAAAAAAAAAAAAACCCCACAATTAGATCTTCTAAAAAGTTACAAAATTGTAACTTCTCCACTCTTCCTATAAAACCCTTACACATCCTCTAGTCAAGCCCTTAGTAAAACATGCAATAATTATTGAACACACATGAGGAGAAGTGGTTGAAATCTTTAAAAAATAGCAAAAGGAAAACCCTCTGGGAATTCATGAGGGCACACCTCAAGGGTAACAAAATTTGAGGGGTGTATTGGATTTTCATCCTAAAGTTTATATCTGTATCTTGAAAGTAGAAGTAATGGATAAGAAAGGAAGTTGAAATCAGCAAAGGGCCCCAGGGTATATGTTGTTCCATTTGCAGCCAAGCTCTAGAAGTTCTACTATGTAATAACCTTTCTCCTACAAAAGGAAAGGTTAAAACAAAAGGCAGAGACTTTGTCTCTTCATTTCCCAAATGCCAGTTCCTGACTTTACACAAACAATGCCAGAGAGGAGTTACTCCATCAGGTGCTTTTCCCCCCCGTGCAACTTTCCAGCGTTAGACGTGGTGGCTCTAGTTTCTCCATACTACTGCTGCAAATACTGGCTTGACAAAAGCACTCACCCTAGACGCTCCTTAGAAATATTGTGCAAAAAGCAATAAAGACAGAAGTTTCAGAAGGGAAATAGGATTTCAGACACAAGTTTCCCAGACCAAACCTGGGCATGGTGGAAGCTGGAAAAGAAGTATCCATTTTTATTTTTAAGAATAAAAGAAGGTGCTAGTAAGGTCATGAAATACTGTGTCAGTTATTGTCTCTCCTGAACCATTCATCCTTCCCCCAGTCAACATACATGTTTTCTTTGTCTCCCACCATTGTCATTTAAAATAATATATTGTAACAGTTTGTTTCTTGTGCTTTATTACCTCTGGTATCAAATAACCTGGCCTAAGCTGTTCTTTTAAAACCTTTGCCTCCTACATTGACATTTCCTTCTTTTTTTCCCTTTAAGATATTATCCTATGTACAGTTTCAATTTTGCATTCAAGTCTCCTTCTAAGTACATTTCATCAGATCAAACAGACGTGCCTCTTAAACCAAATAGTAAAATATATTAACACTTGGGCAATACAGAGCCATTTTATCTGATACGTAAACCTGCGTAGATTGATTTCCCAAGTTAAAAAAAAATATTGGAGGATATCAGAAGCCTCCTTTCTTGTGATCAAGTCAGAAGAAATTAACCTTTTGGGACTCCCTTTCTTCTGTTTTCAGACTAATATTTACTGTGAGGTTTTTCCATCAGAAAGCTCTAAAAACCCAGATCTTCAATCTAGGTCTCTTACTTGATACCATGCAGAATAACTTAGAAGCACAAGTATAAAAAAACATTCCATAAAGATCATGTTGGCCACTTTATAAAATCTCTTCTACCAGCCCCAGACCTTAAACCCGGCTCCTACAGCTCAAATGAATGAGTATGATGTGTGTGAACCGCAAAACTAGTTGTGAACAACTCATTTCCAGTAGCATTCACGGTATCTATTCACATGCAGAAGCAACTCCTTCTCATACTTGCAATGCCCCTTTGCGTTTAATTACCCTTTCAAAATACATTTGAATATATTTGAGAAGGATTTGGTGCAAACACTATACAATGTTTACTATAATGTTAACCACTTATGCTATGGCGGCACTGTGACCTACAGGAACACAGTAATCAAAGCCCTGGACTTTCCCAAAAGAGAGGCAGAGTCCAAAGAAGAAACTAATCTATGAGTAATAACTACTGCTGGTATTAGTTGTCTGCACATACTGCACAAAAATCTCTCTTTAGCAAAGAATTATGAGCAACTTTAACTGAAGTAATGTTGTCTTTGACAGGCTGATGGCCTTGGTGCAGTGCTCCCCTAGGCAATAGCATATATTAGCAGCGATTTTTTTTTAGTGAGCCCCAAGAGTGATTTTTTTTTTTCCCCTCTTATGGTTTAGCTTGACATCTCCAAAGCTTTTCACAGGATTGTAAATTTTATCTTAACAGAGCTATATAAAGAAATTGTACCAGCCCACTTTCATGTGTGGCCAGCCTTTGTTGTCTAGAGGTTACACAAAAAACACTGGTGAAAGATCTGTGTAAAGATAGTGTCAATCAATTATGTTACCGTGATCGATTTCCACTTGCCTTTGATCCCATGTATAAGTAGCTTACACTTATTCACACGGGTTTCTGTGAAAGAAATGCCAAATGCTACTACCTCTTCCTCTGTGTGATTATTGTTACATTAGAGTGTATTGGGTTTGTGTGACAAAGTTTTGGTAGCGCAGGGGCTAGAGACATAGGACATAGAGATTTCACATTGCAAGTAGTCAGTGTTACTAACATTCCCTGTTTTGTCAAGCAGCGAGCTGGTGCAGTCACCTCTTCCAGCGCTGAACATCAGTTTCCCAACGTGGTGCTGCTGAAGGATGTACTGAAACAAAAGACTTACCTGTCTTTACTGACTTTACTGTATTGCAGATTAGTCACTGGAGGAAAGAAAAAAGTCATGTGGAATTAAGCATATAGACTGAACAGACATCGGTTTTGGTATCTGATAAACCTTGATCTTTGATAAATGCAGATATTTTTAATCCTGGAGCTCAAAACAGACCTAGAACTCCCATAGATTAAAGCATTCAATTGAAACGAATGCACAATACGCAATGTATTTCCCTTTGCCTCAGATGAAAGGTCTCAGTCTATCCTTTGTACAGTGCTCGGGGTAGTTCAGGGTCTTTGAAAGTTCTCCATCAATCTTCTCTGACAGGTCCCATGGCTGCTGGTGAATCATCCCTGTTAGATAAGACCAGAATCTTTATATGAATTTTAATCACTGCTTTTGGCATTTAGGCACTGCACAAATACCTAAAACAGGAATACAGTCAGATTACCTACATGCTGGAGTACCAAACTCATTCTGTTATGTCACATACATTTTCATTTAACCTTCAAGAAATCTGGGGAATCATTTAAATTATATTTCCATACCCTCTCTCTGGATACTTCCTGATCATTCACCCATCCCTCCCCTCTACTCCCTGCCTCACTGTCAAAGCTTCACTGAAGTTCTTCCAGGCAGAAGTAGAGTAGCAAGTGCTACAGTGGTAAGAGAGGTAGTTTTCTCAGTAGTTCACACTGTGATCACACACAGTGCAAAGGTGTGATTCGTGGCAACTCAAAAGCAACTCATCAACTTCATTGTAAACTAATGCACTACTGTGGCTTGAAATATCTGTTTCTTTCTTTTGTTACTTTTCTGTCTGCAGAAAAATACCATAAAAATAGAGAGAGGTTTTCATAGTTGTTCATTTTGATTAATATCGGGGGGGGGGGGGAGGAATCATTTGTCTCACTTTATATTATTTTCAGACTGACTTCCTACGAAAGGGAGGTTTAAGCACTCACACTTACTGTCCATCTGCCTGTTCATCTGTTGAGCTGTCTGTCAGTCCCTCCTCCTCAATAGTTTTTTGAGCCCACTAGCCACTTTCAGTCAAATTTGACAAATAGCATCATAAAATCAGTAGTGGGTACCAAATTAGAGCACTCACTGAGGGGATGGCAGCAGTCAGCTGGTCAACCAGCATGTGAATGCTGCCTGGCCAGTCAGTGTGCTCCAAACTAGCCAGAGAGGAGTCAGGAGAGGTTGGGGACATTGCGTAGGTGATGTGTAAGACATCTGTGCCATTTCAGCCACTAATGGAATACTTGTTATTGCAACATGTCAAATCTGTAACTGTTTACTTGGTACATAGCTGTACACCAACGTCTGTCTTGCTATGAGCACGAGATATTTGCGGCTGGATAGGATAGACAGTATCTGCTCCATGTCCTGCCCTCATTCAAGCTTAGGAGAGCATTTGCTCTGCATCCATTCTGCCAAAATGCCATGCACAGCAGCAGGGAGGAAAGCTTCCTCTGCCTTGCCAGAGAGGAGGGATTCCTCTTTTCCTGGAAGCAACCGAGCTCCCTTTGGTGGAGAAACCCTCTACTCTCAAGCAAAGATGAGGCAGGCAGGAAGAGCGAGCAGGAGAGGCAGAGGCAGGGACTGGAAGGCTCCTCGGCAGAGCAGGGAGTTGGCACACATGCAGGTCCTGGGTATGGGAGGAAAGGCTTGTCCTTGTGACCCAGAGCAAGAGCTCTGTGGGATTTGTATCAACTGTTGCTGCATTGCAGACAGACGTGGTCACCAGCATGGGAACAAGCTGGAGGTGAGGATCTATCTCACAAAGGCATAGGGGTAGTTTTCTGTGCAGCCCCCTCTTATTTCTAGTCTGATTCAGTCTGAGCTTTCTCTGGTTTAAAATGTTCAGTGTTCTAGTGTGTGCTCCAGTAAAACCCTTTTGCTGTTGTTCAAAAGCCATCTGGTGCTGCTAACATGCTTGTTTTAAATAAATTGTTAGGGCAGAGTCACCTCAAGGCTCTGGCTGGCTCTGGGACCCACGACATTGGCCAACTTTTCCTGACGTTAGTTTCCACCTTCCATATGCATCACCTTACCTGCTGGTCAGGGATTGAAAATTCAGATAAGGTGCTTGCTATTGGATGTAGTGGGAGATACAGGGAGAGGAATGAGTGGCAGGAGCAGTCTTCAAGGATTGCTGACATTGATTTCTCTCAGTTTTGATGTCATCTCACCCTTTGCATGCCTGTTGAGTCCCAACCGCCTTCCAAGTACAAAAATCCAAATTAAAATGCCAATCTGCACAACGATTCCAGCTATTCCAACCTGGTCATCAAAACTCCCAGAAATGTCTGGAAATACCTACAAAATACATGCATATTGTCAGCAGAGACCCTTGTACCACACAGAATTTAGAAGATGAAAGAAAAGAAAGTAAAATTTTAAGGCAGAAATGAGCAGGGTCAAAACTACACATAGATTTATAGGTGTGGGGGTTTTTAATAGGCTAGTATTGTTCTTGGAGAAATAAGAACTTGTTTTTGTTGCTGCTACTCTTTTGGTACAGTAATTATTGACAAGCCGTTGCAAGCAGCCGGAGCGGGGGGCATAGGGGGTTGCTTTCTGTCAAAAGGCTAAATATGGGGAGAAGCCAGAATAGGAAACTAAAAGGATGGTCTTACAAAAAAGCAGACTTCATTAACTGAGGGAGCAGGAAGAGATGGAAAGATGACCTGAGAGATATGACACATCAAGAAAACTGGAAAATTGAAATTTAAAAAGCCCAAACAAACAAACAAACCCAAAACCAACAAAAGACTATGATACAAGTAGGGTATGAATGCCATCTAGAAGGACCTGGACAAGCTTGAGTAGTGGGCCCATGTGGACCTCATGAGGTTCAACAAGACCAAGTGCAAGGTCCTGCACCTGGGTGAGGGCAACCCCCATATCAATACAGGCTGGGGGATGAAGAGATTGAGAGCAGCCCTGAGGAGAAGGACTGGGGGTCCTAGTGGATGAAAAGCTACACATGAGCTGGCCATGTGTACTCACAGCCCAGAAAGCCAACCGTATCCAGGGATGCATCAAAAGAAGTGTGACCAGCAGGTCAAGGGAGGTGATCCTGCCCCTCTACTCTGCTCTCATGAGACCCCACCTGGACTACTACATCCAGGTCTGGTGTCCCCAGTACAGGAAAGACATGAACCTGTTGGAACAAGTCCAGAGAAGGGCCACAAAAATGATCAGAGAGCTGAAACACCACTCCTATGAAGACAGGCTGAGAGAGTTGGAGTTGTTCATCCTGGAGAAGAGAAGGCTCCAGGGAGACCTTTCAATACTTAAAGGGGGCTTATAAGAAAGAGGAAGATGGACTTTGTAGTAGGGCCCATTGCAACAGAACAAGGGGTAATGGTTTTAAACTGAAAGAGGGTAGGCTTAGATTAGCTATAAGGAAGAAATCTTTTACAACGAGGGTAGTGAAACACTGGCACGGGTTTCCCAGAGAGGTGGTAGATACCCCATTCAAGGTCAGGCTGGACGGAGCTCTGAGCAACCTGATCTGGTTGAAGATGTCCCTGATCATTGCAGGGGGTTGGACTAGATGACCTTTAAAGGTCCCTTCCGACACAAACTATTCTATGATTCTGTGTTGATTTCTATTATTCTAAGTATAAGGGTAAATCATTCCAATGTGGAGAAAAGATGGAAATCATCATAGGAAACCAAAATGGCTGTATTAGGAACTTTCTAAGCACCTGCAGATGTTAATGGACTCATACAAAAGGGCAAATGAGAATAAATAACTTGCTGAAAAGCTTAAAGATACATAGATTGTGTCTTCTTTGCTTCTGTACTCACAACAAATATAAATTGTGAATGCACTTAATTTGGATAAGGGATTAGGCATACAGAATAAACCGGATTTTGAAACGGTTTTGAAAGCATTAAAAAGAAACTAGACATGTTCAACATGGCACAGGCTGTTCAGATTCACTCCTGTTTAAAATGCTACCCAAACCGACATTAGCAAATATCATTAGGTGTTTGACTAAAACAGGGACTGATCAGAGAACTGGAGACAGGCAAGCACAACATACACGTAAAAAGAACAAGAGAGAAATAATACGCTAGTCAGCCTATCTCAAAGTTACTAGATACAGGATACTAGAAACTGCAACAACTGAAAGCCTTTAGACAATAATAAAGTTACAAAAATCTGCCAGTCAGGGGTTGTCAAGAACCAAATGAGTCGAGCTGACTCAGTTTTGTCCTGAGACCAATTGCCCAAGCACAGAGCGTGGTGTGGCCAGGCAGGCAGCGGATCTGCAGAAGATGTGGGAGCTGCAGTAAGCAACGATTTTGTCCCTTCCTCCACAGCACGACGGTCCTATCAAACCATCAGATGCCCTGTTGTATTAACAGGGCTGGCACATCCGAAACGTGGTGGAAGTCATCGTTTTGCTCTAGTTGGTGCTATTTAGGACCCATCTCTAGGGCCTGTTATCTAGGAGAAAAGGAAGAATGGATTGACTTGAAAAATACAGCTTAGGAGAAAAGGTTGAAGGAGCTGGGCTTGCTCAGCCTAGGAAAGAGAAGGGGAGGGAAAGCACACTAATTTCCTTCCACTGTTGTAAAAGCTTCTGTGAAGAAAACTGTTACAGTTTTTTTCAAATTTACTGGGGATGTGACAGGAAGAAACTAATTGGATTTAAAACAAAGCAGATTTAGGTTAGCTGCTGCAAAACAGTTTTTAATGATAAGTACAGTTATATACTGCAATACACACACACACATATATATAAGCAACAGTACTGAGAAATTTTCTCTTTTGGAGATTTTAAGAATTATTAGACTGACATTTGTTAGGGACATTCTCTGTATTTTTTATCATCTTTTTACAGGGCATGGACTAAGTGACCTCTTGAAGCCTTTCAGCCCCATAATTTTTTTATTTCCATGCAATGATTAAGCACAGAATTTTTCTTGATAATCAAAGTGGCATTTTCACCGAGTTTGTTTAAACTGGGATTGGTTTATACACTGTATGACAACCACACTTCAAGGACTCTCTCAATAGGTGAAATTAAGCAGGTTATGCTAACAAAGCATCCATCCCAATCACTGAGATGAGATTTTCTTCAGAATCAGCCTACAAGGTCTTGACATCTGCCAATACTCAGCAGAAAGGCAGGCAAAGCTTTGAAGAAGACCAGCTTTAAGGTGAGGTTCAGCTACTGAGAAGTACTTTGTGGCTTGGTTTAGGCACGCATCCCCCTGGAAATGAGACTTTGGACTCAATTCAGAAATTGCAAATTTTATAGTAAGAGAAGACCCACAGAACTGTTTTATAGCGTTGCTGTGACTATTACTTCTCTGAGGGAGTTCATTTATTCATTATTCTTGATATGGTTATGCTGGCCAGGTAAAGATAATTTAAAGATGATTGTTCCTGAGGCAAAACCAAAAAAATCCCTTGGATACAGAGAGTTAGCTCTACTGCCTTCTCTACTAACAGTTAAATAGAGTAAGTGGTTCTTTGGATTCAAGGCGCTTAATTTCCCAGGCTGCAGCACACCACGTCTAATTGTATTAGTCACAAGGTACGAGATTCCCTGGTAGAACGTAACTCAATGTGACTGATGTAAGCAACTTTGATGCAGGCATGCAAACATGCCTCACTATTAGGCACGTCAACCATTTCAGACCAAAGCTTCCTTCCGTACAACGCAGTGCCGGTATCATCTTCTGTTCAACATTAGGAATTGAATTAGTGACCGCTTGAGGCTCAGGTTACAACAATGCTTGTACTCACAAAAGGAACAAACCTCACTGTACTAGGATTTCTCTTCTGCTATTTTTGGTTGCATCTCCTCTCTTAACGTTCCTTACCAAGCTTTTGAGCTTGTCATAGGCTGACAGTTATAGATCATATTAGTGTCAGAAATAAACCTGAAGTGCAATGCTTATCTTTCTTCTTCAAACAAGCAATGTGGTTGGGAAAGGAGGGAAATGGGGGATTTCTTTTTTTTTAAAAAAAAAAAAAAGAACAGTAAAGTTGGGATCTGGGCTTCCTAAAATATTGAAGTAGTTCTTAAATATTGCTCTGGAACAATCTCCAAATGCCACAACACACCAAAGAACTTTGAGACAGATTAAATTAAAGACATTATGTTCCCAGAAATATAGAGCCTATTCATTTCAATGTGCCGGGACAAACTGAATGAACAGACAGAGCACATTTCTAAACTGAAAGACATGTTCCACTTTTGCTTACATTCTTATGTATTTATCACTGTGTTAAATTACTTAAGTTGTTGGCTCTTCACATTTTGCTTTCCTATAACACCATAAATTAGACTAGAACATGCATTTTCTTCGACTTCAGTTTTGGTACATCAACCAGTGGAACTCTTTCAGTGTTTTCTAATCTTCACAGTTAAATACAGTAAAGCCATGCACAGCAGTCCATAAAATATTGGATTGTGTTCTCAACACAGTGAAGCATAAACCACAGTCCCCAAAAGGATGGAATGAGTAGTACAAGCAAGAGAAAAATAGTCCCTTTAAAAACACAAATTGCATGTTGCAGTAGTGTAGAGAAAACTATGCAACATGCTTTCATCATCAGCATCACTTCATCTTCAGTCAGCCATTTCTTTTGTGGGCTCAGTGTTCACTGAATATTTAAAAGTTATGCTAAAACATTTAATAAATAATGCACTAAACATCTGATGATCTGTCAACTCCAACTACATTGGAAAATGTTAAAAACCAGGCAAGTGCTTTTATCACAGATTGTGCTCTCCACCAGTTTGTTATTTGCACTGCATGAATAATCTGTGATTCTAAAAGTAATATTAAAATCCATTTCCCAATGGTATCTACATATATTGCACTGTACTGCTAGGTCCTACAACATAAAATATTTAAATAATTTGAATATTTTTTTGTGAGGCAGTAGAAGAGGCATTAGCAGTGGGGAAGAGGAAAGCACAGGATGTGTAAAATATTTCATAGTACAAGCTTTTTCAGACTGTACAAAGTACAGGAAATAAAACCATGTAATATTAATAGAGAGAAAGGAAACTTACTGAAAGGCCGTTTTTTTGTGCTCTCAGTGGATTTGGTTTTGGGTTTTTTTTTCTTTCTCAAGTTTTGTTCTGATTTTATTCTTCTAGATTCTTTCTGTTTACAGATCAAATTCTTTCAGATAATAGGCTGCAGTCCTCAGGACGAAAATGCACATGGTCAACAGACAAGTCACCACTCTTTTCAGTGGAGATGCCATGTTTCTCCTACTCTGCACAAAGATTTACAAGGCTAATTACCTTCCAGCAGCACTGATTTTCCCTAAAGACCCAGTACTAAGGAAGGACATTGCGGCATGGAACAAGGATCCGATAGAACGATGGTGGTGTTTCCTGACTTTTTTGTATACTTCTGTGTGAAAATTCCTACAAATTTTGAAACATCTTTTCCTTAAATACTTTGGCCCTAAAGGCCCAGGACCACCATAAGTCTTGGCCTGGTCAACTGAAAGTTGGCAATGTCTCAAGGTCCCTTTAGCAGTTTGGATTGCTTTACACCAAAAGCTCCCTGTGGAGTGATGAAACATTTAGAGTAACCAAAAGCCCCTGCATAGCTTCTCCATTAGACTTGCGAGAAATTACAAAACTTGCAGAACTACAAGATGTTACTGTGCATAATCTAGGTACGTTTTCCTAGATGCTTCTCAGTCACCAAAACCTGGTCCAGTCCAGTGAAGGACTTCTGTCTTCCAATGACCAGAAGCCAACTTACTGAACAGTCTTGCCAAGCATTATACATCAGAAGTTCACTACATTGTAATAGGACATTAGCTTGTACTTGCAAAAGAATAATCACCAAAGGAATTCATGTGGGAAATGAGAAAGACTGAGAAATTCATTAGCAACTGAAATAAAAGGCTTAGGTTGGAGAATTTTTGAAATAAGGCTGTTGCCAAAGTCCTGTAATGGGATTAGGATTCTAAGATTTCTCCCTTTGCCTCAGTTTGTGTTTCTGCTTTTCTTTTTAAACACTGCATTTCCCTTCTGCAAGCCTTTGTTTGGCTCTGTAGGCAGTAAAGTCCTCAGGGCAGAGCAGCAATTGCCTTTTATGATACACATTTACAATGCTTCACACAATGGGACCTTAATCTGCTAATAAATGACACTCCAACAGTAAATCTGTCACCTTTCTAAAAATACTTTGTTCATTAAAAATAATAGAGAAAAAAAATCATTACACACGTCGTACATGCTTGACAGCCGAATTGAACTGGTGCTTGGGTCTATTCCTAATGTTTGCATGAGATGAGGGTTCTTCTATTTCTCCCTTCTGTTCCCTCCCTTGTGAAAACAGACATATATTCTGATTATGGGCATTGTTTCCCTCCTAGGCTTGCATTTGGTGCTTTATCGCATATTCTTTTGTGATTTTATTAATAAGGTGTTGGGGGATACTTACAAAAACTGTAAGTATGTCTGTGTGTGTGTGTGTTTATTTATGGATACATGCAGCTACACATTAAAAAAGGTGGTTCTGCTGAGTGATTTGTTCTGACAGCTGTGTTGTCGAGCTACTGCAGAAATGAGAAAGAAAGATGTAAGCTGCACTGAATGAATGAGATCCTGCTGTAAAACATCTCCAGCAGCTTTTAAAGATCACAGCTGGCAAAAGGTCTAATGAGCTAAAAAAAGAGGGAGAGCGAGACTACATGAAGCAGCAGCGGTCCCCAAGGCTGAAGGCCCCCCTGAGAGGCACTTGGCACCCTTGTCACTGAGGGGGGAAACCCTCAGAAATGCTGCTCGGCCCATGGGGCTTATGTTCAAGGCCAGGTCTTACACCCTTCCCTTCTGCCCAGTGAGCTTTCCCATTGGAATTGCATTGATCCAGTGATCATCTCTTACTCTCTGTAAGGTCACGTACAGACTTTCGTACTCCTCTTACATTTTTCAGCCTGAGTTTTTCTCCTTGAGTAACATTATTAGTGACAGTGGTAATAGGACAAAAGATGCTCAAACTCAAATTGTGGAGAATGGAAGGAAAGCAGGAGATTAGTTCTCTCTATAATGTACAAACATTTCTGGAGAAAAATCTAGGGTCATTATAAGACAAAGAAGAGCTTGAGTCTACATAGTTTAAAGTTTCCGAATGGACAAATTACAGCACCTCTTAGGGAACGGAGAGGTTAAATGGCGGGCAGCTGACACAGCACCCGAGGAAACCCATGACCATTTTAAAGAGTGAACAGGACCCAGGGAGGTGCCTCTGCCCCACGACAGAGAGACGGATGTGACAGGAGAGGCAGCTTGAAGCACGGGGCTCATCACTCCCTTTGACAGATAACCCTGAGGACACCGCCACTGACACGGCCATGAGTTTCCAATGCAGATCAGCTTTGCTCCGGTCCCCAGCCCAGCCATTTTCTTTTTTGGAACAGAGGGAGAGAAGCAGGAGCTTTGCAGCCAAAATTGCAGCAAATGGTCTTTGGGGAGGCAACACCTCTAATAGAGCGCAGGGAGCAAAGGCATTTTTGGGGCAGTGACATTTAAGAGTAGCTGAGAGACCATGGCAGCAACAGCAAGTATAGGTAGATTATTAAAGGAACATTGTCAGGTTAAATATCATACTTTCTAACAAATTGGTTTGCCTGAGTTATAAAGAGATTATTAAAATCGAAAGAGTTTAAAGAATCTAATTTACTCTCCCTTGTCTAAGGTGTTTACTTCCTGCATTGCTCCCAGCTTGCACTATTAAACTAGACTAGTCCATTTCACTTTTACAGATAGTTTCTGGTGGATTTTATTTTTGGACTCTAATTCTATCTTATTACAAACTGCAATAAAGCCTTGAGGCTTCTCAACAGGTCATGGCACTCTTGTGTAGAGCACTATACAGATATAATATACAGCAACCCACAAGCACAGACAAAACCAGGTTTTTACAGATGAAACAAAGGGGTAAGAATGCAACAACAAAATGGTGCTAACAATATTTATATTATATTATACCATATATATTGTATTTACCTTATATTGTGAATATTTATTGTGAATATATTTATTAAAAATATAAATTATGTGTATCGCAGCTAGCCTACCACTAGTTATAATCACAATCTGCCATTCTCTTCATTCAGCTGCCAGTCACAAGACTCTACCAGCATCTAAGTTATATTTGGTCTTAGAATGCAGGAACACCAAGGAGAAAACTGCCTTGCTCTAGAGGTAACACCCTTATAACAGGTGCTACTCCAGGGTATTTAGCATGTTATAAAAATGCTTTACAACTTGCACTGAATAGACCTATTTCTTTTTTGCTTCTCTTTTCAAAACAATTTATGTTTTATTTTCACGAGACCTAGAGTTGGAAACTTAGTATACAAAACCTCTTCTCCAGCACTGAATCCGATCCTCTCAGTGGTACCTTCTTGCCATACACACCAATATGGCCTTCTCCCTTTGACCACTGAGATTCAAGCATATGCCTCCTATCACACTCCTGAAAGCCTTTAATGCTCCAAAATTGATGTAACAGGACTCTGATTCAACTGACCTGTGTCTCGCGAGCTCCCCGCCCGTGGGGACCTACTCTGCTGCCCCTTGGCTTCAGCAGTGGAGGTGCCTAGGAGCCAGGTGTTTCAGGGACCCCGTTACAGTCTCACCACTGCATTGGGTGAAGAAAGCTTTGCTTTTATACCTCAAATCACATTTGACTCAATCCAGGTTAAGATAAAGGAAAAGATAAAGAAAACAAGCATTTTCATACAATTTACAGGAAAGACTAATGAGTGTTTATAAAAGAAGAGGAAATAAAGGAAATTGCACTGAATCTGCCTACCCTAACTAGGTAAGAAAGATTTCTTTCCCTCGGCCAGCTGACTTAGTGTTTCTCTTCTGACAAGGTGGTAGCTGTGTTTCCGCTGCTGCGCTGCCTCTTCTCCTATCATCATGGCAGTTACCTGTTTCCCCTTTTGAGACTTCTGGTAAGGGTTGGACCATTCATTTTTTATCCTAAACTCTTTTCTGTTCTTTAAACAAACAAGCAAACAAACAAACAAACCAGTTCAACCATCCTCTTAATTGAAAGGTTTTCTTTTACTTATGAATGTGAAAGTCTCAGTTGGACTTGGAGCCATTTTCCATACCTAACTTGTTCATAAATGATTGCTGTGCTTCAGTAAGATGTAAAAGTCTCCTGTCAGCTTTTGATGACTACTTGGCACTCTTCAGTGTAGGAAGCGTCTTTACTGGAGTTTATATCAACTTACAGATCAAAATAATACAGGATAAAAAACAACTAAATATACTTATATGTTGCTTATTACTGGCTGTTGATTGAAGCTAGGTGTAACAGTGGTAACATTTTGGGACTACTGATCCCCAACTTCTACCTCCAAGGCATATTCCACAATCACGTTTTAATAATATCAATAATGTTAATGAATCTGTTTAGAAAGATTAAGGCAGAGACATGAGTGGCAGGAAAGATAAGGAGGGGTGAATACTAGAGATGAATACTTAAAGGAAAATGGGAACAATCCTGAAACACCTTAGGTATCGTAAATTATAGTACTGCTTTTACAGAAATATATTTAAAGCAACACAAGAATAATTTTAGTAACTATGTGGGAAGGTTTAAGGTTTTATGAAAAACTGCACAAACCTGAACAAACTGGATTCCGAAACTCTGGCAAGCACTAGCATTTCATATGTGTGTAATCCAGAGCAGTACCAAGTTTTCATGGAGCTCACCATAGCAAAATCAATGAATTACCATCTCTGAGGTAATCATATTGATGCGGTTCACAATTTTTACATTTTTAACATCGGCAGATTATGCCTTAGTAACCTGGAAATATTGACCAGGGTTCAAATCTTCTCTCCTTCCCCTCCATTCAGTTAAGAACAAGTTTTGAAACACAGGTTTAATTATTCTCCTTCATGAAAGAATAAACCTAGAAATAATTTGCTGAAAACAAGAGCTCCAAACATAGCTTCAAAGAAGAATAAAAAGCAACTGAATACCATCACAAATTGCCTATTTTCCTAAGGTACCCACTAATTTCTGTCTCGCAAGATTTCAACTATCAGTGCTAACTAAAGGAGTTCCTCACCGATGCTTCTTTGTTTCTCCATCTTCACGAATATGTTTTCTTGACAGGGAATGGAGGAAGAGTTGACTAATTTCCATTCACCAAAGGTTAGAAGACAGACAGATGTTTCAGAAAACATACTTTAGCTGAGTACCTATGCCAATATTGTAAAAGCTAGTCACAGTACTAAACTAATAACTAAAGTAGCAAAAAAAGGCTGAGGGCTCTACTAATGTAAAGAGCAAAGAAGTGAGAAGTCCTTCAGCAGAACTCTGTTGAAAAACGAAAGTAAAAGAAAGCGGAGTGAGATGAGAGGCTTGGAAGAGTTCACAACTGTATAATTAATACAATTTTCTGCTTGCCACCTGCCAAATAGAAGATTTAACAATGTTGCTATGAGGATGACAGCTCATAATATGCATTGGTGCATGTGGTAACTGCACGGAAAAAATTTTGGTGTCCCATATTACTGGGTTTAGCGAGGTTAGCTAAAACTCAAATGAGAAGAAATAATTTGCTTATGCATTAACTCCTTCCAGTGTTGTGAAACACTGGAAAATGGTAGGTACTAATAAAATGTTTAGTTAGGAGCTATGTTGCTGGCAGTAGAAAGGTGAGCTTATTCACTTAGGCCAGTAGTGATACATATGATTAGAGCTGGTTTGCTTGGTTAGGACCACAGAGTCTGGCATAAAGTAAAAGTAATGATGTTACAGTTGTTCCCACAAGTAGATGCTTAATAAATTATGCCATGTAGGTAGTTTCAATCTATACACAAGAGAAAGATTCAAATGAAAAATAGCTATTGTCAGCTACCAGTGTTTCAACTGTTATTAAAATTCACAGCTTCTACACTGACTGCAGGTGTAACAACCACCTATTACAATTTGTCAAAGTATTTGCCTGGAAGCAAAAAAAAATAATCCTGGAAGAAGATACAGACCTGACGTATCTAATGCTGAAACCACTTCATACTGAAGAGTTTTCAAATTTATTTTTTCCACCGTCACCACCTGTTAGAGGAATGAATAAACCTCAGCAGTTGACTTTATGCAGCAGATTAACCTCGGCTGAGGGCCAAATGCCCACCCAGCTGTTCATTCACCCCCCACCTCAGTGGGACGTGGAGACAATAGAAAGAGAAAATTCAGGGGCTGAGACAGAGAGGTTGCTTAGCAGTTACCAACAAAGACAAACATTAAAACATTAGAATGACATCTTTCCGCCCCCTTTTCCCTGGCTGAACTTCACTCCTCCACTCCCAGTCCCTCTCCCCTGTCAAGTGGCGCTGGGGCATGGGTAATGGGGGTTGTGGTCAGTCCAGGGGTCAGTCCTCTCTGCCACTCCTCCTCACACTTTTCCCCTGCTCCGGCATGGGTTCTTCATGGGCTGCAGTTTACTTCAGGAAACATTCACGTGCTCCAGCTTGAGGTCCTCTATGGGCTGCAGTGTGGATACCTGATCCACCATGGTCCTCCATGGGCTGTAGGAGAACAATCTGCTTCACCATGGTCCTCCTCAACGGCTGCAGGGGAATCTCTTCTCCGGTGCCTAGAGCACCTCCTCCCCCTCCTTTTCTGGCCTTGGTGTCTGCAGGGCTGTTCCTCATACTTTCTTCCTCTCTTCTCCCTGTCCAGAATTCTTTGCCCTTAACAATGTTTTCTGAGAGGCACCACCACCTTGGCTGAGGGACTCAGCCATGCCTTGCGGTGGGTCAGTTGGAGACAGCTGGAACTGGCTGTGTGTGGCATGGGGGAGCCCTGGCTGCTCCTCACAGTGGCCACCTTGCCACGGATATTCAATACACTGTGGTACTGCATATCTGGGATCTCCAGTCTCTCCAACAATTAGTAAAATCAAAACTATTACCAGTAACTTTTTTTCCAAAATTCTCAATTATTTTCTGGATAGTCATCATCTAGATATTTCATGCAAGTCTTCTAAGATGGATACAAAGTTGATTAAAGAGATCATCTCAGATCCTCTGGTTGTTACAGAATCACAAAATCACAGAACAGCAGAGGTCGGAAGGGACCTCTAGAGATCATCTAGTCCAACTCCCCTGCTAAAGCAGGATCACCTAGAGCAGGTTGCACAGCATCACGTCCAGGTGGGTTTTGAATAGCTCCAGAGAAGGAGACTCCACAACCTCTCTGGGCAACCTGTGCCAGTGCTCTGTCACCCTCACAGTGAAGAAGTTTTTCCTCATATTCAGATGGGACTTCCTGTGTTTTAGTTTGTGTCTGTTGCCCCTTGTCCCATCGCTGGGCACCGCTGAAAAGAGGCTGGCCCTATCCTCTTGACATCCATCCTTTAGATATTTATAAGCGTTCATGAGATCCCCTCTCAGTCTTCTCTTCTCCAGTCTGAACAGACCCAGCTCTCTCGGCCTTTCCTCATATGAGAGATGCTCAAATCCCCTCATCATCTTTGTAGCCCTCCGCTGGACTCTCTCCAGTAGTTCCTTGTCTGTCTTGAACTGGGGAGCCCAGAACTGGACACAGTACTCCAGATGTGGTCTCACCAGGGCAGAGTAGAGGGGGAGGATAACCTCCCTCGACCTGCTGGCCACGCTCTTCTTAATACACCCCAGGATACCATTGGCCTTCTTGGCCATGAGGGCACACTGCTGGCTCATGGAGAGTTTGTTGTCCACCAGGACTCCCAGGTCCTTCTCCACAGTGCTGCTTCCCAGCAGGTCAACCCCTAACCTGTACTGGTGCTTGGGGTTATTCCTCCTTAGGTGCCGGACTCTACACTTGCCCGCTCTTCTTAACCATAACAAGTGTTTGTCTTTCCACAGCTCACACCTCTGCACCTCAGTTTAGTTCATTGCCCTTCTTTCTCAATACTCTAAGGAAAACAAACTAACCCCCTCTTGTCCAAGATATTTAAAGGGAACAGCATCATTTCCGCAGCTACATGTCTCCAAATCTGCAAAAGATGAGACAGTAACTACTTGAATAACAATGGAAATAAAAACCATCCTCAGAAGTTCACCTCTTGAAGGTGTCATTTAAAGTAGATACCTCATGTTGATCTGTAACATAATACAAGGCAGTCTCCTGCTGCCCTTAGCATCTTTTTTATTCTTTATGCTATATTAGGAATCACCTCTCCAAATACTGATAATGGGATTTGGCACCTATCAGGAAGGCACTAGAAGAGCCGCATTTTTATCAAGCCTGTTCTAGACATCATTCTTGCACCCATACTACCAAGTCATTGAAGGGCTTGATTTCATTAATACTCGTATATTGTTGTTATTACTGCCATTAAATATATTGCATGAAATGTGGCAATAGTGGGTAGGTTGTATCCTGTAACTCTGCTAAAATTAAAGTTGAACAATGTTTGTGTGTTGCAGATATGCTTCTAGTGTATAATACATACATATCACCCAATAGCATTTTGAAAACTTTATTGCACCAGGAAGACAACTGATCATATGATACTTCTCTCAATAAAAAGATGATGGGTGGATTATTCTGGTAATGAAGTAGATATGAAACAAAGCCAAGGAGACTGTAGAAAAAGAAATTCTCTCTCTCCCACTGGTGCTACTTCTTGTTCTCACTACTGGCAGCGTCTTTCCCAACGCGTGTGTGTTCAGAAGAGCAGGAAGAGGGGATGGTGCTTTTGCAGCTGTTCCCTTAAGCATAACTGGCAGCAACATGAGATAGATTCAGTGTCCAAAGAGTTTCCTCTTAAACTCATAAAATCATCTCATGCTCCCATTTAGAAATTTAGGCAAATTAAATATGGCCCTGAAGAATGAATCCATAATAGCCCAACCTCACTTTCAGGTACTGAATTTACTCAGGAAATGAAGCAAGATTACAGTATTGACAAGAGATGTGAATTTGGAAAGCCATGGCAATGCTTTTCTATCCTCCATATTCAGTCATCCATATCAACAGTATCCTTCAAAATAGCCTTGCATCTTGCTTTCATATGCAAAAAATAGCTGAAATTGTGAACGCAGAAAGGTGGAAAGTGATTGGGTGTATGTGTGTGGGTGAGTGAGTGAGTGAACATCCACAGCTCAACCTCTGCACCCTCAAGCCTGCTACTTGCTACTGAGACCGGTATGCACTGGTTGTAAATTTTAACACTTGGACCAAACAATTGACACATCCCAAATCCTCTGATTAATAAAGAAACGTGAGACAGAACTACTAATCAGGACTCTTCTGCATACACAGTATGCAGATTGGGAAAGCCAGGGCTCGAGAAGAGGAATGTGAAGAAATTGCCTCAGAAATAAAAAGTGGTCTTGGTAAGAAGAGGAAGCTCTTGACTGGAAGAGACATCCTGAAAGTGTGGAAGATTCTAGAGATGGGGGAGATGCATTGAGACAAGTGTCGCAGCCTGCCCAAGGCCATTGGCCAGTGATGCCCAAGACTGGCAGCTGTGAGTGGTGGTACAACACGATCCGACACGACTCTCTGGACCTCCCTTTGGGAAAGGAACACACCATGGGAGTGTTATGTTGGGCAGAAGTGAGTGAGTGTGTGAGATAATCAAGAAGGGCAAAGCTCTGATCTCATTAGTATTTAAATAAGCTCTTATATCCAGATCCAGTACAGGTTGTCCTTTTGCTCTGACACTGCCGTGATGCTCACCTGCTGATGTGAACACCCAGTAGCTGCAAGTCCTTTCAGCCTGCTGCCCTCTTCCTCCCTGCAGCCCAGCCATGGGGCAAGCAGAGCCTCAGAGCAGAAGAGCAGAGCCAAGACTGCTGCCCAATTTACATGCAGAAATATTTTCATTTTACTTTTCTGCATCCTCTCCTGATGCGAGATCAGCACCCACAGGCCTGCCTGGACCCTATTGCTCTCTGGCTTCTTGTTAGTCTTGTGCTCTGTGGCAGATCTTGCTTCAGCCCTCAATCAGCATTACTGCACAGCCTTGTTGCATAATCTTCCCTGAGCCCAGGCACTCATGGCAGAGAAGCCTTTCTGGGCCTTTCCTCTCGCACTGTCTACAGACAGGAGCCTGAGTTAAATCTCTTTCCATCCTCAGCTGCTGGTGAGATCGTGGGGTGGAAGGAAAACTCCCATTGTTGACTTCCAAGAACCACCTCATCCCTAAAGCTCTGCCACCTGCTCTGGACTCTCCTGATTTCCTCTCTTCACAGAGTCCCTCAGCTATTTTTAAGCCTTGCGATTTAGCAGAAAACCCTTCTGTAGGAGGGTTTTAAGAGTATCACAAGACCCTTGAGCATTAATGCTGACTATTCAACAAAAATACCAACCCAATTCACGCTCCTTCCTTTTACTTGCACAGGCAGCTCACTATCCAGTAATGACTTCAATCAGCTTTAGATCACATATCCACAAGGATTTAGGAGACACAGGTGTTTGAGCTCACCCTTCATCTTTTCTTCATCAACACAAAGAGCATTTGCATTGCTTTTTCCATGCCCAACTTATTAAATATTACAGGTCATACAGAGAGGATGGAGAGGTTATTAAAGTGGTGGAAAGAAAAAAAAGAAGGGAGGAAAGAGACAACCAGATCTGCTAATATCTTTTTAAATGCACATAAAGATGCAAGGCTGAATGCCACTGACCTTAATCCTAGAATCCCGACTACATAGACACAAACTAAGGCATCATGGCTGAACAGTTGGCAACTACCATGCCACAGAAAGCAAATGCATCAGAAAATTTCATTCCAGCTGATTGTTGCTGCTGCAGTGATGCATATGGGGAAAGGAAGAAAGGATTAGCTAACTGCTGACCTCAGTACTCACTCAAAGTGGGTTGGAAATTTACCCATCAAATTGTTTTTCTTTTGAAAATGCAGATTGGTCAACCCAAAATTGCTGAGTGGAGATTAATATCTCTGGATTCAAAAAAATTTAGAAATAATAATATTTTTAATTATTTTTATTTCAAATTTGTAATTAACATAGTAAAATGTTCAGGTTTTACATTCAAATTGAAATCGTTCCAGTTCATCAAATGAAATGTTTTCATTGACTGACTTGCAAAATATAATTTTGTTCCACTTCAGGAAGAAGTCAGTCGTTTTCCACACAGGATGAATATTTTAGTAAACAAAAATATTTGTTATTCGAGAAAAAGAGGGAATTATATTTTAAGAATTTGTCCTAAGTATCCTTCCGTATTTCCCTCTTACTTTGCTAATTCTCAATGCTCTTGCTACAGTAATATGCAGACAAATCTTCACTGGTTTTGCTTTTCTCCATCTGGACTGTTGTTAGAGCCTGCTCACTTATTTCTAAGCTGATATTCTACTTTCGTGGTGGAGGAAGGGAGGGCAGGACAAAATTTATAACAGCATTCTCTGTGGGATGCTGTTCTCATAATGAACACAAATTGCTCTCATTTATCATCTTGTGATGTAATCATATAAAAGTCTTTCCCATCCTCATCCCTATAAGGTAACTGTTTTTCTGTATTGGATTATAATGACAAATGACAAAATCTTTTGCATGACTTCAACCATTACAAAATTCTGAAGGGATTGTTACTCTATAATGCCACTAAGGCTTTCTGATAGAGGTAGCCCATGCTGAAATCTGCAGTTAGAAGTGTCCAGTCTACCAATAACTTAACTATGCAATGTTGGCTCTTGGGGGGGGGAGGGGAACAACCAACAAAAACAAAACAAACAAACAACAACAACAAAAAACCCAACAAAAAACCTAGTTGTCTTTAAGACAACACAAACCACCACAGGGAGTAAATTGTGATTACATGATGCATCTGAATGGGAAATAAATTCAGGGGTTCCACTTTGGGGATGTTTTATTCAATAAACAAAACCCAGCTGGGCTTTTCAATATGTCGATGCTCACAGGCTACAAAAAACGTGGAGTTATCTGCAGGATTCATTTGCTTTCCGTCTTTTGGAAGCTGATAAATCCATTCGACTCACTTAGGGCTGCCAAAACGTGCAGAGCTCAAGTAAGAGCTGATGGAAGAAAAGGGTGCTCAGCAACGCAGAGACATGTTTACCATTTCTCAGGAACAGACCGTGTTGCTATTTTGAGTAGAAGAGACAGAAATCCTCCCTAGGGTTCAGGAGCAAACTTTATCATTTCATGTTTCCCTGGAGTACGCTACCAATGTAAAATTTGTCACGGACTATTTGCGAATAAGTAAGTACATAATTAATACACACAATGAACTCAGAACATTTAGTCTGTTCAGCACAAAATTTGCCACATAAATTAACTGCCCTTTTGGGAAAATCAAGAACAGCCATTTGCATAAACTGACAAGCATCTGCAAGAGTCCTCAGGTCAACAAGCACCCCCAAAGAAGTTGAGGTCTGATTTTCTTCTGTCTTCAATAAGTTTTTTGCTGGAGATTTCCATCGAGTTCCATGGACTCTTGCCTCCTTATGCATCAGTGTAAAAGAGATGAGTCAGCTTTCCGATATCATTTTCTTCATTTATATCCTCTTTCTGTAAAAAATGAACTACTCAAATGACTAAGAGACTGTACTGTTTTCTTTATTAAAATGAATAGTTATACTTTTAAAGTATACTTAATCTAAATCACATTGGAACACATAGCTCCCATTGAAATATATTGCAAAAAATATACATTTCTACTCTACATTTAATTAAAGAATTTTGCAGGCCTAATCAGCCTTGAATATACATTTGCTTTGGCTCTTCAGAAGATTAAAATAAAATGGTAACATAATGCTGTTCTCTAATTATGACATTGGCCTGAAATCAGCCATTGCCTCTAAAATGTTCAGTGAATCTAATCATGAGAGTATTGTGAATTTTTTTATATTGTTAGATGGGGAGATAAGTAGTTGACACAAAGCAAGCTGATCCTTTATCATCCAAGAAAGAAAAACTATGTTCCATATATTCTGCCCCTGAGTAAACATGACAGCAAAACTCTTGCCTATAACTTACATGTTTCTCTTTCTATAAAAATGATTCAACTTTTTTTCTCCTATCATTTAAAGGCTCTGCTTTGTGAGATGCCAAGCAGTGAAGTAACGGAAAATTGCAAGTCTTCCATGAAGTATCCCTTGTCCTATACTATACTTTTCTTTAGCATTTTCAATACCATGGTAAGCAGCACATTGATGAAACTAACAGTTGAAGAGATTAAGAAATATTAAGAGGAGTACCATGGTTCTGACGTCGATCTGCTGCTACCAATGAGAAAGTTTCATCTCCACATTCTCTGAGTCCTTCAGTTCATTAATTGATATTGATAATTGTCATGGTTTAACCTCAGCCAGCAACTAAGCACCACACAGCCGCTCGCTCACTCCCCCTTGGTAGAACGGAAGAGAGAATCAGAAGAGTGAAAGTGAGAAAACTCGTGGGTTGAGATAAAGACAGTTTAATAGGTAAAGCAAAAGCCATGCACACAAGCAAAGCAAAACCAGGAATTCATTCCCCACTCCCCATGGGCAGGCAGGTGTTCAGCCATCCCCAGGAAAGCAGGGCTCCATCACGCCTAACGGGGACTTGGGAAGACAAACGCCATCACTCTGAATGTCCCCCACTGCCACCTTCTTCCCCCAGCTTTGTATGCCGAGCATGATGTCATATGGTATGGGATATCCCTTGGGTCAGTTGGGGTCAGCTGTCCCGGCTGTGTCCCCTCCCAACTCCTTGTGCACCCCCAGCCTCCTCGGTGGTGGGGTGGGGTGAAGAGCAGAAAAGACCTTGGCTCTGTGTAAGCACTGCTCAACAATAACAAAAACATCTCCATATTATCAACACTGTTCTCAGCACAAATCCAAAACACAGCCCCATACTAGCTACTATGAAGAAAATTAACTCTATCCCAGCCAAAACCAGCACAATAATACATAACTGCTCAGTGGACATCACAGAGGAAAAATTACAGGCACATAAACTTGGGGCTCAAAGTGACTCTGACAACTCACCCAGTCCATTCCCTGCCCCAGTTGAAATCCTCTATGGGAGTCTTCGCAACCTGTTGTCTAAACTGCTCCTTAAACCCCCCCAAAAAGGAGTTTTTCCAGATATACTAAGCATTTTATCGTTGAGCTTAAATATACTTACTAAATATAAGTCTTATCAATGCCTAAACTGAATTGCTATGGCCATAGTTTAAATTCATTAGCAGAAAATGCTCCTTCTCTTAGCAGAGAATCTTTATAAAGACAGTTACAATCTCCATCCAAGTCTTCTCTGTAAATTAACCAAGTTTATTCAATCTTTCCACAGAAGTGGAAGAAGAAGGGCAGTTCGAAATAGAGTATTATTAAAGGTCCCTTCCAACCCAAACCATTCTATATAGAATCATAGAATAGTTTGGATTAGAAGGGACCTTAAAGATCATCTAGTTCTTATGTTTCTAGAGCTCCAGTTTCTCTCCTCAGACTCTCTCCTGCAGCTCCATGGGAAGTCCATGGACCACAATAGCAACCTGTTACAAACTGTCAACAAATATTTGTCATTTCACAAAAATCACTGTGGAAATAATAGCTGGTCCAGCTGATCCTTGCCCTTAAGGGACAGATACAAAAGCCTGCATAGAGGAGTATGTGAAGCACATCATCACCATTAATTTTTAACTTATTTTTACAAATTCAACTTCGATGGCAAATATTTAATTAGCTACTAGGAAGTAAAAGAGAGTCAGGATTCAGGATGCATGTTTTTGGATGACTTTCAATTTCAGGGAGTTCACGTTCTGCCTGCTCCAGCTGTTGGCACTGCCAGGTATTTGTCAGGGATCCCAGGCTGTTCTCAGTACCGTACAGGACTCTCAGTGGGTATGAAGTGGGGGAAACAACTTAGACATAAATGGAATCCACAAATGTGAGTTATCCGATGACTGAAAATTATATCCCTTCAGATTTTCAGAACACCAGAGGACTTCTGGTGACAACGTCATGCTATTCTCTTGAATCAGTGCATTTCTGTAAGAAATAAAAATGTGGTTTAGCTATTACTCAAGGTCCTAATATTTGGAATCCAAGACATTTGGAATTCATGCATACATTCATCACTTTGATTTTGCTACTTGTGTTATGAAGGTACACTTATCTATGGATAAATTACCCCTTATCTTTGGCTGAAAGATCTGTATAACAAATTATGCCAAAACTAATATTTTTTCTTAAAATATATCTACTTTTTCAACATCTGACTTTATGGCTGTCACACTTTTCTCTAGTAAGTGATTATCTGACCTTTTTGTAGAGTTTGTCTTTTACCATAAGTAGGTTTTATGGTCAGTTTTATGATTACAATGTATTCTTATCATGACATTCAAGCAAATCATTGTCATTTTGTAGCACAAGTACCCAACATTGACATTAACTGGAGGCTGGCAAAATATGTCTTTTTACACATTTGTCTAGAGCCTGTGCAAAGCATCCCTCTCATTTCCCAGCTTCTGGCCATCTTCCCTCTTGCTACTGGCAGAAGACGGAGGGATGGAGCCCCACAATCTACTTTTGCCAGATCACAGACTTTTTGAGTCAAAACCACCTTGGGACTTGCAGTGATGATCATCACAAGAGATCTGACACTAGCTCAGCCCTGCTCTGTTCTTTCAGAGTCAATTACTATTCAGCCACCAGTCAGATCTGATGCAAAGCCTAGTACCGGTATTTTACAGAAAAGCCTTTCTTAAAACCAGATACTGCTAGTTTGTTCTCCTTGGTCCCCAGGGAGATACTGGCAGGCAAATCCTCATGTCTGCTCAGGTCAGATGCTCTCATTTCTTACAGCTTTAATCCCTTTTGTCTTCTTAGCTCTCTGAAGAAGGTCAAAACAACCTGTATTGAGCCAGGCATGCAAAATTTCAAAATCTTATTAGCCACATTGTTTCAGTACTTTGAGATTTTCATTAATTATCCTCCTGTGCCTCTAGTGTCAGCAAGAAGTGTCCTTTGGGTTGACCACAGCTTCAGTGGCTGACAGATCAAAGATATGCTTATAAAGCTAATGCTGTAGCAAAATCCCAGCTTCCATACCACAAGTCACGTCTCAGTACAGCAGTTTTTAAATGTTCTGTTATTCCAGTGCACTGCGACTACCCCAACAATATTTTCAGCTTCAGAAGAAAACACTTCCTATGACAACTGATTTAGGTTTATATTTTATATTTTTATTTTCATGATTCCTCATCAGTGCCGGATTTTCAGCTACTCTTCTCAGAACCTTTGAAAGTCAGTTCCTGTTTCTTTCACAAGAACATTACTTTGTACCTAGAGCTGTTTTCACAGCTGCACCAGTGATGTGAGATGGAAGGTCTGTTCAAGAAAATCAGAACATCCTCACTGGGCAATGGGAAGAGTAGGTGCTGTATGGCTACCTACAACCTTTCACCAACCAGAAGTAAAAATTACCAATTAGATAACCACACGGCAGTGGAGGACAGAGTGAAATGCCTACAAACTTACTGGACAGAATTTTTGATGGCCACTCTCTTTAAAAACTTTCTCTGATGTTGCCTGTGTGATCACCTTGAACAAGCCACCTGAAATCTTTGTCATACACTATGCATTGTGCATCTCTACACAGTGCTATATTTGACCAAGATGAAAACAAACACTGAATCTTCCAGTGGTTGTGCTCCAGTTTCATACTCAAGTCAACAATTTTTATTATTTTGAAGAAATTTTAAACATCAGCTCTTTGTTATGCACAGGCATGGCTGGAAAAATAGATACGTATGGGGCTTAAACTTCTAAGCAGGGCACAACAATTATCTATGCAAACAGCAGTGGGCAACCACATGTAGATGGCATTTTGTTAACAGAGGTTTTTGGGAGGATCTGTTTATTGCTGGTGAGGTTTGCTTCTTTGATTTTTTGGGGAGAAGCTTAAGTCAGAAGATGGAACATAGATAATAATTTCCTAAACCACATAGATCATGTTACAAGAGCACATCTGACTACACCTTAACTGAAGCTGGTAGCTGTCATCAGCTGGGAAGAAACATTATCCACTAACCCAAGAAGGGGCTTGCAGGTCAGGATTTATAGACCTTCTCTCTCACTTTGCTACAAACTCATTTTGCAGTTTCATCCAAAGCACAATTTGCAGCACTTTAGGCTTTCCCAGTGTCATCACCAAAGTAGATCTGATGCTTCACAGCAGTGCATTCACGCTTCCGTCAACAAAGCTTATAGAACATTTGACCATCTTGCAAAAACAAATACTATACAAGAGCCAGATTTCCATACTTGTGGTAGAAGGTTTTATTCATGCAAGAGGAAAGACGAAACTGGGTCTACATACTTTAAAAACATAAATCTGTTTTGATACATTATGTGGGGTTATTTTAGTTCTGTTCTTCACTATACTTAAAACAAGCTATGGAAATCATCTATTCTTAAAATGATGGAATGCATGAATATGACTTTCGAGGCTTAGATCTAGCTATATGTCAAAGGAATAAAAAATAAAGTGTTTCTTAGATGAATAAATACAATGAAAGTGCAAAATTATTGTGTAGTCCAAAGCAACCACAGAAAATCAGCTATTCGTTGAACTAATTAAGGAAATTGGAAATGAGAAAATACCTTTCCTCACTTCTCAGCAAGCTCCTGAATTTTCTTCAGCAATTCAAACAGCCACACCATTATCTCAAGTAATCAACAGTGTGGCCTTTTGCACCATGGCATGTAATGTGCTCGCTCTTTTCACTTGGTGATGTGTTTCTAGGAAGCCAGCAGCCAAACCAAACCAAACCAAAACACTGAGAATTAAGGAAGGACTGCTGCCTCTTCAGGTCAATTCCAGGAACTTCAGTAAATCTATATGGCAATCAGAGATTATTTCAGGTCATACAGACAGACCTGAACTGGACTGGCTGGTAGGTACAATGAACTCTCAGTAGCATGGTTACCTGAGGCTGCTATGCCTATTGCCTCACCTTGGTGCAGTCCAGACATGCCCACTAGAATAACTTGAACTAGTGCAAAAACTGGTGTCAAACTGAAGATTAGTGAAAAATGGACTTCTCTCTGCAATCCCTCAAGCAGAAAGGGGAAAAACTAATACAGAGTGGCTCCAATAACAGAAACACAAATGCAGCCATCCTCAAAAAAAGCATTTCAGATGTAGGCAGCAATGACTGGAGGACAAGATTTACTTTGAGCAGACCCATCAGCAGCCAAAGCTGTAACAATACATAGATTATTTGCATGATCACCTATCTCATCTTTAGGGCTGTAGAAAACCTGAGGTGTACACACTGAAGTCTAGTGTCTTCATGAGCTTAGACCTAAAATTCTTCACAAAAAAGACGCCATCCTGTTTGAGTTTTGAAAAGAGATTGGAGGTATGTGTGTGAAATGTATGGACTGTTGCAAAAATTACATGTTTGCACATGGCAATAGGTGGCTGAATACACACCTGTGTGCCAAAATAAGTGTTTGTATACTCATATTGGAACAACGGTCCCAAGGGGCTGCAATTTGCCATTTTGATACCTGTGTAACCCCAGGAGGTGGCATCCTTTATAAGCGACAGCAGTTTCTTAGTGTTATTCTTCATTCTTCACATTATGTCATATTATGTAGGGTTAAGACATATGAAGACAACTTCCACCTTCAAAAGTCAAAGGCAGCACTAAACAAAGCCTGAATGTAATTACAAGCCATGTAAAGCAACATTATCACAAGTTTTCTCATAGAAAGTGATTATGTCTGAAGGTGGATTATCAAATCATTTGGTCTTGATTCTGTGGTTAATTGTGGTTCTTTAGGACAAGTATGTAAAAATTAAAGCAAATACTAAATGTTTTGTCCTCTGATACGCTCCTACACTTTGACCATTAGAGCTTTAGGGTCTTCCTGAAAAATCTGTTTGCACCTAGGCAATCTCACCTAATAGACATCTTCAGAAAATTATTCACAGCAACTCAAAGGTCTTTTTCATTAGTTAGGTAGTAACTAATATATTCATCACTGCCTATGATAGTTCAGGTTATTTTTCCCAGTGGTATTACTTCTTGACTATCAGATTATATTTTAGTCTTCCTTTTCCTCAGCCAGTCATTTGCTACTGTAATATCCTCATGAGTTTACAGGTGAAAAATCTCCCTTTCACTTATACCTCTGGAAATACTAGTGACCAGGAGTCTACAAGCACAAAGCTCTTTCAAGCAGAAAGAGCTTTTGAAATAAGAGGTTTCTGTAAAATATATTAGCTGTGCAGGTAAAACAGGTGTTAGAGCCAGTATGAATAGCAAGTTGCAGTTCTTAGGCAGTAGTACACAAAACCTGAATTTTTCATCATTTGCCTGCAGGCTAAAAAATGAGACAATTTGAAAAAGCTATTGTGTTTTTTGCTGGTTTTCAGGAACATGAATCTTTTGTTGAGATTTTAAGTTCAGTATATGTGGGAGATCATATGCAGTTGACTGACTCAGTATTTTGGAGCCACTTTGAAAAAGTGGTCCCTGGTAAGAGAAAAATAGTTAAGAAGCAGGATTAGCATCAGAACTTTTAGGACTATTAGAAGCTTTTAGAAAAATCAGACTATGGAAATATTTTTCAGACTTTTAAGAAGAGTTGGTCTAAGATGGCATCTTTATTTTACTAATGAAAGATTTTTGAGAGCTAATTCTAAATTTTGTTACTTATGGTTTCAAAAAAGATAGACCTAAAACTAGAACATTATTGACTATTAAATACAGGGAATAATAAACAAGATAATTTTGATCCCTTTTGACACATAACTTAGATAAGAAGAAACCTCTGTATGCACTCTTCTTATCAGGTGGGCAGTATGACATGTTCACTGTAGAACAGATCTGTATCACCATCTTTAAACAGTCTCTTACTAATATTTTCACAGTGGGCCACGTTTGTTTTAATCTTTTCCATGTGATATACATCAAGATAAGCCAATATTTCCACAAAACCATGCATTTATATCACTACCACTGACAAAAAATATTTAAAAATATTTATATTAAGCTAGGAACAAAAACTTTGCCATACAAAATGAAAGTTATGGTCTGAATTTCCCACGATGTTGTTAAATATTAGGAGGTAATTGGAAAAAGAACAGAAAAGTGAAAAGATTAAAAATATAAGCAATAGCTAGTACAGAGATACAAATCAAAGTAGAAAGATTTTTTTGCAAGAAAATACAAACACCAAGGTGAACTGAAGTAAAGTACCTCTAGACATAATCAGAAAGATGGAGAGGAAAAACAGATAGCAGGTAAACACAGATAAACAGAAAACAGAAACAGCTTTGGCCAGACGCAGGCACAGCTATGCCCACGCTGCCCTCCAAGAAAAGGCCAAGTCCTTGGGGACAGTTCTCGTCGCACTCCCACCACGTACGAGCAAACCTTTTCGTTGGAAAGGGGTCTGTGGAAACTGTCACTTGATGCTATCCCCACTAGCAGATACCTAAAGGATTTTCACTTATAGCCCACTGTATAGTGTGCGAACATCTGACTGATGCCAAGCAGGCGAACCAACACCTTAGTCTTGCCCAGAGAGACCTTGGTGTCGCGTGCTGTGCATGGACACCACCTACACCTGCCAGGGTGGATGCACAGTTATCTCGGGGCATTAGCCTGTTCCTTGGCTCCGAAATGTGGAGAAAGACTCACTGCTTTTGCAGTGCCCCTCGTTTCACAGATTCCAAGGATGGTGATGGTGAACGAAAGTGTTTGTTCTGCCGCAAAAACGTATCAGCAGCTGGCCCTCCAGCTGCTGTGAGAGCCATGTTTTTAATACCTGCCCAAATCATCAGAGAGCTACTTAGCAAAGTAATGCTGCTAATACGAATGGTGTGGAAGTGATTAACTGGTCACCAAAGAGAGTGAGTGAAGGGTTCACTAAATGATACAAAGGACTGGCCCTATCTGACAGGCACTGCAGATAAAATTGAAATAAGGTATTTCCACTTATCTTAAGGACTTTTCCCAGCACATCTGCAGCACCCTACAGAAACCGTCATTGCAATTTATTGCGTTCCAGCTGTGCGATGGGAGCTTGTGTGGTTTTGCATGCCTATATACTAAGACAGGTGGAGTCTTGATATCAGCCAACCACTTGCCTAATGTCCTCCATGGGGTAGCCAAGGTGCTATAGTTTAAAGCTAATATGCCTGTATACAGGAATATTTTATTCTAGTTATGTTGCATCAACTCATTGCAAAATCTTAGTGTCATTTAATGAGTACAATTTTTTCAAACAGCATTTTGCTGAAAGGGTCACTTACCCTGTCTTTTGAAATACCAGCTACAGGATGTACTAGCTGTTTCTGAACACTCACAAAAAAGGAGGGTGAAAGAAAATCAAAACACACAGACTTGGTTAGCTTTGTAAGGCCGTGAATGGCGTTGTGTTGTAAGTCAAAACAGCACGCTGCAATACTCATAGAAATCTATAAAACAGAGCTGAAGTTGTTATCTAGGTTATTTCTTCACCCTAAGGATCAACTGTCTTTCCTGACAGATGTCTCTTCAACCTGTTCTTAAAGGCAGTCTGACAGATTCCAACATTTCTCCTGGCAATCTACTTTGGCGCTTCACTGCTTTGTTGAAAGAATATTCCTCATCCTGAAGTCAATTCCTCAACTTAGTATTCTCTGTCTTAGAAAAACAGCAAATCTAGAAAAGAGTTTTATCTTCCTTCTTGTAGCTACTTCTTGCAGTTTTGAATTGGTGACTTGTGGGAAGATGAAAAAAATTAAGATTGTAGGAAAGAAGTAACTTCCATGTCTTTATCTGGTCAGTCTTACATCTGTATGATTCTACAGTTTATATATGTCCTTTTTAAATTTGTTTGTCATTCATATTCTTATTAAATTCAGCACTCATACAAGCCTCAGCTCTGCAGCAGAGGCTGTGCCAGTACACTACAGGACGGTATGAATTCATATATCTTAAGGATAGTGCATTATTTTATATACATCATAATGTGCTGTTTGCTTTTCCGCAAGACCATGACTCATGTTCAGTTTGTGAGCTATTGTAACCATAGCCTTCTCTGCAGTATTTCTGCACAGCCATCACGCTCCATTCTGCATCTGTACATGACTATCCCTAGCTATGCTTGCATCTCTCTTTTTTAAATTGCATTCTGTTTTTTTCTAAATCATTCCTCTCATTTGAACAAGAAAGTTTAAAAAAATCTAATACTATCCTTCAACAAGTTTTCAGCCCTTAGGAGCTCCAGATTTAGTAAGCTCCTAAGTTTATGGAGTGCTCCTCCAAAGATAAACCTTTGCAGTCCTTCCAGATCTTAGTTTCATCTTCTGTACAGTCCTTGCCCTTTCAAAAACGTCTGGGAAGCAGAAAAACAATCCCAAACTGATGATGTTGCATGTGTATATGCTGTGATATTTATATACCTACCAAATTAAATATTCAGGCATGCTAGAAAAATACTTATTGATTTTGTTCTGAGAACTAATCTAAAACCAGACTTATCTAGGCAAAGATGTATTTTGTTCCACTCCCAAACTACACATAAAGAAGAGTCTTTCCTGATATATTTCAGTCAGACAGACAGTCCCTTGAAACCAATGAGAAAATGGTTATTTTCAAGCAGTGTATGTGCTGATGCAGTAGTTGTTTGAAAGTACAAGGAAAGAAAAAGCTCCCATAATAAAAACGTCACAGACATTTTTTCATTCACAAGATGATTGATCTCAGGTTGTAAAAGTAATCTTTTTCAGGCACCTCTCATTCAATTTGAGTAATGCTTTCCTTTAGATGCCAATAGGAGTGTGAGTACTGAGGATGACCTCACTTTCAAATGGGGGGGGGGGGAAGCTAATTATCAGTGCTGGACAAAGCATGATCTACTTATCATCAAATTCTATATGAAAAAGCCTTTTTTTTCATTGAAAGGTACTCAAAGGACAGATGGGCAAGGGCTTTTTTAACATTTAAAATAGTCTCTTAGGTGTTTAGAAGCAATGATACTTTGGGCATTTGTCAGCAAATGGCCTAAGGCAGATCTCAGCAAGAAGGTAAAGAAGCTTGACAGTTGTTATAGAGGACCAAATATTATTTCAAACATTTTCAGGAATAAGCAAAATATTTTGTTAGACACACAAGACATGTACAGAAAGCATATCATGCACGGTATTTTTTTTATAATTTAAGCATGTGGCTTCCTTAACAGTGAGGGATAAATAAATTCTTATTGAATCCTCTTCTGTTTTTTTTTTTTATACACAGTTCTACAGATAACTCACATTTGTGTTATTCCTCCACAACCCCTTTTTCTGGTTTTGATAACATCAGCAGAAAGGAGTACTGAGCTGAAAGAATTGTTCCGCAGGCTGCAAGGAGAGGAGCTCCACATTCAGTGCAGAGACAACACACATGCCTCTGCATGTGAATGGACTATGCTCCAGAACAGACAATAAAGTCTCAGAAATTGACTCCAGAACTATCCTAATCAAGGTTAGTTTATTTGAAGCTACTACTCATGATTTCTCTTTAGTACAGTCTAGCCCATCCAAAGGAATAAAATTGTACTGGTCAGTAACAGCAGGATGGCCTATTCAAGTGGAAGACTTGGATGTGTTGAGGGCAACTAGGCCTAAAAGAAGCCTAAAAACTGAAATGTCTGGATATTTCTACTTAATACATGAGTAGTGACAAATGCAAGTTATGTGCGAATGTAATTCCTGTTCTCTTTCTGTTGCAGAGGACGAAAATCCTTCTTCTCTCGGAAAAAAAGTCTCTTCCTGCAGTATCCTCAGGACTTCTGGTGAGAGCAGTGGTCATGATCAGAGCAGGTACACATGCACCACATCCCGGGAGACTGCAGTGGGAAATATACCTTGGATCAAATCTTTTCCACAGGGATATCTAGGACATTCACGAGGGTCACGGAAGCACATTGCTTCCTGAACTTCCCAGAAGCATCCCAAAAAACTACTACCTTCAAGCTTAACTGAAAGTTCCTGTAGCAGCAATATTAATTTTGGGAATACCTAGCAATCGTTCCAGCACTTTGGCTACACTTATGATTATCACACTGCAAGTGAGAAACATATCTGATTAAAAAAATAGTAAAAAGTAATCACGGAGGAGATGGAAAAAAGAATATTCATGAGACACAATGAAAGTTATTATCAGCTTAATATGTGCCCCTTCTTAAAGGTCTTTTTTTTTTTTTACATTTTCAAGAAAAGCATACAGATGGTACCACAGTCATGAAAATATTTCAATATTTTCAAGGTGTGTATGGAAGACACAACAAAGCAGCTGTAACTTTAACTCCTGATAATTTAAAAGATGTTGCTCTGTCATTATTACAACTCATAAAAAATGTATTGTTGCCATAACAACTGCCTCATCACGTGTGAGACTGCCTGAAAAACTCAAGCTTTCTTTAATCAGTCAGATACATGGGCCCAAACCTGAAAATAATCCACCAATACATTCAAAATGCTTTCTCTCTTTCCAGTAAAAAGAACTTTAATGCACACAATTCCTTTTTAACAATCATTATTTTTAAAGAAATCTATAATCAAAAGAGTCTAACGGATTCTCTTTTTCCTCCTAGGCAATAGGAAATTTGTGTCTGGAAATGACTGCATTTCTTCAGATAGAATAGGGTCGATGAATGCATTCAATGTACATTCTCTTCGCCGCCATTATTTTCCTGAGGCTCCAACATGTATCATTTGAATAGCACTCAACATAAATCCCAGATGGTGGCAGGACTTGCAAATGATCTAGTGTGGCAGCCCCTGCATGCATGCAAAGATTCATTGAAGACAATTGCATTTTAATGGCAGTAGAAGGTATGCCACCTGGCTCCATGTGATAAAAAGCCTACAGTAATGCAACCACATTTCCCAGTCCTGAGGGCCTGAGACAGATGGCTGAGTACAGGACCTGCTACTGAAGCTGTATAGATCAAGCAGAAACATATAGTACAGCCGGTCACGCGGAAGGACAGACATGTCCCCATACCCTATGGCAGGCCACCCCACATGCTGCTGCAGGGCACAGGTGTCTGGTGAGACAGGGAGCCAGTGCAATCACGCTGCTCTTGGCTGCCCAGAAGTCGTCTCTGCAGCAGTGGCCACTTCATTCCTGTCCCAGAAATCCACAGAAAATGGTTTTCTTGGACTGTGACACACTTGGGCTGAAGCCCAAAGGAGCCAGAAGAGGGATTTGCACCTGAAATCCCATTTCCAGGTAGCTTAATCACCAAGTTAGTAGGTATCTGGGGACGTCGGTTGAGTTTAGAACAAACATTTCAGCTTTCATGAAGCAAGGGTGACGTGGTTTAGCCCCAGCCAGCAGCTGAGCACCATGCAGCCGCTCACTCACTCCACCCCCCTCCGCCTCCCCCGGCGGGATGGAGAGGCGAATGGGAAGGGAAAGGCAAAGCCTCATGGGCTGGGATAAGGACAAGTTACTGGGACAGCAAAGGGAGAGGGAAATAACAACAACAGTACTTAACAGAATATACAAAACGGGTGACACACAATGCCGTTTCTCACCCAAGGACCGTACAACTTGGACCACACGCTCAGACCCGTCCTGAAGCCAGACCGTCCCCTAGCCACATGTCCTGGAGCTGTGGTGCCCCTCCCCGACTAGCCCCCCTTTTATACTGAGCATGATGTCACATGGTATGGAATACCCCTTTGGCTAGTTTGGGTCACCTGTCCTGGCTGTGTCCCCTCCCAATTCCTTGTGCACCCCCAGCCGTCCCACTGGCAGGGCGGTGCGAGAAGCAGAAAAGGCCTTGGCTCCGTGTAAGCACTGGTCAACAATGACAGGTCCATATAACAAAAACATCTCCATATTATCAACACTGTTTCCAGCACAAATCCAAACCATAGCCCGATACTAGCTACTGTGAAGAAAATGAACACTCTCAGCCAAAAGCAGGACATTATCCACCCCTTATTCCGTACTGTTTATGTCATGCTCAGGTCCCATACAATCCAATACATTCTCATTAACCACCTCCACCTTTCTCATCCTATGATATGATATGATATGATATGCTGATATCATTCTCTTAGTCTGTGGACCACCCTTTTAAAATGTCCATAAAGGGGTTTGAGTTACCCCCTCCAAATTTTAGTTTTCACAAACTGGCATTTTCCAGCAAAACTGTTATTTTCTTGGATTTTGGTCTGCCAGCTCTCCTCTGCAACATAAATGATGTTTAATGTGCTCTATTTGATAATAAAGGTAATATATCCCTTCTTTCCATATGAGTATTTTCTTCAAAATTTGCTCATTTTCAGTCTTAAGTCCTCTTAAGTGACATCCAACAAGTAATTAAATTTTTCTCCACCATATTTTCCTCTTATTTAAATATGGTTAAATCTGATTTTCAACTTTGGAAACATGCTTTGAGTTTTACAGGTCAAAGTGTTTGCCTCAAATCCCATTGCTTTCTGTGCTTCTTTTGCTTTGTGTTTCCTGAATGACCTTGTGCTCATACACTCACCGGTGGTAAGTACCCAAACTAGCTTTATAAGTGGAAGGAGTGTTGTGCACTATTCATTATACAGTTCAGGCTTCAGCAGATACCCCTTTTCATGCATTTATTTATGAAGATGGAACAGCCCAGAAATATGTTTCTCCTTCAACTGAAATCCTATTGCATTCTGCTGCTACATCTTTGTTTCCATACTTCCACAGACTATGCAAAATTGACCTCTAAAAAGGAGGAGAAAACAGGAAACTAGTACAGAGATTTTTTTATGGTTCAGAGGAATGTATATCTGATGTCAGAGGATGGTGGATTAGAGAAATCACGGGTCTGATTCATTCTGGCAATTCCTGTATTTCCTGTGTTATTCTACAGAAATGCACGAGTAGTTGATAAAACACTGGTCCTTGGCATACAGCTGCCTCACTGATAGCTTCCACCCACAGGGGAGGTGGGGATTAGAAATGACTTTGGGAAAGTTTTATGGAAAAGAGAAAGAGAAAAAAGAAGACATGACAAAACCATGAGTGAATTCAGCCCACAGGTTCAGGGAATTGATAAGGACAAAGAAAGAAGGATGCTAGTCTAAGCCGCCAATAGATCGTTTCTCTCACGAGTCACTGCTAGAAAACACATGCTGAGTCACGGGCACTATAAGCAGTAATTTTAGGAGAGATGATTGTCTGCTAGTTGAACTGCTATGTGAAAGGTCCCTCAAAACAGTAACTTGCTTTTGGAAATGTTTTAGGTCATTCAAGAAATACACAAAAAAGTTTTCCCTAAAATCCAGTCCAGTCAGTTCTGGATCACAAAGATTTAACTGTTTATTTTCCCCATATTCCTATTAAAAGGTTGTATGTTAAACTGAGTACTAATGAGAGGAAAAATAATGGTGTTCAACCCCCACCCTCAAATGAATGCCTCCTAGAAATTTTTCATGTTAAATGTCGAGATCCTTATGCAACAGTATTTCATATTCACACACAGGCATACTATGCTTGCATATTTAACTATATTTTCCTATACAAAACCTGCTTTCTGTCTTACAGACTGAATCACTAGTTGAAATGTCCCTTCTGGCCACATTTAAAATCTTGATTATAATCCTTGATGAAACAGGGGAGTGAACAATCCTTGTATTTAATCAGAATAAATTAAACTAATGAGCTTTCCTGGCAGATTTATTACTTTTCTTATGGATGAAGTTCCACTGGCTGATCATATGCAAGCCAAAAAAAAAAAAAAAAAAAGGGTGAGGGCCATTATGTTTTAATTGAAAATCGTATGTTCCTGATATGCTCCTAAGAAAAACTGGGTATGTACTTTTTCTTCACCCTTGTATGAGGACCAGACAGGAAGGGTCAAAGGCAAAGTTCAGAGCTGAGACTCAGCAATGAAGTAGAGATATGCAGGACAGTGCCAGGGGTGGTTTTAGTTCATAGCAGTCCTGCCCAACACTAGGAGACAGGGTTTAGTTCTTTGCCATTGCATTCACATAGTGCCAGAGGCTGAGTCTTTTTGCATCACTGTAAAATATATACTGCAAAAGAAGTTTAATTCCACATATGTATTTAGGATTCTACATGCAAAAAGGTAATGTTGTCCACTTAAATCCAAGCAGCTGTTGAACAACCTTTCCTTTTACGCCAGGAGAAGCAGCTTAGGATGGAGTTTGGTCTTGCCGACACAGAGCTGTTTCTCTGTGGCAGGGGGACATCCTGGTTCCTGAGCTGCAAGAACAATCAGACGGAAAAGCTTTTCTTCTCGAGCTACCAGACTCTTTCAAGCTCTGTCTGAACAAAAGAACACCCTCTCTTCATGTATGTCTCAGGCACGTACCAACATTTATGAAGGATCTGACTGGAGTGTCCTGTGCTGTTTCTCTTTTTTTCCTACCTCTACAACCTACAATGTCACCTTCATACGTAACGCTAATGTCCAAGGAGATTCATAAATGCCTGCAGTTTGGGCAATGTTTTCAGTTTAGTTTAATCTTCTCTGTAACAATACCAGGAGGATCTTCGTGGTTGGGGCAAAGACTCTTTTCCATTGCACACTTGCCACACTACCTGAGACACTTTTCAGTAGCTGTCTATGTCCTTGATTCCTGAGCTGCAGATACGAAGAAATAAAAATGTGGGTTTCTGTGCCAATTGAAAAATGCGCAGAAAGACACCGATATTTGTCTTCTGAACTTCATGAAAAAGTACAAAGATGTTGAAGAATGATTTTTAATAACAGTTCAGAACAGGAGAAAGTATTTCCCAGTGTGAGGTGACAAACAGTCTGAGAGAGCTGTGACCATGCATGAACGTTGATGGGCAATAGTTAGCAACAGGACCACAGATGGTGTAGCAATAAAGATAAACAAAGTTCAGGGCATGAAAGGACACAGAAATCTCTATATCTGAGAAATATTAGTTTCCCCTTGCAATTCTTTCTCCTTTTCTTTTTCTCCTGACAATCAGATAAAGTGTGGGAGGCCAGTTGTCTGCAAGGGGAAGGCAATCACTGCTCTGCAGTCCCCAAGAGGAGAGACTCAGTCACTGCTTAAGGAGAAGCTCAGGTCTGAGCCAATTACTGTAGACTTTGTACACACCACACACTTTGTTCTTTATCCTACTTAGAAAAGTATTTTGAAGTGAAATTCTACAACTCTGTTTTCAGACCTCTGTCTGTGTGCTTTTAAATAGAAGAAGGGAAGTGCTTAATGTTTCTGCTTCTGAAATTTTCGCCATTCATACTCTGTCACTTCAGAAAAATATTTTATGCTGGTCCAAGGACATGGACAAACTTTGTAGGCATGCTTTCCACAGACCGTTTGAGTTGCAGGCACCTTGCTAAAAGAAGTGAGTAATGTTGTCTTCTATTGCAGATAGAAGTTGCTCCAGATGCTGTCCTCCGGCAGCAAACTTGTGCATCAAAGGACTTCTGGTCCAGTGGAGCCCTCACAAGCCTGATCAATAAATCAACTGGATATTGCCCAGCAGGGCACTGTATCTGTGATTATTTCCTTCTTTCTTCTTACCTCATGAAATAACAAAATCTTCCATCCAAAAGCAAACAAAGACACAGAGATACTTATCAAAAGCGATAGTAAGAAAGCTGGGCAACTGCTTCATTACAGAGTAAGAGGCTACCAACATTTGACTGACATTCCCTCAGCCAAAACCAAACAAGCTCTGGCTACTAACATTCATTTTTCTTTCTTCTGCATACCTCTTTCAGAAGTGATAATCCTCTGACAATTGCTGCTGGATTCTCCCTAAGAAATAGATACAACTGGGTTCCGAGCACGCTGTGCAAAGGGAAGCCCAACAGAAACAGGAGGAGTGATATTAAATTCCATGGCGTTCTCACTTTCCTTTTGTCTAGGTTTGCTCCGTGACTATGGTTTCAGTGTAGCATACATGGAGAATTTAATTAAGAAGGACCAATGGAAGTAAACCTTCCCCTGCCCAGCACATGTACTCTGATTTCAGTTTTAGAAGCTCGCGTGATTACTGCAGGAAGCAATTATACAGAAAAGCAAATCTTGGTTGTTCTTCATTCTCAGACTCTGTTTGATTACATCTGGTAAATATTGTGCCCTTAAGTCATTTAATAATTCAGCTTTTCCACTTTGAAATAATATTACTACTATACGAAAGGTTACCTGGAGGGTCAATTCTAATTACTGAATACATCCTGCATAAAAATATTCAAAATTATTTCCAAATGTTTACCAACCACAGCTTCAGTAATACTTTTTTACAAGGATAGTTTAATTACAACTTCATTTACTTTTCTGATTTAAATGCTAGGCTACTCCAGTTCTGGATTTCTGGATTTTTTGGAAACAGGTGGCTGTTAAACTAAGTTCTGGTTGAGAGGATAGTATTAATCAATATATTGTAATTTGCAAGACACTTAAGACTTGAATCTCCCATTAAATCCAAATCTATCCTCACAAGACACTAATTATGGAAATGCATTCATATATTTCAGTGATATTAGTTACACATCCACATCTGCCCCAAACAGAAAAATGAAAAAACAGGGCTGCAAGTTAAACATGGAGCTCTTAAGCACATGAGTAGGTAGACACAGCACTGCAGGCTACCACCTTATTACAACAGAATTCCATGACTACATAGTTATAATTGTTCCATGGCTGATGGATAATTTTCCAATACAATCATGGAATAAAAACACATAAAAATCAGAAGTTAGTTGTAACTTTTCAGGATAAAAATCTCTCAGTTTTACATTGATTACAGTCCCTGACTGAGCAAATATTCATTTGGAGTCACTAGACTATACCCTCCATCATTTTACATGCTGTTAATTTGTGTAATAGAAAGTATAGCAAGCATAGCAATATCAGTCAAGAGTATTTGCAAAAATAAGGCACTCAATTTCAACAATTTTCGTAGTTATATTGTAAAAAATCATCCTATTGCCATACCTATAATAAATAATAACCTTTGCAAGGAATTGGAAAAAAAAATACACGACAGTCATTTAGATTAATAACCCTTGGGGTATCTAACAGGGGAATAATATCTAAGGTAAGCAAAGCCTTCTGGAGCTTTCCCTTACAAGCTACAGTCATACACTGAAGACAGTGCAAAGTTCAGCAATCCAGCTGGAAGGCTTCTGTGAGCTTCGGGAAGGATTGATCAGACCATGACAAAAGCACTTCAGTCAAACATAAATAGAGCTCACATTCGTTCAATATTGGTACATCACCAGTTTAAAAGATAAAGAGGTTTTCTGTCTTCTAAAAAAGAGCATCTGCGTTGAAAGTGTGATGTAAGAACCCTTACAAGTAGACAAATCAAAATGGATTTTCACCAGGCTACCAGGTCACGCACCTGTAACCCAAGCCCCTTGGTTCCCATCAGATTTACAGTGTCTGTTCCAAATCATGAGGCACTTTAGTGTTTGAATTGCTTTACTTTTAGCACTGCAATAACACGGGTGGTTTGGGGGCAGGTCATTTTCTTCACAGAAAAGAAGATCTGCTGCAGCTCAAACCTCCTGACAAAAAAAAAGTGACCTTGACTGACAACTGCTATGCACTGTTTCAAAGTGAAAGGCAAATATTTGACAAGGTTATAATAGACTCAAATAGACCTCTCCAAACGAATACCGTGTGCAGTCTTAATGGCAGCAGGACTCTGCCGTAATGAATATACCTATACATTTCTTCAGGCCTCAGGAGCATGGCGGGCCTGGGGTAGGGGTGCCGGTCTCAAGCTGGGGTCTCACCTGGGGCAACAACAAGCATTCCCATTCGCATGACCAACAGGTCTCTGTGACAAAGATAAGGGGGGCTCTAGCACAGACACAAGCACAGAATCTGACGCTTCAACCTTATTTTTGTTATGATTTCTTAAGAAAATAGGTTCTATGTGAGGACAGTGTGCTGCTTTCTGCTAACCTCAACTGTAGCAGTGCAATGAAAGATTCGGTCCCACTCTGTTAACATGTTGTTAGACTTCACAGTCCTTGGTCTGTCTGGTTGCTGGTCTTAAAATCTGCTATTAGGAAATATTTTGTTTGTTTGCCACGGTTCCCTCTATGACGACCTCACCAGCTGAGGTAGATTTAAGCTTTCATTTCAAAGAAATAAAGAGAAACAAAACAAAATGAAAAAAAACCACACAAAAGGCAAATGTCTACATTTTCTGTCTCTGAAGTGAAATTCTCTAAAGTGATTTGATGTTGTTGACCTTCCTGGACAAAGAATGGACTTTCCCTGAGGTATCCCTTGTGCCCATTCTGAGGACAACAAGAGATGCTATGGGGGAAAATGAAGTTCTCTAAATAAATCTTTGCAGAAGCTCCAAGTGACCAGAACACAACTTGAAATGGTCACAGCCATTTCTTCCTCAACATACCTTATCATACAGATCATACATATCCAAAGTAAGGGCTAGAGCAGGAGAAGAATCCTCAGCCACCAGGAACCTCTTGGTTGAAAGCCCTTCAGGTTTTGCAGGCAAGAGAGAAGCCAAACTTTGGGCCTTCTGAGGCCAGTCATAATTTGAAAACTGCACCCCAAATTCTTCGTTGCTTTAAGACTTCACCTAGGGAAATCATAAGTTAATAGGGAATGAGGGTGAATGGTGCAATGAGCTGGCTGGGCAGTTTTGGAAGAGATTCCAAGCAGTCCTTCATATACTTGAGTGTGCAGCTGGCACCAAAATCTTCTTGTTTTATTCTGATGTTGCTTTGCACCTAGGAGAGCAAACATTCAACTTGAGGACAAGTATCACCTGACTTGTGAGGTTCTTTGTCTTCCAAACAAAGCCTTAGCTTTTTTTTCCTGAAGAATTTCAGCCTGATGGATACTGGCAGTGGAAGGCGTGTTAAATAATGCATGAAGAGAGGGATGGACACGAGAAGTGTCAGTTTTCCTTTTTATGCCCTTTTCCCCTGCAACCTTTGAAACATATTTTATGCAGTTGCTTTATAATTCATACAAATATCTAAAGGCTAACCCTGCACATTAGGCTCTGATGAATATACTGTGCAAATTCATATGCAAAGCAGATGCAACCCTCAGGCCATTGGCACATGCCCAGCTGCAAAAGAGGTACCACCATGTCATGCAGCATTTTGCCGTTTCTGGCAATCCCCCTGAATTTAAGTGAGGAATGAAACTAAATGGAACAAAGGCTATCTATTTTACACCAAAAGTACAAGCACAGATCAGCATCCTCTCTCTAACCTTGTGGGATTTTCAGCTTTCTCCAGAGTGAATAAAGCTGCCATTGCTATTGTTCCTTCTCTTCAAAGATATCCACAGTTCTGTTAATGATCTGCAAGTAGTGGTGTGGTAAGACAGTATCTCAAAATCCTGATTCCATATGTACAACAAACACCCTTTATTTCAAACACATGTACATTTGCTCAGAGCTACACTATGACTAAAACTAATGGATGACCACATTCAGGAAACCTTCTTTCTAGTCGTACATTGTGGCATCATATACTTTGACAAAGAAAATACCTTAGTTTACTAAGAACCTGCTGTAACACTAGTGTTAATATGGAACTGAAGAGAAGTATCTTAAAATATTTGTTCTGGCATAATCCAAAGCCAACTGAAATCATTGGAAAGACTTCCACAGTCTTTTCTGAACTTAGTCCTTTAATCCTCTCCAGCAATCACAGTCCATCACATATTGACACACCCACTCAAATAAAGTCGAAATATTTGTGCATCAGAGAACAATTAATCTGAGAAAAGTGAAAAAAAACCAATACGTTCAAAGAAAAAAAATTACTAAATGCTAAAAATTTAATATTAATATTTTACCACTAGGCTAAAATAAAACACCAGAGAAAACAGCATATTATAACCCTGAATGGTGACATAAGAAATCCATTAAAATCCTAATTAAAGTGCATTCTGCATAACAACAAGTCTTGGCAGTGCAAGTCATCTACCAAACTCTATGAAAAGTGTTTGAGATTTGCAAAAAGCATGTGCAATTCTTTTTTCAAAAAGATATAATTTAGCTCAAGAGACAAGGAAGTTTAATAGCATTCAACTTGCCCAACATTTTAAGTTTGCCTGAAATTACACATTCATCATATAATCTGATCCTTGTAAACATTATTATTTATCCTACCCAAAGCTATCAGGCTATCAAGCTTGAGGTCCCAGTAAACTGGTACCGTACAGACATAGACAAGTCACAGCTTTTTCCAGAAGGGCTTAGCACTTGTAGCTTTGATCCAACAAATGCTCTCCACCATACTCTCTTTGGCATTAATAATTTATTATACTTAATGAGATGTCTAACATGCAGAAAATTAGACAAGTCGTTATGTCTTCAAAGGATCATTTCCTGCATGGCAAAAGTAAGAAAGCAGCAGAGACAAGGTAGAGGAATGATCATTCTGGCTTAGACAAACAGCTCACTAATTCTTTTTTTAAGGGTATGAATTAATCACCTCCAGTTACCTCTTACAAAGCCGTTGTTATTTAGTTTTTATAGATAACTGTATGTCTCAAATATTTTTTCAAGTGTTGCACATCTGTCAATTAGCATTAATGTGATTCAAGGCTCTGTTAAGGTCTGTTTGTTTGATAGGCTTTTTGAAAGCTTGAAGTAGTTAATTTCCTCTCAGGTTGCTCCTTAGCACCGAGCCTAACTTCAAATCAGTAAAATCACTCTTCTCTCTCTTAAACATCCTTTGTTCATCTATTTGTCAGCAGTAATTCCATTTCCTTTACATAAATATTGGTATTTCTTGACACTGTGACAGCCAGTTCGCACAGCAGTAAAAATATGGTCCTTCTCCTCTTCCACTGCTTCTTTTCTTCCTTCTGATCTCGTGTGCACCAGACAGGAGCTAGACTTAAAGGATCTTCACCCAACAGAGACTACCACAGTCATCTTTCCACGGGAAGGCTGACTGGTTCAGATTAAAACCTCAGTCAGACACGCTTGAGTGAGCTCATCTGAGTCACACATAATCAGAAGAGGAAGTTCTTGCCATGTAAGAAGGGTTATTTCACCCTTGTGAAGAAATTTTAAGAACAAGGAGATTGAAATATCCTACCAGAGTCAACACCTGTTCCTGAACCTTGAGCCTCTGCAGATACGAACAAGAACATAAATTTTCTTCTGGCTCAAAAAGCAGATGCTAAAGGCTGGCAAAGCAGCAAGCACTGGCGCTGCAGAACGCTCTCTCGACTTCAGATCTCTCTTTCTCCAAAAAAGCAGCAAACTGGAGACGTTCAAACTATTGACAAAGCTGAGACGCAAAAGCTTCCAGAACATCTCTAAAAGCAGCAAATTGTCCTTGCAGGAGAGATCTGAAAAAGATGTCAGCAAAGGACCCTGCGGGTGCTAACTTTAATGGTTTTGTAAATATATTCCCATATTCATCTGCACAAAGGCTAAATCAGCCTGTGCACTCGTTGTGTTGTCTGGGTTTGGTTTTAGGTTTTTTTTAGAATGAAGCATACTCAATAAACCAGATAAAAGGAAGCCACGAGAAAAATGGGAAGATGCTAAATCAGGGTTGAGGTCAGCAAAGTAGAGATGCCACTGTAAGAAGGTAGGTCAGTTTTAGAAATAAAAGGATATGTATTTACACTGGGAAAACGGTATGATAGGATTAAATAATGCAGATGGGTATAAGACTCAAGTGCACAGATCTTAGATTTCTTAGATTTTTAGCTTTTTCTTATTTCCAAAAGAGATCAATTTTCAGAGTCTGTTCTGCTTTCCACTTTTCCATTAAAATATCACAGATCCAGGTCCCACTTCTTCTTTAGACTGTGGGACCAGTTTATGTGAAAGGAGAAAAGTGGGAGATAAAAATGGTCTTTACCCACTGTAGAGACTAAACATTGGCTTAGAATTGGCCACTATTTCCTTAAGGGACGTTGGAGGAAGAGACTGCAACCAAGATACGAGATTCAGCTGGTTTGTTTCAGCATCTTACACTGCTCCAAGGCAGCACAATTTATAGCATGTGCAGAATTAAGGAAGACCTATTGAGTCACCAACTTTTGCCGTATTTTGTGACCAGCATGGAATCGACGTTACATCTTTTTCTTTTTTCCTTTTTTTTTTTTTTTCCGTTGGGCAGGGAGGGGGATTTAGCATCTGGGATGGGGTTTTTTTGTGTTATCATTTTTTTAACTACTGCATTTGCAATGTACCAGAAAGAATGCAAGTGTCTCTGCTTCTTGTGGTTTCTTCTGCATTTACCTTTTCTCATTAGAATTTGTCTTAATACTCATATATTGCTCTGGAGCAGCAAAAACGTGCCCTTATTTCTGTCAGAAATATTGCATTTAGTATGCAAAGTTGTTTTTAATCTTCAGATTGGTCTGCATACGTATGGATAGAGCCTTACAGCATTGTTTTTGCAGCCTTAATGGGGAAAATGTACGCACTGGGGCAAAGTAATTGGATTTCAGCTGAGAAGCGGCATTTGAATGAAATCAATAAAGATTCTGTCATCTAATATTTTAAGTTGGGTACAATGTGTATACTGCAGGTCAGTGTAAATTCATTAAAAAGATCAATGCGATGGAATTTGTCTTGGGTGCCTTGAAATATCCTAGGGTGACTTGAGAGGAAGTTACCAAGGAAACAAGAGATGCAACTCAGAGAAACATTTAGGTGTTTTAAGTTGATGGCTGAAATCTACTGAGTTTATAAGATATTATAATATAGGAAGTTGTCATGGAAACAAAATTCAACAAATGGTTAATGAATAGCCAAGCTGGGCCATTATTGCAGGTGGCTGTGTCAAAACAGTTTGGCCTAGAACATCCTTAAAAAATGTGAACTCTCCATAGGTTCTTGGTTGTTGTTTTTTACCTCAGATAAAAAGAGTAAATGGTGCTTAGGCACCAAAATGGCAGATGCATTAGTAAAACTATTAACAGATAGACTTTTTTATAGCTGAGTTGATTTTGGATATTATAAATCATAACTCCTTAACTAGCATCTAGAAGCTCTGCTATAGATATTAAACCTGCTTTGAATTTCAAATATACTTCTCTTGTATTCTTGTTCATATTAAATGAAACATTTTAATTAGAAATACTTTTAAATCTCAAATTTGTGTCTTGATCAGTGTCTTTTATCTGCCAAAGGTTTTTTGTTTGCAGTGATGTTTTAGTTTTGCTTTTTTTCTGGGTTGTAGTCTCACATCTACTTTTCTTCAATAATAAATCCTTGCTGAAGTTATTTTAATTTCAGTAACAGAACATAACAGTCATTTTCCAGGATCATGCAGGCATCAATGTTTTTCTTCCTTTATTATTCCATTTCAACTTCTCAATTTCCTTTCTTATTAGGTATGATGCATTTCTTAGCTTGTGTACAGTGCTTTAGGGTCTCGACACTAATACAAAAACTCTTAGAACTTTCTATCAAATTCAAAGAAGAAATCCAAGAACATACACAGTAATATGCAATCCATACTCTTTTTTAATGTATTGGAGTAAACCATGACATTGGCACTCTCAGTGAGATTAGCTGATACAGACACTATAACTGAAGATGTAGAGGGCATGCTTTTGTTCTCTTGGATACAGACAGACTACATCTAATGTATAGATAAGATCAATAAGGTAACACTTCTGCATGGAAATTCCTTTCCCAAAGCTAGTCAGAATTTACAATAATTTTACTTCCCCGATTAAATCCCATTTTTAGCCCTCAAATACTTGTTCCTGGGAAGTTCTTCCTATCTATCTAGCATTCATGCTAAGAACATCATGCTATTTAATTTGCTTAAAAGCTCCCAGCCATTATGTTCTAGGATCAGCCTGTCACTTGTTAAAAATAACAGCTTTTTGAGATGTTTCATAAACATTTTTGTCTGCCTTAAATAGCAAGAATTTAAGATGCCAAATACTGTATAACAGCATTTGTAGCTATCTCATCTTTTTAAGTTACAGCTACAGATATAAATTTTACATTATGTCATTTCCCCCAGCTACAAACGCCCCCCCCCCCCAATTGTACAGTTCCAAGTGTAAAGCGCTTGCACAGAAATGGGGGTAAGGAAAGGTTGTGCCACTTTCTTGGCCAGTAGAAATGCCTTTAATGAGGTTTAGCTTTTTCCTGAACACACAAAAACCTTCCCTTTGACCCTTTCACCCCCTCCTCACCATTGTGCCCCAGGAGCGGCCTAGGGTGGGGGAGTACCCACACCCCCTGCGGTCCTCTCTGCCCTCCACCTGCGGCACCAGGTTGCTCCTCATCCCGCGCAGCATTGGCTGCTGTGGCAGTGATGGCTGACAGGAAAAAAAAAAAATAGGAAATCCAGTCCAAAAATGCAAAATTTTCTAGCTCAGCAAGACCTCTGCGGTTTCGTGTATTTGGACCTGAAAAAGGGAATGTAAGATGGAGTGTTACTTTCACATTCATCTTCACATCAGCCTCACACAGTCCAGATGGATGCTTGGGTAGAAGAAAAAGGAGAACCTAGCTCTCACGATTTCACTAAAAGTCTTGAAATTTCAGCACTTCCCCAGACCTTTGAGTAATGTTTTTCAGGAGAATGTCAGCTTTTATGTAAGTTTCTAGACTTCATGGTCATGGAGAAAAGGTGTTCAAAAAGGGTTTAGAAAGAGAGGACAAAGAAACTAACCCCTGTATTGGAAATTTTTTTTGTGTGCTTTTTTTAACATCTCCATTTTTTTGAGAGGCTTAAATAGTAATACATGAACGGTTGGGACTGGTCAAGAATCAAGTCTCTAAATGTGAAGCTTTTTTAGCATGAATGCATGCCCTTGGAAACCACACGCAATTTCTTTTACCGTCATCCCTCCTAGCAGAAAAACTAAATAGAATGAGGATTACACTGAGCACCAGATGCTGTCCCTGAGCTACAAAGGGTACAGTAAGACAGAAACAAGCAAAAAAATTCATTATCATTTGCAACGTTGTAGTGAAGCCGACCTTGCCCTTAAATGTATTTTGCAACCTGTATGATTTTGTAATTGTACAGCTTTGTGCTAAAGATAATAAAATAACCTTGAATTGTGCTTCATAGCAACACAGTCAATTAACTACTTACATATGGACAAATACTTGAATATGTTGTATTGCGTCTGGATGCTATGTTATACTTCTCTCCTATACTGCATTCAATTAACTCAAGGCTGTTGCTAGTTCCTGAGCATGCTGCAGAATAAAGTCCTTTAGAGAAAGGGCATTTGCCTCTTGTGCGTCAACATATACAAACTTTCAACTTGAACGAATCCTCTGAAAGTTTAATTTCAACACTGTTAGTGCTAGAAAGTCTCTTTTTAAGGCCTGTTGCAGTTTAAGGCAGCTGAGGAAGCAGATCAGACCCTGGCTCATTGCTCATTGCCCAAGGATGGTGCAGTCAGCTGGATAAAGGCAAAAATGCTTCTTTTTGTTTTCCATGTTTGCTATGAAGTCAAATGCCAGATGTTCTCTGTTTTTTAACAGAATTTACTAGAAGTTATTAACTTCTTGAGATCTTAATTAAAGGGGCATGGGAATAAGAAATGTTATTTTTTCTTTGTTTTCTCAACTATTTGCATTAACTAAGTGACAGGAAAAAAACCCAAAAAGCTCAGTTGTAACAGCAATATTTGCCCAGCAACTGATTTTAGTCAATGCTATGCAAATACATGCTGAAGAGATATTGAAGCCCTGGGAATGCCGGGATGCACAAAGTTACGCTACTTTAATAATTGTCCTTCTTAAACACTCATATGGGTTAGCACTTACTCATGCAAGAATTAGTGGCACCACTGGGGCTTCTTGCATACGTTTTAATCACCAGTGCTACTAGATTCACTGAGGGATAACAAATTGTACTTTACCTAACTAATATGACAAGCATTTCGGATGTTGACTCCTCACAAAAGGCTATTTGCATCCCTCAAAAAATATTCATGTTGAAATACGCTCAGAATTTTAATGCATGTACCTGTAAAATTTGCAGCAGGTCTATAAAGGAAAAGGCAAAACTCCTCAAATGGTTCCTTATGAATGATCTTTCCAACTGTAAATGTGAAAACTGCACCTTAAAAAATCAACAGTCCTTTTTCTATTAATGTAACTTTCAAAATGAACAGGTTTGTGAGCTTTTTATTCTTGAAAAACGTAGCTGAACCAACTAAAGAGGCCTGAGCTGTCTTCCCAGGAGAAGTCTGTTAAATAATAAATATAAAAACCAATAACTTTCAGGCACTTCAAACCAGGCACAAAATACGGAAAACTCACAGTAGTTAGTCACAATATCAGAACCAGGGACTCAGGCCATTTTTATTCAGTTGTGCAACACAGAGCAGTTTGTTTCTCACTGAAGCGCTGTTCACGCAAAGCATCCACAGCAGAGAAACATTTTAAACATTTCTGTATGGAACTTCCCATTAGGAAACACAGCTTGTGATATGGCAATTAAACAAAAAAGAAATTGAATCTGTGCATGATTTTTCTCAAAGGAGGAGCAAAGGAAGGTTTTGTCTTCCAGTGCTTTGGGCAAAATCCTCCCATTGCTGACATGCTCCTTCAGAAGGTTTCAACTCTTCTAATCTGCAGATCTCCCTGCATCTTCCCAGTGCAGACTCATGGGCAAGTGTAAGCCTGTGGCCGAAAGATCTAGCAGCGATCAAGCACGAAAAGGCCCGTAAAAGGGTGCAGGCTGGGACAGAGAATCCAGTTAGTCCCTTGGTTAGCGTCAAGATGATGGTCTTGCACTGCAGGACAGCGCACACCCGTGAGCTAAGTCTACAGCAAAGTCGGTGAGGTCTGGCCTCAGCGCGCGGCGGCAGGGAGGGAGGGCAGAGGCGAGGCTCTGTTCAATCCGGCTGCCTCTTGCTGGGGGGGCTGCAGCCTTTGGGGCGGACACGTCCAGCAGTGGCAGCAGCTTCTCCAGTTGAGAAACCAGACCATCAGGTCTCACGCCCATCTGGTGTGGGACCTGCCGAACCCACCAGCGGCATCGTTCATCCCCGGGGGAGAAATCCCGACATCCTTCATTCTCTCCCAGCACTTCCCAGCCGTTCCCTGAGCCAGACTGGGCATGGCACGGCTGCGTTGCCGAGTCGGATGTTCAGAGGCCGCCATTCAGCAGCTCCTTGGCTTTAGCCTGTGCCCCTCGCTGGGCCGGCAGATGTCTGTTCGGAGCTCAGATAAGCCCAGGTGAGAAGTTTAAGTGTGCTGCTGACAGAGAGATTTGTACTAAAATGTGGGCGGGAGCCCGAGTTAAGCCTGGGGTGAAGACATGCTCTCAGTCTAGATGATCCACCACAAAAGCAGCAGATCCAACACGTATCGAGGTGCTTTTACTGCCCTAAATCACACTGTTGCTAATGTCAGGAAAGAAAAACAAATGAAGCGGAGAGGAAACACCAGGTAAGGACAAAACGCGATGAGTGAAAATACATATGTACATCCATAAGCACATATGCACACCCCACATGTACACTGCGTAACATAATTGCATTTCCCCTGATAACAACTTCAGGGAGATGGTTCAATTTCAGCCATAAAAGATAGCTCCTGTTTCTTGGGTGTATCATAGATTTTGAGGGCTGTAGTTTCTAACTACCAGTTGCTAGTTTGGGGTTGAAAGAATCACCTTCATTCATTTCATGGAGAGTAATCACGGTGTGCAAAGCTGAGAGAACCTCTCCACTCCCTCCTGCCTCTACTCGCTTCCCACTCCTCGGCGCTGGATTCTTTAACCTTTGCCACAACTTGCTGGTAAATAGTCTGGGCTAAAATTAGATATATAGCAAAGGGTAGGTGTTACCATCTGCTGCATGTTGTTAATTCTTGATGGCCTGATAACATCTATTTTTGATGTTCTTTATTAGCTTTCTGGGGAGGAGAATAGAGGCATAGGCCTCTAGTGCCACCATCAGTGGTTTTCAGTATTTGCTGCTTTTCTTCAGTTGACAGCCAGCTTCGCCACAACAGTCGGTTTTTAGAAGAACGCGCTAGGTGAGACAGGAGACCATGGGTACTCATCTGGAGCACGCAGTAGAAGAACTGGCAGTGACATCTGGATAAGCTTTCATTTCATTTGGTAACCAGCACGTCTTCTTTCATGCAACTGTGGACCATTTTTTCTGCTGTGATCTTTTTGTTGCTGTTGTAAGCAATAGTCAGACTAGAACTGAGCAATAATAAAATGTCCATCCACCTTGGTTGCCTGGCAAGACAAAACCTCTCCCAGGTACAGAGCACATTTTAAAACCTATGCACACTGCAAATATAAGCTTAGATTGGCAATGAGTGACTGATCGGCTATATTATCTGTTAAGCAAAATAAAGTCCTTAAGAAAAATAATTATTATTCCATTCTATTAATTGGCTGAGGAAGTACCAACTGTACCTGCTAAGCATTTTTTATAGTTTAGAGCTAAAGAAATACAATACTCTTGTCTCAGATGGATTTTTAAGTCAAATGACTGTGTTTTCTGACATTCAAAATCACATGAAATTATAAATAAATCTCAAGCAAATCTAGGTTTAGCATGACATGAGCCCAATTGCTGTGACCACCACAACACACCACAACATTGTCTAATAGAACGATGTCCCTTTAAGTTACATTATTTTAGATGTCATCCTTTATTGCCGTGTTTCGAAACCGTCACTTCTGCTTTTTCTCGTCTTGTTCTGGACCATCCATTTTTATTCTTCACCTGCAATCATGCTCCCAAAGACGGAGTAAGTAAACCAGAAAAGTGACTTAACATACACGACTCTGAGACTCTTACTCGGTAATGAGCACGTGAAAGGTGGTTCTTTAAAAACAGCAGCTGAAGGCCTGAATTCCCTTTCTGATCTTTTCCATTTTACATGGCTAAACATTTTGCATCATGCACGGCTGAGCATACTGCCAACATAAACTGGGAGGAGAAAATAATTCAGAAATGAGCTCAGACCACACAAGCTAAACAGAATATTCATCACAGGTGAAATTTTCAAGAAATAAGTGAAAGTTTCATTAAATAGGTTAGCAGTGGAGACTTCCTTTTTAACACGAGCTTGGCATGCATTACAAGTTTTCACCAGGAATCCTAACCTTCATCCTGACCCTTTATTTTGGAATTCAGGCTTAATGTAGACTTCTTTCTTTTCTCTTGGAGATCCTCATAGAAGCTCCCTCATTGCATGCTACCAGTCATCTCTTCCTAGAGTGCCTGTTGGTCATACTTAACAACTCTCTTCTCCTAGGTGCTAGAGATTCAGTCTGACACCACCCATGAGTGCTTCCTCCTCTAATGAACCAGATGATGCAGGAGTCCAGCTCTTGCTCCACTGAGCTGCTGTCCTGGCTGGGTGCCTCTGCCGTCCTGACCCATCTGCCTGAAGCCCTTCCTGAGAAGGTTTTCTTTTGTCCTTCCAACTGCATGAAATAGCCAACCAAACAAGCACCGCTACCGGGACCAGCAAGTATATTTGTTTTCAGCATCTCTGTGGTGAGTCAGTGAGACAGATGTACTCTTCAGGGCTAGCAAAGTCATATTGCCTTTTTATGAATAGCTGAGGTATTCGAAACTGCAAAACAGCTTCCCAGAGGAGACGAGCGAGCCTCAGCCTGAGACAGCTCAGGCCCTCCTGGAAGACTCACTGCCTGGAAACATTAGAAGGTAAGAAATGGCAACAGCAACTGTAAATGTCAAAGAAGAGACTTCATACTCACAAGTGACACACTGAAGATCCCCATCCAGTGGGAGAACTGTATATGATATTAAGCTCTCCCCAGACATAGAGCTCTGTTAGGTAGAGCTGGAATATTTGTAACCGAAGTAGATAAACGCTTCGGCTGCTTTTAGAAAGCCTCCTAAAATATTTGGTCTTTTTCAATCTAAACGGATTTATATCTCAACATGAACAAGCTAGGAGAGTAGATAAAAGGGAATGTCTGCAGGTGAAAGTGTTACCCTAGAAGAGCGAGCATAGCTCCAACATACCCTGTGACCTAGAAGTGAGAATTGCTAGATACTTAGCTCACTATTTCTGAAACTGTGGTCTGTGATGTTTCTAAGGGTCAATAAAAGACATAAAAGATGTTAAAAATGTTAGATAGCAAGAGCAGCTGTAGTTCATTTCTACAGGAGGTGGGATACAAATACAGATTATAACGCGAGGCTGCAACGTTCACAAGACGGTGAACTGCAAATACCCTTAACTGCTAGGAGTAGCTCAGTTCCTTCAGGGCAAAGGATTAAGTATAAACATGTGCAGCCTGTAATTATGGTTTGGTTTGATTCCCCTGCAAGACATGGAAGGAGCTACTTCTGAGGCAGTGAGTGAAAAGGCTGGGGTCACATGGAAAAAGATGAGTCAAAAAATAGTCACAGATGGTTTAGAAAATACTACGCCTGCCTTATAGGGAGCTGTCTGTTGTTTTCTACAGTCCAAACAAGCGAGAAGGGATCATCAGTGATGGGGAAAGTGGACACCAGGAGCTGTCAGGCAAAGGGCCATGGCTTTGCTCATGTAAACTAGCACAATTTCATCAACTTCAGTGAAACTTCCCAAGTTCATACCAGCTGAGGACCATCACATGTACGTCCAAGAACTGGTATGCAGAAAGGTGAGAAAGAATAAAGGTCTTGCCAAAATGAAGTCATCATCTACAGTACTCACTGGGAGAAAGAAAATTAAATACTTGTATCTCTATATCTTACTCACATACCCCCTTCTCTCACAAACACACAAATACACAGCGCATGCAAAAGGATAAGGAGTGCTTGCTAATCCCTGGCTATTGCAAAGGAAGATAAGTAATCCCCTGTAATCAGATCTGTATGAAGCTTCCATTTTTTCATAAAAAAACATTCATGTTACAGATGCCCTGACAGATTTTACCATCTTGCCATTTTATTGATTCTTAAATAGGAAAGCTATCATACTTCTGACTGCTTCTCATGAGGAGACTAATTAGATTATTTCATCATCTGGTTCATCAAAGCAGGAAATACTTAAGTGTCACAGCTGGTCTCAGACTAAATATCTGCTACCAAGATTTTAAATGAAAACTATTACATCTTCACTGGGTAAGCATTTCATAAATGGCTAGACAGTAAAAAATTATGAAGACAACACATACCATCTCACATCTCCGGGCTGCAAAGGGAGTCTTAACTCTACCGGTGCATTTGGATTTATTTTCACTTGCTTTCGCTACTACTGTCATGCAAAGAGGCTTTGCATAATGATCAGATCTGGAAAACTCAGAGAGCTATTTAGATTTCCAGCAAAGATTTATGACTGAGAATTAAAAACTCAGAGGCAACGTCTTCATTTTAAGTGAATCCCCTGTTATTGATGCAACCTTTCCAAGCAGAGTACTACAAGAGGGATCAACCGCAAGGAAGCGCGTTCCCCATGGAAAGGATCAGTCCCATTGTCTGATCGCTCTTCTCTGCCCATCATTCCTCTCCAAATTTGTGGGATAACTTCCCACACCGCTCTGTACACACCGCTTTGTACAAAAATCAAATCCTCCTGAAAAGAAACACGTTTGACGAAGCCAGATACTCAGTTTTATTGTGCGTCACCTTCTCATATGCGTATGCAGGGGACAAGAATAGACAAGCTACTCCTGTAAAAGGAGAGGTTGTTCACCATAGTGATTTGCAGTGAAATTACCAACTATCACCAGCAGACAGTTAGCAAAAGGCCTAGGCTTTGGAGGTCTACTTAAGGCCTCAAAAAGAGCAGTGTGATAATGGGTAAATCATTTCCTTTAAATAGCATTCTCATGCAAACCACGTGTAAAAGCAGAGTCTTAGTATAATACCAAAAGCTCAGTAACTTTGTTATGGTATAATACAATTCTGTTTCTCTTACAGACCTATAATGTTATTATGTAAATGGCTATACAAAGCCATGATTATATCAACAAAATGAAATTGTTGTGTAAGACAGTTCCCAGTCTCTGTAAATTGAGGCTTTTCAGCACTATAAAACCAGAAAGTTTCCTCCTATAATGTTAAGAGGAACATTAACATTGTTGATTCCTGTGGCATTTTTTACTTTGAGGGTTATCACAATTAACCTTGACGATCACAGGACCAAAAAAATAATATGTATGAGTTGCACCATGCAGTGAAAATTGTAATAATATTTAGATTCCTCTTATGTTCTGCACTTCCTTGACCTTATTAGAAATTTAGAAATCCTTGTAACTTTGCCTGCCTGTTAGTTGGTCAGAAACAGCTCTTTGTAATCTAAACCCTCTTGGTTTTGGGGTTTTTTTTAATGAGTTAGGCTGTAGGCCTCATAAAATTTTAGATGGAAGTTTTGACTGGGTCACTTTGATGTGGGAAAATGTAATTTTTATGTCAGAACTGTCTCTTTGAAGTTATATGAACCGATAGATGAACCATGAACCTCAGAAAAGGACACATACTTCCTTTCTGAACTCAGCCTAACTTTTGGAGTGCACAAAGTAATGAAAGACACAAAGGTCACATAGTTAAAACCATGCATTGAACAGTTTGAGGGCAGTAACAATGTCATAAAAATATTTTCAATAAGCTGTCTCCTGAATTAATAGCATATAACTGTTACAAGACAATATTCTTAAATAAAACAGTACAATTTAGCTTCAAACTTCAGTTAATGATCCTGTAAAATCATGACCCGCGTTGCTGATATTTTTAGCCTACTACATTATTAGCAATTCTTTCAGTTTCTAACTGATATATAATAATTTCTGCCTCCTTTAGGCAGACAAGAACACTATGACATTTTTCTCTTTTTGACCCTCATCTTGCAATTTGCATGAATAACGCAATTGTTTACCTAGATCCTTCTTTAAGCAAAACAGTTTTTAAAAAAGGAAAATACGATAGGGAAAAAGGTCAGAAATGAAATTCAGCTTTTTGTACTTTCTGCAATTGAGCTGTACCCAGCAGTATGCAATGTCCACTGTGCCAACGATGCTGGCCAGGGGAACTGCACTCACTCGTGTTGAAAAATGCCACCTTTTCCAAAGAGGCGAAGAGATGAATCTTTACAGGTTGTAAAGACTCAAACACCTTTATGAGCTAGTCCACAACGGTGGCTTAGAGAGCCATGGGCATTGCAGTGGCACAAGCTGTGGATTAGACTATGAAAATGTACAATTCTCTTTTCCTTATTCCACTGCATTTTGGGCATCAGTTTCCACTTTGTATGTTATTTCCCCTTTACAGTCCCTCATTTTCTTACACATTAACTGTTAAAAAAAAAAAGCTGCTTACGCAGGGAAAGAGAATGGAAAAAAGAGCAGGTCTAAGACAGGCCAAGGTGAGGAATATCCCACCAGTTCTAGGTGCTTACAGGACTGTCAGCTCCACAAGGTTTAATCTGAGGCAAATAGGGGCAATATTACAAACCAAATGAGGATGTCTGACCTCCCTCTCCCTAAGTAGAAAATGTTGTTTGGTTTTTACAAAAGAAAAGGAAAGCTGAATAAGGGTGTCCAATATTCCAACTAGCAATAAGCAATACTGCTATTTTATTTTAAGGCAATTTACTTACTGACAGGAAAAAAGAACATGTGCCACTGCACATTGAATGTCAGGGGAAAAAAAAAAATCTTTCTCAAATATTTGCCTTCATAGCATTTTATTAGTAGTACGTTAACCATGAATACTATCTCCCTAGCTGATCTGAAAAAGTCACCTATATTCAGAGGCAGGGCTGTAATTTTCATCAGGGTCACCAAATGAGGGCTCACTTTGTTCTTTTTATATCAAACATGTATCACCAGAAAACTGATAAATAAAGTTCCAGTTGTGGAAAACAATCCTGCTACACCGCTACTGTTCTGTTTATCTTATTTGCTGCTGGTTCTTTTCTATCCTCATTCTTACAAATTAGACAACATACAGATTAACGGAGAAATGACAGCTCTCACGTGTGGCTTGCATGTTTTTATGTCCTTGTGACAGCAGCCAGTTTTGCTGTTGCCACAGTTTCAAATCCTCAGCTGCAAGAGTTTGGCCCCGTGGTGCTTCAGATGCCTGAGGACGGCTGCAGTTGCACATTCAGTGACGCTGTTGCTTGCGTCTCCTAAGCAGCCTCTCTTTCTTACCTCATCTCCAGCTACTTGTTTCCAACCCCACGCTACACTCTGTTATGTACAGTTTGTGTGAACAGGTGACAAATCAAGTCAAATTGGGTTTTCCTAAACCGTACCATTTTATGGCCAAGCCTTCTCAACAGTTACATGAAATCCAAGGCAATTCCAATAACACAAATGAGACTCTGACGTAACAAAATAAAGTTACTGATGTGTAAATGGATGTTTAATTGAAGCAAATCAGTTGAGAAACAGACGATGGAAAAGAAGAAAGGAAGAAGAACAAACAGCAATAACCAGAGCTTATGGAAAGTCAGACTTATTTTGTCTTAAGTAAATGGCAAACTACTGACTAAAATATGTAAATCCTCTGAAGCGAGTAATAGAAATTTCAGATTTTCTTTTCACAGGGAAAAGATTGAAAATGCCACATGAGGAAGCAACACTGGGATTCCAGTGCCAAGACCCCAGTGTCAATGGTGCATCCCAGCCCTTCTTCTCATAGGATTGATAGGGACCTAAAAAGCTCAAAAGCCAGAAGGGAGGACCACTGAGGAGGACTGCCTGCAGTTTGGCAGCCAGAGTGCTTCCAAGAGAGGATGCCTGGGAACCCCAAACATTTTGGGTCTTAGCCCCACAGAGCAAGGCCCATAATCCCAGGACAGCCCACACAGCAAGCTCAGATACAAAGCTGTAAACTCAGGCTCTGCAGCACACCATCGGAGTTCAAACAGTTTAATAAAAAATGTTTGCAAGTGAAAAGTAATTTTTTTTAGAAAATTTTCCATCCACCCAAAGAACAACCCTGATGAGGTGACAGCCTCACCTCCTTTATGCCGGTAATGAAAATCCTCATAGTTGGGGCTAGCAAGATGACCCAGCCTAGTTAGAGCTGCTCTGTGACATTTTAGTGATGCTAAGGCGAATAGCAGCTGCCATAGGACCAGCGAACCCACCCATCTGCCCAACCCTCTGCGCGCTTCCTGCGCTGTCGAGATGCGGCCAGCGCCATGGGAACCCACCTCAGCAGCTGCTCTGCTGTTCACTTATTGGTGTCAATGTCAGGTCTTCAAAAAAACACCAAGCAAAAATATATCTACCATGCAGTCCCCAGGCAAGCTTTTAAAGCATGTGCGTTATGGGGGCATCTCTAACCAAATACAAGGTACTTTTTCCCCATAAATTAGTAACATTAGGGGACTGATAGGTAAAAATGCAAAGGTACTGAATTTCTAGCAATGCACAACTCTGGTTGCCATTCAAAGGACAGTATACCCCTGTTTCACACTACTCCAACAGACCAGCTTTGCATGTACACACAAATACACACACACTTCTCTCTACAAAACACTGGCAGACCAGTCACCCTCCTAGCGCTGTCTGATCACTGCCTTACAAACGCTCTTCTCTCAAACCAGGCTGTAGACTTAGCATCTGTTGCCATGCCCTCCCACATCTGACCCCCAGGCCACAAACAGGACCGTACCCGTTCTCTTCTCAGGTGACCACCATTTAGTTTGGAATACCCAAGATGCCTTCTGCAGCAAAGAGCAATTGTGGTTGACCCATAGAAACAGCTTTCTGGGTGAGATCATTTCCATCATATTGTTCCATATGAAGCTCCCTTCTCTCCTTGGGAACAACCTGCAAGACCCAATTTAGGAAAGCTGTGTTGCAGAAGCATCCTCTCCCAAAGGTCTCTAGTTAGACTGGTCCATGCAAGTTTGCTTCTGACAACCAAACTCCCCACTCGCCCCTCCCAGCATGTGATTTTAAACTGTTTAATAACTGCAGGCTCAAGCTTTGCAAGTGCAACAAAGCAGATTTTGTCCATAAGCAAGACTCATTATGGTTAGTGACTTGGCCATGCCGCTGTTGTATGGGCAGAGGTTTACCTACGCCCACTAGTTGCTCTTCCTGGCTGTTTTTTCTAACTTCCCACTATTCCTGGAATAACATCAGTATTCAATTGCCACCACTAATGGCAAATACCTCAGCATTCTAGGGAAGGAATTATCGGGTGGTGCTTCTTGTAACAGCAGAGCCCTTGATTCACACTAGGTCTGGGCGTGCACCTCTTCTACCAATACCAGCTCTGACCAAAGTACAGTGGGGCTCCTCCTGATCCTGGGAGCCCTTCCTACGGGGTCAGGGTGTAACCAAGGCACAGCAGCTACATCGGAGAAGCGTCTTTCAGGTCTTGCAGTTTAGACATTGGCTTTGTAAAACAGCAGCTCCTTTCCATGGCCGTGTTCTCTGCAAAGAGCAATCCCCATCCATGTAAGGGCTGAAGAGCGTGGGATAGCAACATGCTGCCACACAAGGACACTCCTAGTCATTACAACCCAAACATGTTACTGTGGCCAAAGTCATTAAATCAAGCAAGCTCCACTAGACTGTCAGACCATTTGGAAAATACCTGCCAGCTGGGACACCACAAGACTTCTTTCAGCAACTTGAAGAAACCTCATCCCTTGGCTATTCTCTAGCCATCTTCCATTCCCTTACTGTTGTGTTCAACCCAAAATAAGCAGTAGGTAAGTCTTACATGGTATGTTGAGGTTATTGAACACAACTCTAGAAGCATAGTAGCATTTTCCTCCTGTTATTTGGTTTTTGTCTATATAGTTTAGAAATCGATTTCCAAAGTCAACTCTTTACAGCTGCTGACAGCTACCTGAGCTGAATCACATAAAGAGGTAAGAGCTGCTCGCTTACTTCACTTTTTAAATAATGTTTAATCTTGCAAAAGAAACTTTCCTGTTTCCGCAGTTCGCACCTAGCAATCGCTATTCCAAAAACATATCTTACTGGTATAACTCTTTTTACTTTATAAAAGTTTAAAAATACAAGTAAAGGTCATATGCTAATTTGACATTTCAAAATCATACTCAAACTGAAGCTTCATAAAAGTAAGTTTGATTATGACACTTGATGTACTCTACATATATGAGCAGCTTAAAATTACTTCTTACTGCTTTATGAACTGAGATTGTTTTTGCAATAAGACATCAATTTAAAAGGCCTTGAGTAGTGGAGAACATCTAGCCAAAGAAGTTTTTCATCATTGTCCTGCTAAAATAACAGCAGATGTACCAAAGTACTTTCTGAAAGTTCTTGAGCAATCACAGTTCTCACTTCACCAAACTGCCACAACTGAAAAAACCTTCTCTTTTGTCAATATTGTTAGTAAAATACACATTTCACCTATTTTTCCTTGGAATGTATGAATTTTAATGTACCAAAATAGAAAACCAGAAAATTTTCTTTAAAAATGGGGGACACACACCTATAATTTCTTAGGAACACTGAAGATATGCAGAATACCTAGGCTGCTACTTGTCATATTCACCTAAACATCTCATTACCATCCTGTATCCCTCCATCCTTATCTTTTCCCTTGTTCTTTCATTTCTTACCAAGTTTGTAAACTCTTTGGAGTAGGTTTCCTTTTTTGATACAAGGCTTGACACAACAGAGGGCATCTTTCCACCACAACAATTGATATAGATAATATCATTCTTTTATAAAAGGAAGTTGGATCTTAAATTGTCCTTTTATACTGGCTGGCTTCACTTGTCACTGATTTTTCGGAACGCTTCAGATTCTGCCTCAGAGGAATCATCTGACTGACACTGAAAGATCTGATGACTGGTTGGGGACAACCAGGATTTTGGACAGCTACAAAAGTGTAAGAGGCTATTTAAATTATGAATTAAGCATAAGAGGCCAATAATTATGTTTAAAAGATGAGCTTGAAATTATCAACTGCTAATACCACCATAAGATTTCTGCATTAGCAACAAACAGATACATTGAACCTCCTCCTGAGAAAACCCAATAGTTTCAGGTTGGCTGCAGATGTAGAACACCACTTCTGTCATATCCAGAAGGTTTTCCTCATAGCCAGAGCGCTGGAGAAGTAGCAAACAGCTGTATGAGGCACAATTTTGTAACTATTTATGACAGGATCAGGTATTAGACTCCAATCTTCAACTTTTGATTTCCAGTCTGAGAAGCTTGTGGTCAGCCTGCACATACAAACCATAGGCAGGAGGTTGGATTCCCAGCTGCTGGAATTAACTGCTCAGTTTCTGAGCACAGCAGCTCAGAAGACAGAGGAAAGGCTAGACAGTTGCGACTGGCAAAGGGACTCCACAGAAAAGACAGATTAAATAGGTCATCAATTCTTAAACAGCTTGAAGAAGGTCATTCCCTTAGAAGGGGTCTGCTGCTTAGCTCAGAGGAAAAAGGTGGTTTCCTGATCTAAGATTGTTCATCCCTTTTCCTTATTTGCAATTAAAACACAATCCAGAGCCATTCATAGAAGCGGATGTGGAACAGACAATATCGTCATTTCTTGGGCTGTCTTCTAGAGTACAAAGGCAAAACAAGATACATACAGCAGTTACAACTTATTCCATACTCAAGTCCCACACACTCCTTTGGTACTGGATGAGACCATCTTGGGAGGGGAGGGGAATTCTGACTAGGAACGCAGAAGCTGCAGGTAGGGAATGTTTTCTAACACCGAAAGCACATAAAGAACCTTCTTATCCCTTATAGTTCTAGGTAAGAGTGCTTACGTACTGACAGTTTAAAATGTAGGCTAAATAAAATCATGCAGCAAGAAGTGCTTTGCCTGGTAACTACCTTCACTGATACATTATGTACTTATTTTCAGTATATGTTTTACTGTTAGTGGGAGGAGGAAAAAAAAAAAAGGAGGAAAAAGCAAAAAGCATTTTCCTTGTTCTGTTAACTCTACTGCTCCAACAGGTAAAACCTGAAATTGAATAGTAATATAGAAACTGGGTCTGCAAATAAGACACTGACGAGTTTTTATTTTAAATTTTTTTACAAAATTATATAAAAAGAATAATCTGCAAACATTTAAAGTTTAATTTAAAAACCTTCACAACTCATAAGACTACCAAAAGGGAAATGAATGTAAAGAAGGTATGCAACGCGTTTTGTTTCCCATTATAAACAGTCAGAACTCTGGAGCTTGTTATCAGGAAAATCAGCATGTCCAGCTTGCCTCTACTACTGCAAATAAGTAAGTGGCAGAGGGTTCATTAAGTGTCCTTTTTCTTTTTTTTTTTTTTTTATTTTTTCAAAGCAAATCTAAGGGCAGAAAACACACACAATGTACCATTCTTAAAAAAAAACCATAATTTTTATGCTAGCTGAAAAATACAGCTCACTGTCATGGCTTTTTCATGTTCCAAGAACATAAAGATAATTTTTTAAATACTTATATTGTGTTAAAATTTCAGTTAAATCTGTTTCATATGCAGAATTTGTAAGATGTTGAGACTGATCATTTACAATATATTCCAAAGATTTAACATATACAAAAAGATGGAATTGCTGACTGTTTTAAAAGTGTAATTTTACACAGAATGTGGTCAGTCAACAATTCATTTGACAATTAGTACAAACACTGCTCCTTTTATTTCCTCTGAGGTACACAGATACAAACATGTAGGAAGATAGACCGCCTTCATAATTATTTTAGTTCAAAACCCACTGTTTTGCAAAAACACAGTCTTCTCTAAAAAAACATATTGCATTCAGAACCATTTACTTCCATTGCCACTCTTTAAAAATATTACATTATCATTCGTTAAAAACAATGCATTGCAAGTGCAACACTGTAGCACTTACAATGCTCAGATTTGAGAGCTGCACTGAGAATACTTTAAAATATCTTTCTTTTCTTGAGGTTTGAAAAAAACAGGGATAGACTTACACTCTAACATCAGTATTTAAATATCTCAGGATCAAAATAAAGGACAAGCTTGTACAGAGACATCATTAAACAGATATCCTGTGCCTTCAAGAATTTTAACTGAAGAGCAATTGGTTTTATTTCTGTTACCTTCTGAGTGCACCATCAGTAATAAAGGTAAGTTCGAGAGCCTGCTGGGAAGGTGCAGAATTTCAGAATTAAGCTACAAGACCCAACTCAGTTTTCCTTCTGCAGAAGGGTGAAATAATCGATGTGCTGAAACTTCAAAACCTCGTTTCCCCAGCTGGTCCAGCCAGGCTGTAGGTTGCGAGCAAACAACTCCAAGCACTCCACATCTGGCTTGATAAATTCTGCCAGAACTGCTGTGCAAGAGAAAAAAAAAAAAAGAAGATAACAGTGATAAAGTTACAAGTAACAATAGTAAACAAATAAAATCTCCCCTGTGCTGCTAGTCGATGAAAAATGGAATGTTTCATTTAAAAAGGGAGAGACAGCAAATTAATTTCAGGGGTTTCATCAAACAGCTGGACTATTTATAGTGAGAAAGTCATTTTAAATAAGTGCCCTTGAGATTCTGAACAATATTGTCAAGGCCTTCAATAGCCTTGATTTATTGGTTTTCATTTAGAGGAAGGGAATGAGGATTTATTTCAGCCTCTTCATAGATGAGTTCTGAACTTTTCACTAATATCAACCAAACACCTCCTAAAGACTCACTTAGCTCCTATAACACAGGGGCAACATTTCTATAAATAAATAAATAAATCCTTTCCTTAATTAAAATCACACTCCTTACTTTTGCATCTTAAAGGAGATAAAAGCATTTTTTTGATGAAAACTTTTAAAAGGTAAAATAAGAAACACCAGTTAAATAAGCATAGCACTAAAAGGGCTTTAAAAATACAAGGACTTCTTTTTCTGCAATACTAACTTGGCAACTGAAGGAATATTTATATAACTGCGTTCATTCATTCAGCAACAAATCTAAAATTTCTTCTACAGTTGGGCATTTTTACTGCTTAAATCCAAATAAATAGATGCCTGTCATTAAAATCAATTGTGTCACCAATTATGACTGGTATTCTTGGAATGATAGAAAAAGATCTTGCATTTTGCCTAAAAAGTATTATTGCAAACAATTTTTGCTAAATGTGTTACTTGGCATTCAGAGCCATTTAGTTTGTGGCTGGGTGAAACAAATTCTTAACTAGGTTTCAGGAAATAGCTACAAAGATATTACACATAAAAACATGCATGAGAAAAGCACAGGTTTAAGTACCACCCAACACAAAGGAGGCAGAAAGACTAAAAAAAATCTATACTACAAAGTACATGTTAATTTTTTACTTTTGTTACTGAGGAAAAAAAAAAAACTATGAAACTATTTGCTTTTCCAAAGGATATCTTGGTCATTTTTATTCAGATTCCCAGTGGTTTCTGAATTTCTATAGCTTAAAAATACAGCATACATCAAAGTGTGAGAGGGAATGCTTTTTTTGGTCTTGTGCAATCCAAGTTCTGACTTTTTGCATCAAGTTTGTCAGTCACAGACTCCCTGTGTGGGACCACATCTGATCTTGTCATGGATTGCTCCTGTTGCAGAAAAAGGAGCATCCACTTCACTTTCTAGTGAGCGTTAACCAACCCCAAATGCATTTCCTACCTACATGATCACCTCTTCCAAATCTTCAATCCATTCAAAACTTTTTTGTAAATATTTTGTAATGGGTTTTTCCAGACTTCCTTGTATTTTGGCATGGCATATAAATCTATTCTTCTTCTCCCAATCTTTAACAAATGTCAAATCAACATCTCCAGTTATTATCAAGTCAGCTTTTAATCTAAAAAATACTGCTACCAGCAGGAATTCTATTCTAGAAACCTCCTTCTTTTAGAAGCAAGCTAAAATGTTTAAACAAATCTAACATTTGCAGAGAAGAGTCTGCGAGGTTTAGAGAAAAACATACATTCTGACAGAAAACTTGCTGCACTGAACATTGCTGTTTGGTGTCACGGGAGTTCATCTAATTAGACACCACTTACAAGTAGCTGCTTTATACTGTTTTGCTAACCCACAATATTAAAAACAATGTGGTAAAATTTATTGTTTTTTCCATGCTCTGTTTAGTTAAGGATTTCTTGAGCACAATTTGCTGCCAACATGATCAGAGAGCTGGAGCACCTCTCCTCTGAGGATGGGCTGAGAGAGTTGGGGTTGTTCAGCCTGGAGAAAAGAAGGTGCCGGGGAGACCTTACAGCAGCCTTACAGTACCTGAAAGGGGCCTACAGGAAAGCTGGAGAGGGACTGTTTACAAGGGCATGGAGTGATAGGACGAGGGGTAATGGCTTAAACTGAAAGAGGAGAGATTTAGATTAGGTATTAGGAAGAAATTCTTCACTGTGAGGGTGGTGAGGCACTGGAACAGGCTGCCCAGAGAAGTTGTGGATGCCCCATCCCTGGTAGTGTTCAAGGCCAGGTTGGATGGGGCTTTGGGCAATGTGGTCTAGCGGAGGGTGTCCCTGCCCGTGGCAGGGGGGTTGGAACTAGATGATCTTTAAGGTCCCTTCCAACCCAAACCATTCTGTAATTTTAACAAAGGTCTTCCAAAAATCTGTTCTCTTGATTATCTAAGAAAGCCTATGTTGCTGGAGGTTGCAATTTTTCCACAGAAGAGAGGGGAGAGACTATGGAAAGCAAAGGTCCAAAGTGTTCAACAAGCTGTCTGTGAGCAGATCCTGATATCTGTAGGATATCTTTTTGACCCTAATGTGCGTAAGATCATGCAGAGCTTACTGCAGAGTAAGGCTTTATATGACTTTTTCCCCCCTGTTCAAAATAGAAGCCTATATAAAGTGTAAGATGGTTCTAAGTAGATGAAGCAATTATTTAGGTGACAAAATTTCATTATGAGCACACTAGTGTTTTTGACATTTGTTCTTAAAATGTCTAGATTAAAAATATCACCACAGCACTATGTCCAGTACTCAAAAGCAGTTTTACTAAGCACCAAAACCTTCCATGCCTGAGAGAACAAATTTTAAAAGCACACTTAGGAGGTTCAACCAACCTCAAAGACTGGTTCACCAGAAAGCAAAAGAGTGGTAGCCAAAAGATGGGTCAGTTCAGCAGAAGCAGGACACTTGTGCCAATCTTTTGATCGATTTCGATACAGAATTTAAAAAAGAAGTCCCAGGAATCTCCCCCTCTCCTGCTGCCAGAGAGCGCACCTTTTTTGAAGTCAGTTTTTTTTTTTTTAAAAACAGAGACAGATTATATATAATTCAAGATCACATTATCATACGGTTTTTCATTGCTAGGTTGTAGGTATTTACATAATCACATCAGGCAGTAACTTGCACTGCAATGGAAATTACCATATCAAGAGGGCAATAATGTGGCTGTATTTTGTTGGCATAAAATCTCATTACACTGGTTCCCTTAAAGTAGGAAAAGGCAGTGTTCAAGTTACAAGTTATAGCTTCTTTGTTAGGCTTTTATATCACCAGAAGGCTATCTTGGCACACGTGGATCTGACTTGCAGCCCTTAAGCAAACTGTGGAGTCTTTTCCTCCTAAAACAGGTTAGCAGATCTACATCCTCTAGTGGAAAGATTAAGTTTTTCTACCATAGGAATAGATTTTCAAAAAAAACCCTAAAAACCCACACAATTACTTTTATCTACTTCCAGATACCACTGATGATGAACAGCTTAAATAGGTAAATAGACTACTCTATCACTTGCAGATGTCAAATGCTATGACAGCAACTCAGGCACCTTTACTTGGGCATCTAATACCCCAGGATACACAAAGCTAGCACAAAGTCAGTTGGTAGATATAACACTGGTCTTCCAGAAAACCTACTGCCTTCTGAAGCGTAATCTGGCAGTCAGGCAGGATACCTGCCATGCCTGCCTACTCTTAATCCCAAACATGTATTGAAGATGCATGCTGCTAAAAATCTTTAAATAAACAAAAGAAAGAATCATTTTCAAAACAAGCAACAGTTTCCCCTTATCTTTTCAACTTCCATTACCTAAAGGGAGAGTTCTGCATGGCAAATTGGATGCACAAAGTGAAAGTGACTGTCTGCTTTTCACCGATTTGTGAACCATGCAAAACACAAAGCATATGATTGAAGGGTTACATTTCATAGTAACCCTTCAAAAGCATTTGCAAAGTAGAGGTCCTTATTGCCCAGTTTGTCTAATCCCTGAACAGGGTAGGACCAGTAAAAGATCTGAAACTCAGCACAAAGATAGCTTTACATCTCTGCATCTTTCCTGAACTTCAAGTTAAACCTAGATGTTGATGCACCTATCAGTCTAACAGTAAGGGCGCACAAGGTGCTTAAGGTAACACAACGCATTTACTTCTTTTTACTTCCAAGAAAACTTCTATAACATGGCCTAACAAGCCAGGGTTGCTACAGGAGGAAGGAGTTCCCAAGATTTCCCATTGCACTCTTCTGCTGGGGATATGCAAAGCGGCTAGAACATAGCCAAGAATTAGTTCCAATGTTTTTAGGCGTACTCCTATATGACAATATTGTTTTCTAACAATAAACATACATACTTAAAAACTGGAAGAGAAATGGCTATAAGAGGAATCTATAAAACAGGAAAAGCAAGAAAGGTGTTTGAAGTTCTACATTACTTCTACATCGTCTGTGTAATAGAATACCTTCTATGTCTTCTAAGAGAAACATTGAATTGAATTAGGAAGAAAAGCTGCTGTTATTTGAATCAAAAACCAAGAGTAAGAAAATTTCATTTTAACACATTTGCATAAAAAAACTTAAATACATTTACAATGACGTATTAAAGCTCTAAGCACTGAACACAGCACATGCATCACCAAAAACCCCTACAGTTGCAATTTCATGGTTAAATGCACTGTAGGAACCCAAACATCTCTTTTTGATGGCTTGCTTTAATTTACATCTTTCTCTTCCCCCAGAGAGATAAACTGTTATAATCAGTCACTAATTGACTACATATGTACCAACATACAGCCTTTATAGTAGTAACACAAAATAGAGTGCCAGACAGCATCAGTAAATACTAATATTTTTGGCTTTGTTACTACTTAAACAAAGCATAAAGAATGCATGTGACTCATCAAGTGTCCTTCTCCTCCATTGCCAAATCTCTGCTTCCATTCAAATTTCTCTGAACCACTCTAGGATGTAGCTCAGCTGCTCTCTACTGGCCACTTGAGAACAGTGTCCGATCACGAAAGCAATACTCTTTTACTGAAGTCAAAGTATCAGCAATTAGCTTTTGTCTTACAGTCTACCTTTTCATTCCATAACCATGTTCTAAATGGAGCTGCCAAAACAGTAGGATATGCCTAGATTTTTATGAAAATCTTATAAAACACTGATACAGCTCAACAACAAATTCATTTTCAAGCAGAAACATAAATGCTGCACAATGGTATCAAATCCCAGCACCCAAGTAAAGACTCAATCAATAAATCAGCACAGACAATTTCCTTCAAAACCCATTCAGGATCATCATTTATAAAGGATTCCCCAATATGGTTTCTAGATTCTGCCCTACAAAAGAATTATTCTGAGGACCATTCTAGCACTAGAATTCTCTGTAATACCTACAAACTGCTGTTTTGCACCCTTGGATACCTCACAAGTTTCCTGTTTGTGTCTGAGTGTGCTGCTAAGTATTGATTTTCTGAAGAGGCCCTAGGTGCCTGCCTCACAAGTCACTACCCTACTGTTCATTAGCTTAAATGAACACACATACTTCCTGCTGTAGCCCTAATTCTTAAAGATGTGGCTTCAGAACTGCAAAAAGATCCTCCTAGAGCTGCCTTTTTTTTTTTTGGCTAACCAAAGTGTGTGTCATCTACTAGTTTTTGAACAGGTATATAGATGTATGTTAATTTAATAAGTACAAGCCCAAAACATAAATTTTAGAGCCTCCCTGAATGTATAACAACTGTCCAGATCAGCTTCCTAACTGACGTTGTCCTGCTCCTTTGGAACAGAAAACGGAAAGCATTTCAGTGAAGCCAACTGTGATGGCTCTCCTCTCCAACAATATTATGCATTTCTTCTACCTGCCTTTTCTGATGTGATTACATAGCACCCACATGCACCTGGAATATTTGCAGATTCATCATGAGTTTTTCCCCTTGGTGGGTACGTTGAAACTGCTTGTGAGAGGTATTAAATATGTTTCTTACCATAGCACTGTATGGCACTCAGGTTCTATAATGATGAAAAAAGTACAACCTTCTATTGATAAAAATCAAAGTAAGCTTGCTCCAGAACAATGTGCAACAGGTAACATATCACACGGAAATCTTCAAATCCTTTGGACTAAACTCTGAAAAGTTGAATTCATTTCCACACTAACTGGCTGGTTGAAGTTACTCATCAATTTCAGTAAATTAAGTACAGCTCCTCAGAAACAAGCAGGGCATGCCTTATTTGCTGCCTATTGTTAACAATTTTAAAATTATTAGGTTTTTGGATTTAAAGGCACAATTGTACTGTAGAGGTATAAGCAGCTCATGCACAAATGAAACCATTTCTTTCAGGATGACATAATAAAACAAGGTTTCTGCTTTTATTAACTATTTTATATATTCCTAAAGTCACACCCCCCCCAAGGCACTTGAGGTCATTTGGCATAACTTCATGCATACAGTATCTGTGAACTGTTCCTGCAGCATTTAAAAAACAAACTTTAAAAATGCAACTTTTTGTAACATGTCTACCCAAAATATTCACACAACAATGCTTGAAGTTCTACTTTTCATATTCATTTCTAGAGACCAAGACTTAGGTGCCTGACAATATTTTCAGAAACATTGAGGAACTGCGAGTCCTGTTGAGCTAAATTGCTTAGCATATGGGAAATTACGGCACTTCATATATAAAGGTATCTCATTCTAGGTACATCATTTCAGACCTCCAAGTCCAATGCCCTACAGAAACATTACACAACAAAACAAAACGTACCAGTAAGAGGGGGTTTATGTGAATGCAGACTGCAGGGTACGCTGACAATTAACTTATGTTCTGGAATTGGAAGTACATCTTCAGATTTCCTGTTGTATAAACCAGAGCAAGAGGAAGTATGAGAATGAATACCACCAAATGTGATGCTGCAGCTCTCACAGAGCTACTTCAGATGGCAGGTAACACACAGAATGTTCATTCACAGTCAAACGAGGTAAGCCTAAGAGAAGTTAAATGTTGCTCAGCCATAATATATAAAAAGAAGAGTTTATGAAATCACTGAAGCTTTAGACAAAATGTGGTTAACAATAGCCATACAAAGCCATTGAGAACAAACAACGTAGTCCTGTATGTTTTCGTGTGCAGAAAAACACCGGCATGCCCACAATGGTGTCAGCCTCTGCCAAGGACTTACGGTCCAGGAGAACGTGTCGGCAAAGGCAGGCCTCTCCACAAGGCTTTTATCTAAGCCAGTTTCCCAGCACAGACAGATTTAAAGAACAAAGGTTTCCATCCTTTAATCTCACTAAAGCACTCCCTCATCCCAATGCTAATAAGGCTATTTTTAGGTCCAAAATCAGCCAAAAGATGACACCAAGAGAAGATTTTGGGACATTATGCTGTATAATGAACAACTGATATATACAATGAGAATCCTAGCAGCCTCAAAAAAAGACATTTACCATAAATCGTCTGGCATACCTTAAGGCTTCCTTTTCGCCTCCTTGAACTCTCCCCAATACAAGAACTTCATAGGGCTTTTTGTGTAAAGAATCCAAAGGCAATACAAATTCTCCAGTTCTAGTAACCTGACAAAAAGGAGTTAAAAATTGGATATAAAAATCTTTCCCTGTGTATTTCTGAGACATTTTCTTTGATAAAAAAAGATACTGATGATACCATATCTTTCAAATACAAAAGCAACATGGTAATAAATAGACAAATGATAAAAACATTAAGTATCATAGTGCAAGCCCTCTCGGTCTCCAAGAAAGCAAGAAAACAAATGGAGAACTTACTTTTACCCAGTGCCACTCAGCAAGCGTTTTCACAGACCAATAAGGATAAAGTTCATGCTTAACAAAACGTAAGTGCTTCTGTCTGTTGGTCACCCACGTGACTACAAGACAATTTGGAGCAGCTAGTGCTGGTACAGGAATCTGCTTGATTTGCCATGAAGACAAGTAACTGTACCTGTATGCCAATACAGTGAGAATGCAAGTTAGCGTATACCAAATAAAAACATTGCAAAGCAACACAAATGGATAAAGAAATCACACGACCAACACATTTCAAGAATTATCTACTGATAACACAAGTGGTAAAAATTGATCAAGACTGACACCCAGCGGCCAAATCTCATGGATTCTGATATCCAATCATTAGTGTATGAAGGTAGGCATGTGCCCAAATCACTAGCGTATGCAAGTTTTACCAAGCAGAACCTTTAACTGTGTATTTCTACTACTCCCTCCCCCAAATAAAGTATTATGAGTTGTGATTCTGAAGAAGTCTAAAAGCCCACGTTTAATTCCAGAACTATCATATGTAATTCAATACTCTTATCTTTACACCAAAACAAAGCTATTTAGTGAAAAGTAGCTCTTTAGTCAATGTAACATTCACTTTTCATAATAAGTAATCTCTCTTCTGAATGAAAATGACAAGTGAGTCATTTACAAGTGCAAAGGCAACACTAATTTGACTGGCAAGTTACAAGGTCATAAAAGAGTAGTCACTTCTCCAATTATTTGCAGAAGTTATTCATTATTTTTAAATTACCATTCATGGTAAAACTTCTCTAGGTTATTCAGAATAGTTGTGCACATTTTTGAGCTAAACTGTATGCTATATCAGTGAATACAGTATGCTTTCCATATTCTGTCTTGTTCTGCCATTTTTCTCATCATGCTATTCTACACTATTAGTGAGTCGCAATTTGTGGAACCTACACCTTGTAGCATAAAAAACATCGGCACACTGCCTACTGAAATTGACAGCCACTGCCTGGGCACCCAGAATCCCTATACAATGCAACAGTGAGAACAGCAGTGAGAAACAGGTAACAAGGATAAAATCCAAAATACCTCCTGGATAAGATCGCCTAGAGAAAACAAGACTCACAACCCAGATGTGAAATGCTTAACAAAGATTAGCCATCAACAAGGCAACTAACAGCAGTGATAGCTCTTCCACCTTTTGCCTTTATTTTGGAAGGCAGAGAGGGTCTTGCTGGTTAATTCATACTTGTGAATAACTACAATTTTCTTTTGAGTAACTTACATAGCTAAGAAATACACCTGAAAGTTTAACTCTGGGTTTCTAGAGGTTTCTGTAAGGCTTTTGAAGTAAAACATACTAAATCAGTCTCTGCATCTTCAAGTTATGTCTTCCTAACAAGCTTGAAAAGCTACAGGAGACATTATTCTAGGAAGTTGTAAGGCTCTATCTCCCATCTGCCCTTCTTTCATGTGGATACAATTCTATGGTAATCAAGGGAGCTCCACTGCCATAAGCCTGATGTTACTCAGTGGCAAAGGAAGCCAATAAAATTAAGTTAATGACTCCATAAACTACAGTACTCAGAAGGTTCCTATTGCACTTGAGGATTTTACTGCTGCAATAGCACTTTCCCTCTTCTACCCATCAGACTGAAGCCCAAACTACCACTCAAATTAAAAAATAAAATTAAAACCCTAAAACTTCTAAACTGGACCTCAGTCCTGGAAATACTTACACATTTATCTAGTTTTATGCCCACTAAAGTAACACTATTAATTTTGAATGATCTGGGCCTTACAAAACAGTTGACTTCAGGCTTTCCTTATAAGTCTCAAGGACTAACATTCTCTCGCCAGTTAGGCAAGTTAAGATCCTCTCTTACAAATATTTTGTATGCAAAATATCCAAGCCATTTCAGTGAAATCTGAGATATTTCACAGACTTGAAGGTAGGCATGTGCCCAAATATTTGCTAATTTAAACTACAGTCTCAGAGTTCTATTAATCTTGGATTGCATAAGTATATTAAAATGTTAATTACCCTTTGTAAGGTAAGATGACAAAGCGTGTTTGATTTTACTATAAAATTTACCTGTTACTCCTTTTAACAGACTTGTTCTCCCATGGTGGATCAATCACAATTACATTGTATTTTTTCTTGTCTGGGAAGTGAACAAACAAAAAAGTGCCAGTAAATTAGTTTTAAAATTAAATCTACTAGGTAAAACTGATACAGGCTTAGCTACCCAGGTACAGACAACATTTAAAGAGCCAACTATGCAGCAAAACTGCAACTTACTTCTGTTCTTTCCAAACAGGATGTTAAAAGGCTTCTAGCATGCTTGTTTTAATTCAGATGATTGTACACTTCAGAGATTTTTAGGCTGATCACCTAAAGAAAGGATGACCATCTTGGGGACTTTCAGAAAAAAAACCTGACAGCAGAGTGCAAGTCTCAAAGATGAAAATTTCTCCTATTTGCTATGTAATAAGGCACCCAGCTGAGTGTAAGGCTGCAGCCCTGAACGCAAGATTTCTGTCCTGTTTGATCTTTCAGCAGGCCACACACAGAGCTCCAAACCAGCCCTGTAAAAATGTGTTTCACACTAGTGGAGGTGAAGAGAGACAGAAAGCTAGATCCGGTGTATGAAATGGAAATTGGTGGACAGGAGGAAGAGAACTGGAAGAGTTTTCATGGGAGAAGCTGGGTTTACTTTAGTTAGAGGATAGAAAATACAGGACGCATCCATGAAAAAAACAGGACTCTCCAATTTTATTTTTTCCATAGAACATATCTGTTCCTTCATCAAATCTGATGCTAATTATTTAAATAAATAAATTTAAATAAGAACAACAGCTTAATATTTAATACCCATTAAATGTGCTTTCTAAGTCTTATTCCTTTATTAACATTGGAGGTGTTATCCCCATGGTGGGCTGACCAGCAAGAAATACTTCCCTTTTGGTAGGTGAAAGGGAAGATGAAAAATAACAATTAAAATGGACAGTAGACTTCCTCAAAAAAAAATCTAAAGTCATGGCATAATATTAATATTCATTGTTGGTTATTTAAAAAGCATTTTCTCAAATATCTTGGATTGCTCTCTGACCTCTGAAAGAATTCAAACTTGCTATATGCACAGCTGTGCACGGCAATAGCACAGCAACAGTGATCATCTTTCTTTCATACAGTTGAGAACAGCTAGCTGTCTAAATTCTGGGTTTCAAATATAAAATTATTATTTGGATAATAAGATTCCACCTCCTGTATGTCTTTTTAATAATAATAAAATCAGTGAACATCTAAGTCACATATCAAAAGGGAAGAAACGTATGTAGCTAACAAATCTAAAATTACTGAATAAAGGGTAGAGCAGTAATCCCCAGCTCTTGTTCACAGGCAACATATTTCCTGTAAGATAGTCTGATGAAGTTAAAATAGTAATGAAGGTCAAATTGAAAGCTAATGGAATGGTGAAGTACAGTGAAGACTGCCACATGTTGTCAGCTTAAAGCTTTCTGCATGGCCCGTTAACGCTGGGGATAATGCCTTGGATAGCTATTGATAAACTTTACAGAGGAGTTATTAATTCTAAAATCCCACCATTTCCCTGTCACTGATTTTAGCTTAAGCCAATACTCTCAGCTGTGAAATGTAGCAGCTGAAAAGACAACTCACATTTGCTACTCGTAATCTTGCTAAAGTGGTGTTCACCTCCAGCTGGGTACAGCAGCCTCTCAAACAGTTATCTTCTCTGGGGGACACCAGGGTTGGTTTCACAATCAGTTTATGCCAATCTAAATAGACTCAAACACTAAACAAGACAAATCTTTACACAAACCATTGCTTTAAAGTGCATAAACTCATCACTCTCCCATGGTCTAATTTACCTAAAAACCAAGACAGCAGGAACATCGCCCCAGCAGCAGCATGGACTTATCTATGTTAAAGCCTCATCGTGTGGGACAGGGACCTAGAGCACATAGCTAGTCCCAGTTTCATGCATTTACATGACTTCTATACTGACAGTGGCTCACACCATGCTCACAAACTGTCCTATTTTGGGCTTCAAGTAAAATGCTGTGGCTGCGATTTTTAAAGGAGCCTCCTGGAGACAGATGCCATGAGGTCCTAACCACTCAAGATTCCTCTGAAAACCCTCACCTATTTGCACAAAATTAGAAATACCACTCTGAAAGCTTGCACAGCACTTCCTATCAGTGTGACACTGCATATTAAAATCTGTTCATTGAGTCCTTAGTCATCTTGACATTAATTGCCCTTCTCAGGCAGGAGAGAACTGGTAAATTGCAATGCCTAAAGATACTTACAATTCAGCAGGGGCTGTAAACATGAAATATCAGATAAAAGGAAACTGCTTTTTGGTGGCACCAAGTACTTCTGCCCCATTAACACAACTATCTTTGCACAGTTCGAGCTGTTTTCTGCAACACACGAAAGCAAGTCCTGCTCTGGAATGGAGGTTTCATCATCTAGCACATGTACAGCTTGTTGGTCGCTTTCATTTACAGCTGGAAACTGCTTTGCCATTTCACATAATTCAGCCAACCCACAGCCAATGTGTCCAGGAACAACATTCCTCCTGCAACTGAGTTCTGCAGTAGCACGGTGAAGAAAACCACTTTTAAGCCCTTCTTGGACTAAATGCAAAGTGCCTTCCCAAATCAGCTTCCTCACCTGTATGGTCATAAAGAAACAGGGGAAAAAGAAAGGATCTTTCAAGTATCTACTTGATCAGGGAATGCAACAGAAATCAAAACATTTTCAGTCTGCAGAGTGGGAAAACGATCCTTGCCAAATACTAAGATAATTGACTTATCATGCCCTTGTAGCTTTTAAGTCCATGACAACTTTTTTTTTTTTTTTTTTTTTTTTTTTAAGTAAAGTGACAATAATTAGAAGCCTGGAGAAAGAAAGAGTGAGGGACTACCAAATAAAACATTTCATAGACAATAAAGGCGGAATGTTACTGTTCCAAACACACATCAATTTCAAAGCAATAATTTGAAGTATAAGTTAAAATTCTAATCTAATTGTGATAGTAAGAGTTCATACTTTTACTTCATATCTTTCAAAATGATAAAAGTTGAACAGCTGAACTAATGCAGATGACTTATTTTTACACCCATATGTTAATTCACAGGTAGACAAAGCCTCTTGACTATCAAAAAATTGAAACAGTAATTTTAACAAATAGCTGCTGAAGGAATTTAGCATATTTTGTACTGTTCCCTATGTTGACTCTGACTGAAATTCATAAATGGATTCAATGTCTGCTTTCACTGGCAGAAACAAATTTGGGTTGGGTTTTGTTTTTTTAAAACAATTCTAAAGATATGAGTAAGTTCCAAAATAATCTTGTCCTGGTTTCAGCTGAGATAGAGTTAATTTTCTTCCTAGCAGCTGGTGTAGTGCTGTTTTGGATTTAGGATGAGAACAACGTCGATAACACACTGATGTTTTTAGTTGTTGCCAAGCAGTGAAGGGCTTTTCAGCTTCTCATACTGCCCTGCCAACAAGAAGGTGGGGGGGGTGCCCAAAAAGCTGGGAGGGGACACAGCCAGGACAGCTGTCCCAGACTGGCCAAAGGGATATTCCATACCATATGATGTCACGCTCCGTATATAGCTGGGGGGTGGGCCAGGAGGCAGTTGGCTCAAGAACTAGCTGAGTATTGGCTTTGACTGGTGAGCAATTGTGCCGTGCATCACTTCTTTTGTATATTCTTTCATCATTATTATTTTCTTCCTTTTCTGTCCTGTTAAACTGTCCTTATCTCAACCCACAAGTTTTACCTTTCCTTTTTTCTTTCTGATTCTCTCCCACATCCCACTGCGGGGAAGGGGAGTGAGCAAACAGCTGTGTGGTTGTTTTAGCTGCCTGCCAGGTTAAACCACAAGAAATCTAAATTGACTTGCAGAGCTACAACCTTTAACACTACAAATACAGTAAAACCCAATACATTCTAATCTGTGAATGGTATCAGAGGCTAACTGGGATCATAGATTTTTTTTCAAAACAGTGTCTTTTTTACACATTCACCAAAAATAATTTGAAGTTATACAGGCCTCCAAGACACCAAATTTCTCTTCGTTTCCTCCCTTATTCCTGTTGTTGAATGACTGTATTTTAGCTTAGAGGATTTCATGCTCATAAACCTCTGTTTGATGTTGAAGTTCTCTCCTTTAAGGCAACTCTGCACATGCATAGCTTATTCAGAACAATAATTACAGGATCTCTATACCTTATCATAGCAAAATGTACGTTTGCTACAAAATTGTTGCCATGTAAAAGAAGAAAAATTTAGTCATTTAAATATAGTCCAAGAGGAACAGAATTAAACAAAAAGCCCAACATGACTGACACCTTTGTCAGAGGAAGGAAAGCAAGTGTAGGTCCTAGTTCAGGTTCACATCATTATTTAGGAAAGCAGTAAGACTACATCAAACATTAACCACAAATTACATTTCTAGAATTTACTAACATGCTTCAGTTGTAACTTCACCAGTAGATCAATGACAGGAGCCTAAACAGGGACCTGAATTCTAATTAATTCATGATGCTTTAGTATGACAACAAAAATGTTAGAGGGAATAATTCTCTCTCATTAGCAGAAGCAAGACGTCTTGGAGCACATTTGGTCAGACAAGCTTTGAATAACTTCAGCATACTGCCTTGATAAACTAAAGATAAGGTGATCTTCAGAACAGGTTATGCTGTTTATTTCAAATCAGTCACTTCCTGTTCAACTAATATTCAATTCATCACTATATAATGCTCAGTTATCCACAACTTTTAATAAAAGATATTTTGTGAATGCAGCTTCCAGCTCTTCGAAATGTCTCAGCTGCAGTTTCATGTCTAGTTTATTTCACTTATATCTACACAAAAGATACTCTCTGTATGCACTTACTCATTTGAGGACTGGAGAGATGACCTTCCTATTATTGGAACAAGCTACAAGAACAGAACTTGATTGCAACCGTGTCTTGCACTCTGTAAGTGCCCAAAGTCAGGTATCACGTACTTGCAAAACATACTTTTGTTCAAGCTTACCTTTGAATGGTATTCTAAAGCATCCTGTTCACCTTGGTTGAATGCACATTTCCTTCTACGTTTCTAGAGAATGAGCAAACAGTGAAAAAAAAAAATCCAGATTAATCCACGATGAAAGGGAAAAAACCAAAATTGAACATACCTGAATTACAAATTAACTCATTTAAAAGCAGAAGAAACTTTCCATCTCTTTCTTCTTCTATCACAAATTAAGTCCAATAAGCAAAAAGATGATCTCAAAATACCTAGGCTGCTGTAGGCATTCTCAAGGTACCTAGGCTTAAAGCTGCGTTATGTTACTCATGGTGCTGGATCTGAAGGTACCTAGTGCATGCCACAGTTCACGTTCATGCCTCCTTTGGGCCCATACTAGAAGGTATTTGTTCAGCTGCCAAGTGCAGTTTACCAATAACAGAAAATTAACTAGGTCTTCATAATTACATTTGTTGGTTTAGACCTGCAACTTTTTTTTTTTCTATAAGGAACAGTACTGAACATTCTACATATTGAAAGTAAATTCATAGTGTCCTTTCTTCCTTGTTAATCTGCACAATCTTGACACCTACCACAGTTTCAGCTCAAGTGCCTAACCACAACCAACTTCAGATGATTTTGTGAGCAAACCACTGCGTTTGGGTCACAGGATGCACACTACTGACATAAGGGACTCAAGAATATCCTTATGAGGGAGTGCTTGCATTTTCTGTGCATCTTGAAATCTACGGTGGAAAAGTTACTGCTCTCCTATATAACCTCAGGGAACTGAAACGTGCAAGTCAGTGTTAGTGGTGTATTACTTACCAGGGGATTATTGTCGTTTACTGTATTACAGACAACATACCTTCCTCGCACTGGCAACAGAATCTCCAACATCACTCTTGGCTCCTTCTTGGTGTTCCTCTCTGTTGCTGTTGGCCTTTGCTTCTGTGAGACTCACCTCAGGGCATTCCTGCCACAGCTGCTTGTCAGGAGCTGCAGCTATATGGGGCTTAAAAATGTCAAAGAACTCCTCCCGAAACACGTATCTTGTTTTTGCTGGTTTACCTTCTGTTTCTATTGCATCTCCAGGACCAGAAATCTGACCATCTCTTGAGGAGGAGGCGGCAGCAATGGTAGAAGCAGTATGGCAATCTCCAGTAGAAGTGACAGAAGTATCGAGAGTAACACTACCAGGGCATACATAAGAGTCACAGATCTCATAGCCGCACTGGTTGATGAAGGAGAGATGATCCACCAGCCACCCCGCTGTCAGCCGATGTATCACAGACATCATAGCTCCCCTTCTCAGGAAGAAAAATCAACTCCCTGAAACAGTAGTCGGTAATCATACGCACCTCCTGGAGCAAACTCCTGTGGGAATTTTTTTACAAGTTCACTTTTCAGAATTATTACTGTTAAATAAAGTAACACTTATCTCCTGACAGACACTTCCATGCACACACAGGGCACGCTGCAGAAACTTCTGACTTCAGCTGGTTTCCCCATTGTGACTTCTGCTTCATCTCTATTTCCCTTTTCTATTGTAAGTTTTAAGTAAGTTTCTATAATTTTACACAGTAGAAATTTACTCTAAGATGACTCTTTTAACGAGTTAGAAAATAGCATTATGACACAGCGATGATATAAAGCAAGACTTTATACAACAGCACTCAGGAGCAGGAACACAAGGGGTGCGGGGGCAGCCGCAGCACCAACTCAGCAGAGGCCAGGCCCCGTGTGCCTGGGAGCTCGGCTTTTCCCCCAGAACCACCCCGCCATATCCCACCGCCGCTCGGCGGGAAGAGCGGCCTGAGGCGCTGCACCCTCCTCACCGCGGCGGCGGGCACAAGCCCTGCGGAGAAGGGGCTGCTGCAGCCTGTGCGCGGGGCTTGGCACAACGGTTCCAAGCCATTTACAGGGGTGGACAGGGAAGGGGCTGCCCTCCGCCCCAGTCCCCCGCTGCAGGCAGAGAGAAGTCCCGGGGCTCGCCATAGCACGGCAGCACCTCACACGCTTACCACCGCTTCACCGTCCCCCGTGATCGCCGCCATCTTTTTGTACGGCCAAGACCGCTTCTCCTAAGAACTTCCGGGGGAGTCAAGCAGCTTGAATGTATAGCCAGGCAAACGGAAGTGGCGACAAACCCCCGCGTCCCTTTACTGCTTATCCTGCTTCTTCGCCGCTCCGCTGTGACGGGTACGTTGCGGCGCGCTGTGTGACGTAGTCGGCGGGCGGATTTGAAATTGACAGCAAGGAGTTGGCTCCGTTAACGGTAACGGCTGGGCTGTTAGGATGGGTCTTTCCGTGGCGCGGGCTTTCCCCACCGCGGGGGACTGGCGTCTGTGAGGCGGGCGGCGGGTACCGGGCACTGCCCCGCCAGCGCCCGGGGGAAAGCCGGGGCCGTGAGGGGGCCGGGCCCAGCGGCGCTGGGGAGCGTCGGGCTGTTGGTGTGTAAACGCCGCTGGCTGCCCCGTTCGCCTTTGGTACGGTTTAAACGCCCAAGTAGAGGTAGTTGTGCCGGGTTCTGCCGGCGTGTTGATTCTAGCAAACTCTGCTCTTAAACTAGTCGTTTGGTATGTTTATGGAAACAATTTACTCTGCCTGCTGTGGATCCCTGGTAAAGTAATGGAAGAATGCGGCATCTTCCCTAGAGAAAATGAGGTCGTGGATAAACTGCCCTATGAAGTGGGCCTAAGCTAAACTTCTCTCATGGTTTACAAGAAGTGGAACTAAAAGCGTGATCATGAAACACAATTTATATTGATAATGTGTTTTGGTAATGTTTGTAATGAGGGTTTTTCAATTACTCATCTGAGCCCACCCCACAAATAATATAGATCCTACATAGGATCTATATGCCAAAAGTTGGCACTTTTTGCAGAGTTAATTCTATTTACCTCAAAATACCACTGTGGAGACAGTTCAATTTTCCCAGTTTGATTTATATTTTTGTGTGTGTAGTTTGAACATAGCCCCAATATTATCTCAGAATAGGCTTTCCAGTTATCATGCTATGATACTGTGAGATCATTTGTAAAATCAATAAGAAGGCTCAGAATTAGTGGCTAAGGAGCAGAGTCATGTTAGTGTGGTCTTCTTCCTAGCTGACTGGACTGAAAAACTTCTTAAGCCATTTTGCTTTTGGAAGCTGTAGGTTAGAAATGGCCAGATATAAATAAAGACAAAATAGTAGGTTTGGAACAAGCACTGGCACTTTCATCAATAAAATAGTTAATTTGAAAGGCTGTGGCTGCTGTTATGTAGTTCTGACATACATCTTTTTTTTTTTTTTCCTAGTAATTTTTTTTTTTTAAAAAAACCCAATATTTTTGGAAACTGTCTGCCACCTTGATTGGTCCAAAGTACAGTTCTGCTTGCTTATTCTGACCCTTTAGAAAGTCATTGTGGTGTTTAAAAAAGCAAATAATCTTAGATCCTGGATTTTCCAATACTGACAGATTGTGATTTACAGTTTAGTCACAATGAGACGAAGCTCAATTATTGCTGGAAGCAGCGGTCGGCAATCTATGATGGCACTGAGAGTGCAGGACAGCAACAAGATGGGTCTTCAAACACCTCAGATGTAAGTTTTGCTGATCATCTTGCTAAGAATAGGTATATAAAACTAACTCTGAAGAGATTTACTGTAGTGTGTTTGAGTGTGTGAGTAGCAACTGAAAAAAAAAAATTAGGAGCAGGGAGGAGAAAACTCCCTACAGCCAAGGATATTTGCACAAGTGCTCCAGTTCTGCAAAAAAACTTTCTTTAATCTATTTGTGTACCTGTAACACATTTCAAATTGTAATACTTTTTCTTACTTATTTCTTAGGAGATGGCTGGGTGCGTGTGTGTATAAAATGTATACTTATAAATCTCCTTGCAGAAGTCATTTTGATAATGGATGAACAATGCATTAAAGTCAGTTGACTTTTCTAAGATGCTGCTATGCAGAAGATGCTTAGGCTTATATGCATGTGTTTATAGTTTTCTTACATGAGCAAAAGATGACATGGTAGAAATAGTCACTTGAATCCTTCTCCCTATCCTTCAGGAAGGACAAAGGTACGTTTGGGAAGCTGAGCATGAGCAAACCTACACCTGGAACTTCGGAAAGAAAAGTCAGCTTTTTTGGGAAGAGGTATTGATAGCTTTAGATCTTTGTACTATAAATTAAAACAATAACAGTCCCACATAATTTTGTAATTTTTCTGTCTTGACAGATTTTCATTATAGGGAATAATGGATCTGAGGCCAGCAGACCTTCAGGTCTACCTTCCTCCACTCTTTGATCACTAAATAATAATGCTGTGGAGTAGGAATTGCTTTGAGAGCTGTTCTTCCTCTTGGGAATGATCTGCACTGCAGACCTTAAGAGCTCCTCAATACATTTTCCTATTTAAGGAAGAACAGTATCTCCAGTACACTCTGCCTTAGTTTCTTCTTCTCTCTAAGATGCAGTCTTTCCAAAATTCTATAATCTTTCAGCTTAGTTCATGGCTTTCTGTGTTCTGATGTCTTGCAGGTATCTCCTTTCATAGGAGCCCACTGCTGGAGGGATCTATCCCTTTTAAATATTCCTTAAATATTTTAGTCTTTATTTTTAACCACCTACTTCATTTTGTTTCTTCATCTTTAGGGTATTTTTCTGCTCTATAAAACTTTATTTCTTTCAATAAACTCAAGAAAATATTCATCTAGGGTGCATCTGTTGTATGTGTGCATCATGGCTTCCAGGTTGTTGTTGTTTTCCCAATCATTCTAGATAAAGAGAAACCTTCAGGTATCCTTTTGCATGACAAATGCAAAAGAAACTTAAAGATAACAATTGTGGTGACTTTAAGAGAGTTGTTCTTTAGATGTATTGTCACAAGAACTGTATTTTTTTGTTGTTCTTAGAACTAGTGGGGCTGGAGGTTCACGCAACAGTCAGTATGGTGTGTTCGGTACAGAAAAGATCAAGGATCCCAGGCCACTTCATGACAAGGCATTCATCCAACAATGTATCAAGCAGCTTTGTGAGGTAACTTATTAACTATTTCTAAATGTACGTTATTAGGAATAAAAGATACTAATCAAAATATTTATTTTTCATGGTTTCAACTTGAGATTTTATTTAGATTAATATGCCATGTTTCTTTTTCTCAGTTTCTTGTTGAGAATGGTTATGCCCATAATGTTTCCATGAAATCACTACAGTCTCCATCAGTTAAGGACTTTTTAAAAATCTTCACTTTTATCTATGGATTTCTCTGCCCTTCTTATGAACTGCCTGACTCAAAATTTGAAGAGGAAATTCCCAGAGTTTTTAAAGAGCTTGGGTAAGATCATTATTGTTAGTCTGTTGTGCTAAGTAGATATGATACAGCTAGAATTTTAAAAGCTACAAATTCTGCATGATAGCTGGGGAGAACAGATAGGCTTCTTTATTCAGATGAGACTCTGAAACTACAGTGTTGTGATTATTTTGTTTCACTTTTGTTTAGCTCTAAGTTTACTTTCTGATTCTCAGACTCTACTATATATTTTATATTTGAACTTGCAGAACTATAGGCTCTTGGAAGCTTGATTGTAATGTAAAATCTAATTAATTATCTTTATTTGTATTAAACTTTGAAAGACAGACACGAATTTTTTGATGGACTCTTCTGGCTCATTCTGTTAAAATCCAAGGAGTGAAGTACAATTTCAGAATGTTTGATCTAGCTCATTCAGTTAAAATAACTTTTCCTGTAATTTCTCCCATTCTGCTTTTAAAGCAGGGAGTGGAAATAACAAAAATTACCTCTGAGATGAAAAACACACTAAGTAGCTGGGTGTTTTATTTCTAACCTTGTTCAGTAAGTGTTTGGAATCATTAATGCACCAACACTTTCCAAGAAAGAAAGTCTTCTGCCTGTTGATAACGGTGAATTTTCGGTCTCATTAAAAACAAGTTACTTCTGTAGATTTGAGCCAATGATGGTGTCAAAGCACCAGGGCTCCTTAGATGTAGATATGTCTGTTCTGTTCACTTCTGTTCTCTATTTTAATAAAATTTTGTTTCAACCTATAACATTTGAAACTGCTGACCTACCTGAAATATTGAAAAGGCCGTCGCTCTCAAGAGGCTTTACTATGCTGCACCAAGAGTGTAATCCTGGCTAAAAAGACTTATTTTGAGAACTCACTTTAAGTTGTCTTTTGAGAGTTAGAAAATGGACCTAAATAATTCATTTTAAAAAATTCTCAGACTGAATGGCTCATGAGTGCTTATTTAGAACTGTCAGTTTATTGGTAGCTTCTTGTCCTATGTTTTTGAAATAACTTTGGGGAGCTGCCAGTCTAAAGATGGAATAAAATCTGCACTTCTGTGTTCCTTGATTTATAGAAGATTTTGAGAGGTTGTCTGTAATCAGCAGTATAGCCTCTGTATGTTCTGTATTTATAGGTAATATTAATACTTTGATATGCAGCTGTTCTGAAATTCTTTTCTGTCATTGCGTGACATTAAGCTGATTGTCAGCTGCTTTTCCGTTTTCAAAGTGCATTTGACTCAAGCAAGAATCTTGCCCTCGAAGAACAGGACTCGTATCAATTAGTTTTCATATGTTAGGAAATCCTTCAGACTTGCACACCCAGTTTGGAAGTCTAAACATCATCCATTGGGCTATTACTCCCTCCTTTGCACTTGTTGCCTTTAAGGTCTTTGTCTCATCACAATTCACCTCATGCTCACAGGGCACCCACTCCTTTTTCCTTAGTACTGCAGTGCCCATCTCTCCCCTCATAGCAGCTTCAGCGGGAGAAAGATCTGGCTGCTACCAAGACCAAGGCAACATACTAAGCTGAATAGGAAGGGGCTAAGGAGTGGATGATGGAATGCACTTTTTTTGTACGAGGCCTTAATTGTTCCTAATCTTTGGATATGAAACAGAAAGAAGTCCATTTCTTCAATTATTTCTTCAATAGCTAGCCAGTCAAGGGAAGTGATTGTCCTACTCTATACCACACTGGTGCAGCCTCACCTCGAGTACTGTGTGCAGTTTTGGGCACCTCAATATAAGGAGGACATCAAATTATTAGAAAGTGTTCAGAGGAGGGTGACCAAGATGGTGAAAGGGCAAGACTTATGAGCAGCAGCTGTGGTCACTTGGTTTGCTCAGCTTGGAGGAGAGAAGGCTGAGGGGCGACCTCATTGCTGTCTACAACTTCCTCAAGGGAGGCAGTGGAAGGGGAGGTGCTGATCGCCTCTCTCTGGTGACCAGCAATAGGACAGGAGGAAATGGAATGAAGCTGCATCGGGGGAGCTTCAGGTTGGACATTAGGAAAAGGCTCTTCGCTGAGAGGGTGATCGGTGACTGGAACAGGCTCCCCAGGAAAGTGGTCACAGCACCAAGCCTGTCAGAGTTCAAGGAGCATCTGGACAATGCTGTTAGTCATATGGTTTAGTTTTAGATAGTCCTGTGAGGAGCAGGCAGTTGGACTTGATGATCCTTATGGATCCCTTCCAAGTTGAGATATTCTATGAATCACAAAGTGAGAAACCCATGATAATTGAATAAAATAGTGCTGTAAGAACTTAGCTGATCTCCCTTTGATGAACAGTATAAAGTACAATTGAGTTTGTTCTTCCTTCTGTGCCTTGATCTGCATGCAATAATGTGCTGTGTTGTTTTTACCACCGTTTGCCACAGCTATTAAAAATATATTTTCTTTTGCCTTCTAGGTACCCCTTTCCTCTGTCAAAAAGCTCCATGTACACAGTGGGAGCACCACACACGTGGCCTCAGATTGTGACAGCTTTGGTTTGGTTAATTGATTGTGTCAAGGTAGCATTTGTCTTCTTTAAGCCAAATATTTCCACTTTTCAGGCTGGAATGTTAGTTTCAATACAGATCTCTTAAATGCTTTCTAGAAATTTCTTCGTTTCACATTTATGTACAGAAAAAGGTAGGTGTTCTTACCTGCCATCTGGGAGCTAGCCCTTAGCCTTACTTTTAGTAACTTTTAAACTGAGTTTTTACTGTTATATTATGATCATATTTTTTTCACTGTGTGCACTGGATAAATTTGTGTATGAGAAAGGAGGGGGAAATGGCAACTTATACATACATCAAAATGTGAAAAGTTAATGGGTATAATCATGTATCTTCAGTGTAGATCTTGTGACATCTGCCATCTTCTCCTAAATTTGAAGTCTAAGGATGGAATTTTCAAGCAATTATTCAAGTGTCCTGTGATTGTTGTATAGATTGGGGGGTTTTGTGTTTGGGTGGGTTTTGTTTAGTTGGGTTTTTTAATAGTGGTAACTGTTGCTGCCAGCTCAGGTCTGAGCAAAATTTGGAATCTGTGACAGAAGTTCACCACTGCTGAACAGGGCACACATGAAAATCCCATCCTTTATGCTGAAAAGACACATTTGGCTTAGCAAGGCAATTTGGCAGTGTTGAATGTCCAGTTAATGCCTCTTTGTCTGTGCTTTTAGTCAACTAAACACAGGCTCATTACCCTGATGTGATTGGTCACATTCTGAAGCAGCACGGTTACACCCTGCTTGCTGAAATTCTAATCCAATGTTACTCTGCTTCTTATCATGAACGTGAAACTACTATGAAAACTTTTGGGGATCCTCACACTTGCTCTTTGTTATGTACACCTGTGCCTTTCAGTTGTATGCTGCCATGAGGCAAAATGCACCATCGTTTGATGATGGACAGAGCTGGGGAGGAGAAACGGATGATGGAATTGTACATAATAAGGTACCATAAAAAGTAAATGACAGTCAGAATTGTTCAATTGAATTTTACCATATGCTGTAACAACACAAATATGACGCAGCAATTTTAACTGTATTTCTATATTCTGTTCAGTTTTATATTCAGAGTTCTCTAGGAAGTATAGTAGCATTATATAAAAAGCCTGATCAACTAGTTCCTGAGCAGGCATCATGGCCAGTCTATTGGTGAAGACTGGGTATTAAATTGAAATGCCTTACTCTCTGAGTTGCTACTGTTTCTGTTCTCCTTTGTGGAGAAAGGGAGTAATTATGCTGTTTGTTTATTGTCTTATTAGGGTCTCCGGTATATTTCTCTTTAGGTTAAAAACAGTACAGTGTAAAGGCAGTGGCTTAATTATAAATGTGGTGGCTCCTGCTGATATCTACTCGGTTTACAATTTAAAAATTAGTTGTAATGTTTAATTTCCTAGCCACAAAATAGGATAGCAATGTAATTCAGGCACTTAAAAATCCAGCTGCTTGCTTTCTTTCTAATTTATCATAGATTATTAGTACTATTCAGTGTTAACTCACAGCAGATGTTTGGAAGGGGTTGTATGATGTGTGAGAACTTTTAATTAGAAAATTGCAAAAATCAAATTAAATCAGAATTTTGGACTAAGGTTACAAATGTGGCAGTTGACAAGTAGAAATGCTTTTAAACTAAATGTGTGCTTATACACTGATAGATATGCATATATGTCGAAATAAAATTTACAATACTGTGTAATTGCTTCTGAAAAATCTGTAATTTAAAGTCTCCAGTAAATTCTTTTTGGGTAACCTTTCTTTGATTCTAGATCAGTTCTCTGACATCTGTACATCTGAAGTATAGTGGTCATATTTACTGAAGAGGTCTGTTAAACAGACTTACAGTTTCCATAAACTAGCCTGAAAGGATAATATGCTTCAAGATAATAAATTCTTAAATATTGTATCTATTGTCCCTGTTAGGTATCCCAGAAAAATGCATCAAGTGAATTCTAGATGCCTCCTTCTGCCTGGATGTAATCTGTTGACATTCTATGTTTAAAGGGAGGAAAAATAGTTGATTTTTACAGAAGTGCAGTCAAACCAGTGAAAGATATTTTTGGTGTCTGTTTAATTCCATTAATGTTTGAATACATTTAGACTATCTAGATATTTTACAACCCTTTCAACTGTTGAAATGAAAACTTTTAAAATTGTTTTCAGCTTTTCATGGACTACTGTGTGAAGTGCTATGAGCACTTCATGAAAGGGAGAGATACTTTCGAAGATTTGGATGCAGAAGTGCAGTCAAAATTAAGTAAGTTTTCATGTTTTAATGAAGTATTTAATTGTGTTACTGGTTTGTTTTCTCCTAGTATCAGTTTTGCTCCGTTTACAAGTGAAAGTGATCTGAGGTAAGGAAGCCTGAAATTCCCAAGTACCTCTCAGCTAATTTGTCTTAATTCTCTTCTTTTCCTGCATTGTAACTAGTGCAGACAGACAGGTCATGCTCTGCTGTCAGCTGTACCTCTGTAACCCTATTGTTTTCAATGGCTTTGTGACAGAAAAGCAGTATGCAGTTCTTCAGATGCAAATTCCATCTATGCAGATGATTCTTGTTTCTGTCAAAGTTAACAATTTAAAAAAAGAACAATATTACCAGAGGATGCACATCTGATGAGTCAGAAAGTTCATCTTTTAAAACCTCTGAAAACAGTCTGCAAGAGTTCCAAACTCTGTTGTGAAGGTTCCCATATATGATTCAGTATGCACCTGTGTTTGTCTTCAGGGAGATGGAAAATTGCTAATTTTCTTGACTCAATCATTTCATCACCTACAGAAATACAAACGGAATATGGGAACAAGCAGGAAAAATAGTTCTTGCTTTCTGTGCCCTCCTGTGAAAAGCCAGACTAAGGACACTTCTGTTGCAAGCTGGAGCCATCAGCTGGAGAGGAAACAGAAGCTACCAGACTGTTACTAGATATTAGTAGGAAAAAGTAATCATGCCATTGTTTGGCAAAGACTGAGGGAAGTAAGGGAGAAGGTGTCTCAAAGGGCAAGGAAGGACGTGGATGAGAAAGGACTATATAAATCAGACTACCTTGTAAAACTGGAACAGATGAAATTTATCTAACAACCGCTATCCTGTAGTGTGGGCTGTATGGGAGTTTAGAAAGTGACCTCGCAGGAGTGATTTTGAGCTATTTTATGACATGAGGACTGAAAAACTAATTTCTTTTCTTGTTTGTTTTGGGGTTTTTGCCTATTAGCTTTGTAGTGAAAGGTTTTTTTGATGGCTTTGGTTGGGTTTTGGTGGGATTTTTTTAGTTTAAAATAATTGTCCAGATAATGGCTATTTACTGTGCTGAAGCTAAAGCACAAGTACTCAGATTAGGTGATGATATTCAGTGAGATTAATTTGTAACCACCCCCCTCCTTTTACTTCTTTCCCCCTCCCAGAGGATTTATTTAATATAGATGAATTCCAGATAGAAGGTTTAGCAGCTGACAACAAAAGACTTCATGAAGAGATTGCGAGACTAGAAAAAGAAAAGGAAAGTGAGCCGGTTAGTAAATTGTGTCTATGCTTGTTTATATGGTGGAGTTGAATTTTCTATTATTGACCATTATTGTCATTATTAAAGGAAGATACTGATGATACGTTATAACGAATGGAAAATTATTTTCAGTGCTCTATGAGATTTTAATTAGGCCAGGTTATTACAGACTCTATACCATTATAGTACAAGGCATTTACTGTGGAGTCTTCAGCCACTTTTTGTTTGATATCGTGCAGACATTTTCAGATAATGAGATCTTGCATTGGCTGAAATATTAATAAAATACTTGAATGACTTTTTTTTTCTGAACTTCAATATTATCTTTTCCAAAAGTGTTGGTTTGAGAAACTCTTAGGGGATGAGAGCATGAGATTCAGTGGTAACAATATATTTTAGGGGAAATGTTTTGGTTTAAAAGATGGATTCTGCTTTTAATACATCACGAGTTTAAAAAAGGTTTAGTGGCTGTGCAGCTGGCAAATTGAGACTCCTGCCTGCTGTGCAAAATGTGCTGCCTGTATTCCCAGCTTTCCTTGCCCTTAGTCTATCTGCCTTTATTATCCTTATTTTGTGAATTACCTGTAGTAAGAACATTCTTAATGCCATGTCTAATGCAAATCAAAATTAAATACTGAAACGCAAGAATTAAGGTACAAACCATCTTTTCAGCCTTTTTTGTTATTATTTTAAAGATGCTTAACTTGATTCAGCTGTCACAGACATAAAAATTTATTAAAGTTCTTTACTTTTATATTTATATCATTGAAGTTGACCAATATTGTCTTGTCTGGAAAGTAAGATCATGCATGACTTTAGATTAATATAATAGTGATTATTCTTTCCATCTATTTACTAGGATCGTAGAGTATCACTACGAAACCTGAAATCATCTCTTCAAGCAGATGTCCAGAAATACCAGGCTTATTTGGCTAATCTGGAATCTCATATAGCCATCCTTGATCAAAAAATGGAAGGTGTAAATGAGGAAGTTGAGGCAGCAGGTAAGAAGGCCTTGGTCACAAATCAGATAGTGAAGCTAGAAATAGGTTTAAAATAATTGTAATTCTCAGCTTCAGGACAGAGTGAGATACTTTGTGTATGATGATGCTACAAATAAACGTTCCAAACTGGTTTGCTAATGAAGAGATTTTTTTGGCTGATAGCTGTTTGTACAGTAGAGTGATGAAATACAGATATTTACTCATAAAAATATAGAGAGATTAGGTTTAACTATATAGGCTGATATTTTACACCCATTTCATAAATGTTTTGTGAACTTAGAAATGGAAGTAGAAGCGATGAAGCAGGAGAATGCCCGGCTCCAGCACATCTTTGATAACCAAAAGTACTCAGTTGCGGACATTGAGAGAATAAATCACGAGAGAAATGAGTTGCAGCAAACCATTAACAAGCTGACTAAGGAAGTAGAAGCAGAAGAACATCAGCTGTGGAATGAAGAGCTAAAATATGCTAGGAATAAAGAGGCGGTATGTGAAAACCCTACTATGCTGAGAGATGGCTATCAGTTTTCATAATGCAAGCTTTAACTTGGGACTTGGACTATTGCTAACTTCTTTCCTAAATAATCTAATAACTGCATAGATTTGTCTTAACAGGCTAAAGTAACAAGAATGGCTTCTGCTTAGAATCCCTCTGAAAAATGCGGTTGTTTTTTCCCCTCTTCTGTTTTGAGCATAATGGAAATGTATTCTTTTCATTTTTTCTGCATCATAAGGGACATAGCTAGAATATGCACCACTGTCAGCTCTCACTGTTATAGCATCAAGAGCTTTGATAACATTAGCTCGAAATGGCTTTGATAACACAAGCAATTTCAGGGGAATGTTAAGATTTCATAGCAAGGAAGTAATACAAAACTAATGCTTTGAATCAATATCTCTGCATGCGTTTAGGGCCAGATTGGTCCCTTACGTGGAAGTTCTAATAGGTTTTAAGGGCCAAATTCAATTCCCTGAAACAGAATGAAGGCATGTGGTCCTGTAAGAGATGGGATTTAAAAGCTTCTGCTTTGCTAGATGGAGAAGTTAAAAAAAAAAGTTTCAGATATGTTTAGTGTTTGGCAGGGTTACCCTTTATCAAGCACTTGGTATCAACTTAAGTTCCTTGTACTATGCAAGTATGAAGCACATAAAACTGGAAAAAATACTTTTGTCATTTGGTGTTTGCATATAGATGGCACTGATTAATCAGGACATAGAGCATTTAATAAGCTTTGTCTAGAGGTATGCTCAAGTTAAAGTTTGTTACTAGGATGTGTGGCTGTGTGGCATTTCCTGTCAAAACCAATGAAAGAAGGCATATCAACATGACAACTGATGATTCTTTTAGTTATTTGTATTATTTCCAAGCACATTTTTCCTTCCCTATCAACTAATCCTCAAAAAGCTGAGTCAGGAAAAAAATACGGCAGATGACCCGGGAACCCACAGGTGAAACCATTCAGTCTTACCCATACACACTGAGAAACCTTGCAGAACAAACTCTGAAAGAATCATAAAACAGCGCTTAATCCAAACAATGCAAGCTGCTGGACTGTCAATACATAAAGCTTTTGGGTACCGTGGCATGACTTGGAATCATGTTTGTACAGAGCAACTCGGAAACCTGTTTAAACATGCTATATGAACACTTTTTGCAAAGCTTTTCACTTGTATTTCTTCTGCAATTTTTGCCCTTTTCTCCTCTGAACAGATCGAAATGCAACTGGCAGAGTATCATAAACTGGCTCGAAAGCTGAAATTAATTCCAGTAAGTGCTGAGAATTCCAAAGGCCATGACTTTGAGATTCAGTTTAATCCTGAGGCAGGACCAAATTGCCTAGTCAAATACAGAACTCAGATCAAGGTAAGTAGAGTCAACACTGATTGTTTCTGTTACCACTCACAAAAAAATGCATTTCTTTGGAAATATTGGAAAGGTCTCAACCTCTCCGTGAAACTTCATTGAAAAGCTTGTGTGATGCATTGCCATAACTACATCATAGTATAGGAAGGACATTTGGTATCGGAGAGTACAGCAGCCTAAATAAAAATGAGAGAGGGAAAAGATGTACTGGGGCACATCTTAGTTCAGACTAACAAATTGCATTAGCCAGATTTTGCATGTGTGTTACAGGCTCCCCTTATGGAGATCATAAACCAGACCGAGGAAGAAATTAGGAAAGCTACTCAACGGAAAATGACTTTGGAAGATACTTTGGAACAGGTGTGTTGGTTAATGAAGATTAGGACTAAGATACCATAATGTTATCTGCTGGCCTCATTTGACCTTTTGCATGCATGAAGTCTGGTGGGTTGGGTTTTGTTTGGGTTGGGTTGGTTTTGTTGGGGTTTTTTGGGGGGAGAGAGGAAGCTGTGAGAAGATTGCTTTAGTTATGATGGAACCTAAAAGTTTTTGTGAAAATTAGGGTCTCCTCCTGTTGAAATAATGTGTATTCCCTGCAGCTTTACATATATTTGAACATAAACATTGGAAAGATTTGTTTTTAATAAGTTGCCCATTCCAGTCTGTTGTGTGCCTTACCATCACTGACAAGTTGTTATCAGGAAGATTTTTTAGCAATTTTGGGTTCGGGATGGATTGGAAAAAGGAGAATTTTGTTTCCCCATTCTTTTTCCCCTACCTCAGTTTTTATTGCTGAGCATGACAGTATATGGTATGGAATATCCTTTTGGCCAGTTTTAGTCAGCTGTCCTGGCTACGCACCTTCCCAACCTCTTGCCAGCCCCTACCCTACTCACTGAGGGGCCGTGGGAGAGAGAGAAAGCCTTGATGCTGTGCAAGTGCTATTCAGCAATAGCCAAAACATTGGTGTGTTACCAACACTGGTTTAGCCACTTATCCAAAAAAAAAAAGCACCATACAGGCTGCTATGAAGAAAGTTAATGCCATCCCAACCTGGCCCAGTTTAAATATTTGTGGGCTACCAGATGTTGCTTGTGATGGCATGGATTTCTATGTTGGAATTCTTTTTCAACTACATTTTCTTGGTCATGTTTTCATTCTAGGTGAATGTAATGGTAGTGGACAAGAAAAGCAGTGTGAAAATGCTGAAAGAAGAAGCTGAAAAGCTGGATGATCTTTATCATCAGAAGCTTAAGGTAGAACTTATAGCTTGATAATAGTTTATCCTTAATGATATCCTTAATCCTTGTATTTATACACAAGCTTTTGGTTTGCATTTTTGTTTGTTTGGATCTCTGCCCTTGCCTTCTTCCATTCCTCTTGCAGGATTCTTTCATTCTTTTCAGAAATATTTGAGTGCTACCTTAAGTGAGTCAGTTTTCACTTTCTCGTAAGAGAATCTGGTATCATACTTTAGCAGATCCTGTAAATCATAAGCTACTACATTCAGTAATAAAAGCAGCAGCAATCATCTCCTGACCTCAGGATGTCTCAGAGCATGTGCTTGAAGGAGATTTTAGAGTTAACAGTATCTGCCTTGTTTATTCAGTGTGTGTATAAAAAATATACTTAAAGTTTTTAGTAAACATGTTTAATCACATTGAAAACTAAGGAAAACATTATTTGACCAAAAGCACATTAAATGTTTTAATGATATGAAATTGTTGCTTGCTTTATTTTTCTTCCCCAGTGGGGGAGCAGTCCTTATCCTTTTCCTCGCTTCTAGTTTAGCAACAAAACAAACATAGCCTTCTCAGTTAACAGCTAAGTGGCTGCTTCAGCACCGCCCAACTTCTCTAACAGCATGGCTTTGATGAGGCTGTGGTGCCCAGGAGAAAAATGCTTTTTGAACTAAGATGGTGTCTAACACTCTTTCAAATCCAAACTTCTGTGCTATAACCACAAAACAGGGTTATTTCATTGCTAATAGCTGCTTAGGTGGCTGAAGGCAGTTCATTTAGTTTATTGCTTTCAAAAACACCTGTAATTTAACTTTTCATCTATGCTGTTGCATATGCTTTTCTCATAACGTGAGCTCATAAAATACTCAGTTGTAACTGGATGGTTATAGTAACACATAGTCATGTATTCATAGAGTCATAGAATACCAGGTTGAAAGGGACCTCAAGGATCATCTGGTCCAACCTTTCTTGGCAAAAGCTCCATCTAGATAAAAGCACTGTCTAGACAAGATGGCCCAGCATCCCATCCAGCCAAATCTTAAAAGTGTCCAGTGTTGGGGAATCCACCACTTCCCTGGAGAGATTATTCCAATGGCTGATTCTTCTCACTGTGAAAAATTTTCCTCTAGAGTCCAATCTGAATCTCCCCAGGAATAACTTGCACCCATTACCCCTCGTCTTTTCCATGTGCCTCCTTGTAAAAAGGGAGTCTCCATCTTCTTTGTAGCCACCCTTTAAGTACTGGAACATGGTGATGAGGTCACCCCTCAGCCTTCTTTTTTCAAGGCTGAACAAACCCAATTCTCTCAGCCTTTCTTCATATGGCAGGCTTCCCAGTCCTTTGATCATCTTGGTTGCCCTCCTCTGGACCCTCTCCAGCCTGTCCACATCTTTTTTTGTGTGGTGGGATCAAAACTGAACACAGTGTTCCAGGTGTGGCCTGACCAGTGCTGAGTAGAGTGGGATAATGACTTCTTTATCTCTGCTGGTGATGCCCTTATTGATGCAACCCAGCATCCTGTTGGCTTGCTTTGCTGCTGCAGCATGCTGTTCACTCATGTTGAGCTTGTTGTCCACCAGGACCCCCAGGTCCCTTTCCACAGAGCTGCTCTCCAGGTGGATCCCATCAATTTGTAAGGGTAAAGCTCCTGCAATAGTTCACATGCCAACTCTTCCTTCACTGACAGCAGGTCAGTGTTTGCATAGACCTGGGTTTTTGTTCCAAAGGCCTGGGACCCAACAGTGCTGGTGAAGAAAGTGTTGAGAACCTCCGCCTTTTCAGCATTGTTGGTGACTAATTCACCCCTCCTGTTTAACAACATGCCAGTATTATCCTTCTGCTTGTTTACGTACCTGAAGAACCCTTTCTCTGGCTAATTTCAATTTGAGCTGTGCTTTTGCTTTTCTAACTGCACCTCTGCATGCCTTGGCAATGCCCTTGTAGT